>NC_045764.1:137995936-138298966 GCF_008692025.1 Phocoena sinus | reverse complement strand
TGGTATAATGAACCCAGGAGCCAAATTAAAGAGTGAGCCAGATGGGCACGTAATGAGGTGTCAGTCTAAAACGGGTCCTGAAGCATCTCTAGAAATGTAATAAGATGGAACAAATTGTGTTCACCGGGAGCCCTCTCAGGGAGATTACCATGTGTGATTAGAAGGAATAATTTGGTAAATTGTTTGGGCTGGGGCAATGAGGCTTCCAAAGAGAATAATCAAAGAAAGGCTGATGGTCTCTAACCTGCCTTCTAAAAGTGGTGGTTCTGGTTAGCTGTAAGAATCTTTTTGCGGGCTGCGGTATGTTAGTTTGGGACCAGAGTTGAACTGCAAGGTGAGGCAGAGCTCTTCCCAGTGGTCAATGGGCCCCTATGAAGTCCTCGGCCTCCCCTCTAGGGTATTTGAACAAATATTTAAACAAATGTCTGTTGAATGAAGTGCCAAAATATTCATCTGAGTCCATTTATCTAGGCCATCCCTTATGGACTTCAAGTTGGAACCTGAATTAAGTTGAGTAACTACATGCAGTGTATGTTTACTGCCCTGGAACGATAGGGGCAAATGTTGACATTTTTAGGGTTTAGAGAGAGTTGCACAGAGGAGGGACTATGGAGAGCCTGAATCCCAGAAGATTCTGTAAAGATGTGGGGTTTCAAGAGCTGTTTTCCATTTATTCAAGCAATATATTTCAGGTACCAGGTATTAGACTAAGAGCTATGTGTACAGAAATCAGAGAGACAGTGATGGACCCTCTTCCCAATGGCGTCTGGGGGTAAATCAGGAAGGAGTTGCATAGTGATTACAGATATAATTATTTAGTAGTAAGCATAGTGAAGGAAACACACGTGATGCCACGAGGACATACCATAAATGAACAGACCTAGATGAGTCAGAGTGGTGGAGGCAGCTTTGCAGAAGCAGGAGGTGTTTGCTGGGACTGACAGATGGAGCTGACTTTTCCTAAGCTGTACTGGAGTCCCTGAATTAGAGGTGAGCGAGTGTGTGTGTGTGTGTGTGTGTGTGTGTGTGTGCAGGTGCATGTGCTCACGCGTGCATGCTTGCACAAGGGAAGAGCAGGTAAGAGATAGGCTGAGGACCCTGGTACTTGTGGCTATTCATCCTGGTATTTAGAAAGACCATCCAATCACATCTTAGCAAGTAGCAGAAGGAAGACAGCAAATACAGGAGGAGCTTTCTGATACCTCAAATAGTTCTTGGTCCTTAGCTGGTGCTTACTGAAGCCTGAGTGAATGTACTATGTGACAGGCACTGTATTAGGTGCTTTACCTAAACTTTCTCAGTCTTCCCAAGAGGATATCGCCATCCCAATAGAAAAAAGAGGGAACCTCAGTCTAGAGATTTTTAAGAACTTACTCAAAGTCATAGAACCTAATACAGAAGCTGGGTGTTTGCTGTAACTACAATGGACGTAAGAAGAGAATCAATAATATTGGAGGGCTTCCCTGGTGGCAGAGTGGTTGAGAGTCCGCCTGCCGATGCAGGGGACACAGGTTCGTGCCCCGGTCCAGGAAGATCCCACATGCCACAAAGCGGCTAGGCCCATGAGCCATGGTCGCTGAGCCTGCGCGTCCAGAGCCTGTGCTCCGTAATGGGAGAGGCCACAACAGTGAGAGGCCCGCGTACCGCAAAAAAAAAAAAAAAAAAAATATATATATATATATATATATATGAAATGAGTAGATGTTGAAATGGATTCTTATACTGAATGTCACCCATTCCTGTAGTATGTTTTGGAATTAACATTTATCTGCAGCTTACTGAGGAGATTTGCATTCTTTTGATCCAAGAGTATTCAGAGCAGAACAAGCAATTAAAAATAAATGGTTGGATGAGACATTTTTAACTTTGCTTTCAGACTTTTGTTGACAAGGTACCTTCTGTTCCTCTATTATTTCTACTTTACTTTTGCCTTAACCATCACTCTTATCTAGATGTTTCTTAAATGGTTTTTGCCTTAATTTATTTTAAATGGAGTAAGCTCTATGAAAATCTCTCAAATCACAGAGAGCCTCTGGTTTTTGTCTTGCTGGATCTACTAAGATCTGGCCATGGTGGTTAGGGACAGTTGGTGTGATTTATGGTCTTTGACAAGTTGATGCTTTGACATTTCTAGTAAGGCCACCGCTCTACATTTTTAGGCCTCTTTTTTGTCTGCTGTACACAATTATCCTGGGCTTCCAAGTTCATCCTCAACTTATTCTTCTGAATTAGGAATACCAGTAAGAGTTTTTGACTGCAAATAACACACTGACTCTGGTTAACTTAAGCAGAGAAGGAATTCACTAGAAGGATATCAGGGAGCTCAGAGAGTCAACCGCAAGCCCAGCTGACAAACAAGCAGAAACCAAGGTATGTAAGAAGGCCAGACTTACAGCCAGAATCACTGTCTGGTTAGACATCTCTGCTGCTGGGCACCGGATACTGCTCCTGGCACCATCACCACTTCTACAAGGATGGATTCCAAACTATCCTTTCATCTTTGAGTTACTTGCTCCAGATTCAACATTCCAGGTGGAATTCTGCTGTACCCGGTAGGCCAAGCTTAGGTTAGGTGTAAGTGGCCCAGATGCTGCAGCTCAGAGTGTCAGCAGATGTGTTTTTGGATTTCCCCATAGCTTACTAGGCACAGCCGGGAGTAGGGTGAGGCACAAAATTGAAAGAGACACCCTCTCTCAGGGTCCTTAGTTTTCAAACAATGAATAATTTTCATCAAGAATAAATTTAAATCTTGGAGATCTTTGAATTCAGTAAAATATTTCAGGTATGAACTGAAATTTGCACATAAACAAAAATATTACAACATGTAGTTTGCAATCTGTTCCATTGTCTTAAATTTCAAACACAAATGAAAACTCCTCATGATCAAATAGAATTGAAATCACACATGTTCTGTTTCTTTGTCTAGACAATTGCTGTGCTATCTTTGCTTATTTCAAATCTGTTTACATTCAGGAATGTGTTGTATCACAGGAGTCGGAGACACAAAACGTGCGGAAGGGATCTTGGATGATTTTAAGCTGTCACAAACATTCTTTCAAAAGGAACACCTGTGGCTGAGTCCACCTGTGTCAGGGACCACAACAATAGAAACAATTGTTCAGAGCTTGTAGGGAGGAGTATTTTATTACCGACACTGTTTAAATTGTCAGCATGGGTGATAATAAGCAGCAGACCGGCTTGTCAGTTTTATTGTTTTTATATTCTCTGAAGCAGCGTACCCCCTAATTGCCTGTACCCTCTCTCTCCCATCACCCTGCCATTGTACACCGCTGAGTGGACCACCACACAGGAAGCTGATAATAGATGCTGATTCTGGGGAGGAACAGTGGGTACAGCGGAGGGAAGGAGACCTGGTTTGTACCAGGTCCATATATTAACTATCCCAAAGACAAAGATAAAACAAGACGGCTTCGTAGGGCTGTCTTAGCTCTAGCCCCTTCTTAAGCCGAAGCCCAGTGTGCATGAACCAACCAGCAGGCTGTGAGCCCGGGGCTGTGTGGCCCAGTTAGATGCCCCCAGCTCTGCGCTAGCCAGCTGCCTCCGTCCGAAGTGAATGACTCTGGCCCTGCTGGCAACAGGGCAAGGGGATCCACAGTTCAGTTCACATGCATTGCTACTGTGAGAAAGACAAGAAAAAATACACAGTCTGCCCAAGATGTGCCCTCATCTCTGAAAGATGGGACTCTGCTGATTAAAATCAGATTCCCATCCTAGAAGCAGATCTTCCGCTAATTAGGTACATTAGCTTTGTGCAAGGTCGGGTGTAAAATAACTTTCATTTCGCTCATTTCAGAAGACAGGGCTGATGAGAGCAAGAGGATCTGGCCCACAAAACAAGAGCTATTGTTCAGTTCTTCAGGAAGGCATTCCCAGTGCACGATGGTGGGATTCGCACAGCTGGACTCACCCCCGAAGATGATTTTATAGTGTCCTTTTCCTTTTTTTATCTTTTCAACTTCATTAGAAAATACAAGAATTGCCTAACCTTACCCCTAACCCCAGACGAACAGACATAACGAATTAGACTTGGCAATGACTGCTTCACCCCTGAAAGGTTGCTTTGCACTAAGCGCTTCTGACACTAACGTTCATGCTTAAGCAAACACATTACTTAGAGAGAAGAATGGCTCTGTCAGCCTGCCTGGGCTGCTCTGCACCATGGGAGATGCAGCTGCGCTGAGTCTCATTCAAACAAGCTCAGAGACCCAGTCCCGGAGACACATGTGGAGA
The DNA here is from genome assembly GCF_008692025.1 of Phocoena sinus. Classification (NCBI taxonomy): domain Eukaryota; kingdom Metazoa; phylum Chordata; class Mammalia; order Artiodactyla; family Phocoenidae; genus Phocoena; species Phocoena sinus. Next base: position 138,294,715 of record NC_045764.1, on the reverse strand, counting down.
CCCTCAGGTTTGCACACTCTGGCTTACACATCACACACAATCGGCACCAAACATCTGACTTCAAGCAGTTCCTAAGGACAGAGAGACAACTTGACTGATTATTAATAAGCCTGACATATTTGTGTCTCTGAATTCTCTGCCATTCTTTTTCTTTTTTTCTTTACAGGAAAATATTCACATTTGTGAAAAAAGGCCCTGTTGGAGAATCAAATGATTTCTAGACAGAATTCTATCTGGGACCATCTCTTAATCTTTTCCACTGTAGTTGGTTCCTTGGAGCGTCTGTGTTCACATTAGCATTTCTGTCTGGGGCTATGAATTATGCTGTCAGAGGAGTTTCAAACTGTGTTTGTTACCTGGATACCCACAAATATGCTTGGTCTGTTTGTCTAAATCTGAAAAACCTTCCTTGTCCTTAGGAAACCAGGCCATTCTACATGTTCGGAAGGGGCCAGTGAATCCAAGCTCCTGTTGGTGTTCTGGGCCGTTAGGGGAACGGTGCCTGGATAAATAACCGTAGAAGGGAGCCTAGTCCATTCTTGACTGGGGTGGCTGTATTCCATTCACAAAGAGGTAGACTTCTCTGCCTGGAGAGGCAGGGTTGAGAATGCCATTAGACAGGCCTAAGGACAAGCTTGAGACTAAGTCATGTCTGCCTACAATCACAGCCATCGCTGTTAAAAAGTTCCTCCAAGTGGTGCACATGACGCCAGCAAACGGTCCAGCTGTTGATGTACAGACGAGAAGCAGGGACCAAAGGAGACAAGGGCAAAGCAGGCACTGGAGGGATGACAGCATTTTATGGCTATAATCCTGGACCATCTGCACACCGAGGGGGGCTACCAGGAGATATGCTGAGAGATGATTCCATCCATTCTTCTCTCATTGGGTCAGACTCCAGCATGTGCTTCTGATAATGTCCCACATATGTCATCTTCACTCTCTTCAGAGCCCACTTCCCCCAAACCCGCAGCCCAACCCCAGGAAGCTGACTGGGAGTTAGGGCGATCATATCAAGCTCAGGACCATGCGAGGCATCACACTCCCAGCAGCCTTGTAAAGAAGATGCCTCTGGGGGCTTCCTATCCACAGATGCACTCCCCAGATGGCTGTTGTCAATCTCCATCACCAGTCCCTTGGGGTTAAGCCCCCAGGGATTGGCTCACATAAGAGGGAGGGGAAGAAAGGCAGCCCATGCTGACGAGGCCAGCTGCTTGAGTGTCATTTCCTTTCTGCTGGTGCCGGACAGATGTTCTACTGCTGTTGTCCCCACTCACTCATTTCCTTTCTCTCTCCCAGCAGCTTGATTTTATCTATTCAGGGTGTCTCCAAGTATGACCCATGGTCCACTGACAGGAATGTCATCTAGGGTGTGTATTTAAAATGCAGGTTTAGAATCTCTGGGTGCGGGGCCCACACATTTGTCCTTTTAGCAGGTACTTCAGGTGATTCTCATGCACTTTAAAATTTGAGAACCACTGGAGTTCTTTGGCCACTGGCCCTATGTATTTCTATTTTGGTCTTTAAAAATTAATTAATTATTTATTTTTAACATCTTTATTGGAGTATAATTGCTTTACAATGGTGTGTTAGTTTCTGCTTTATAACGAAGTGAATCAGCTATACATATACATATGTTCCCATATCTCTTCCCTCTTGCATCTCCCTCCCTCCCACCCTCCCTATCCCACCCCTCTAGGTGGTCACAAAGCACCGAGCTGATCTCCCTGTGCTATGCGGCTGCTTCCCACTAGCTATCTATTTTACATTTGGTAGTGTATATATGTCCATGCCACTCTCTCTCTTCGTCCCAGCTTACCCTTCCCCTCCCCGTGTGCTCAAGTCCATCCTCTACGTCTGTGTCTTTATTCCTGTCCTGCCCCTAGGTTCTTCAGAACAATATTTTTTTTTAGATTCCATAATAATTAAATTTTAATTTATTTTATTGAAGTGTAGTTGACTTACAATGTTGTGTTAATTTCTGCTGAACAGCAAAGTGATTCAGTTATACGTATATATACATTCTTTTTCATATTCTTTTCCATTATGGTTTATCATAGGATATTGAATATAATTCCTGGTGCTGTACAGGAGGATCTTGTTGTTTATCCATTCTATGTATAATAGTTTGCATCTGCTAACCTCAAACTCCCACTCCATCCTTCCCCCACCCCTCCCCCTTGGCAACTACAAGTCTGTTCTCTATGTCTGTGAGTCTGTTTCTGTTTTGTGGATAAATTCCTGTCATATTTTAGACTCTCTATGTAAGTGATGTCATATGGTATTTGTCTTTCTCTTTCCGATTAACTTCACTTAGTATGATAATCTCTAGGTCCATCCATGTTGCTGCAAATGGCATTATTTCATTTTTTATGGCTGAGTAATATTCCATTATATACATGTCTATTTGGACTCCAAGAGAATAGAATAATCATTCATCAGTTTACACAACACTGTCATCATCCATTTACACTCTGTACTGAAGTGTAATTGACATACAAAAAACTGTTTATGTTTAAAGTATATATTTGGTAATTTTTGACATATATATATATATATATATATATATATATATATATATACACACACACACACACACACACTTGTAAAACTATCACCACAATCAAGATAAACACTTCTCATCCCCATTCCCTTCTCCAACATAGGTACTGACCTGAACTTCTATATATACTTCCAATCCACCTCCACATGTTAGATATATATTCTTAAAAATATACTATGTGTTCCCATTTTGTGTGTGCGTGTGTGTGTTCTTACTTCACAAATGTGGTTCTCTGCTATGGAACTCATTCTGCTTCTTACCTATTTTCTTCATCGTTAGGCTTTGGTGACCCATCCTTATTACTCTGTGTAAATCTCCTTTACTACCACTCACGAGCCTAGTGGCCCAACCTGTTTACGTTTATGCTTAACTAAGTCACTGCTTTATTAATAAACACCAGGTTGCCTCCAAGTCCTTGCTGACACACACGTGCGCGCCGTGATGAACACCCTTGATGTGTATCCTTATGACCTGCACATTGAGGTTGTACTGGGCACATACTCGGGGCTGAGACTGCATCTTTGAATCCTTTAGGGACTGACTGCTTTGCAGAATGGCTCCAACAGTTCACACTCCATTAGCAGTGCACCTTGGCTGTACTTGATAGTGTCTAACTTTCCGGGAAGTGACCTCTCATTGAGGTTTTAATTTGCATTTTTCTGATGGCTAGTGATGGTGGGAATCTCTTTCTAAACTTACTGGCCATTCAGAGATTTCCCTTCCTATGAACTGCCTATTCATCTATTTTGCCAGTTTTTTCTGTTGTTTTCCCTTTTTTTTTACTGGTCTGTAGGATTTCCTAGATACGGATCCTTTGGTTTCGGATGTTAATAACGTCTTCCAGTCAACTGCCTACCTGTTGACTTTGGGGTGATTTTTGTTGTAGGATGTTAATAATGTCTTCCAGTCAACTACCTACCTGTTGACTTTGGGGTGATTTTTGTTGGAATAAATCTTTAATTTTGTTCTGTAGACAAAGCTGTACATTTTCCTCTGCTTATGGTTTGTACTTTTAAGGTTTTCTTTAAGCTAGAAGTCTCCACTTAAAAGTCACAGAGCTATTCACCCATATTTTTCTTCTGTACCTACAGTTTTTCATTTAACATTGAGACTATAATACATTTAGGGTTTCTTCTTAGATCGTCTGAGGTAGGGTTGAATGGACTCAACTTTCCCAACATTAAATAATCTGTTGCTTTCCCAGTGATTCGTGATGCCCCCTCTTATCATGCACCAAGTTCCCATCAATAGCTAGGTCTATTTCTGGGTTCTCTATTCTGTTCCACCGATTAACTTGCCTTTTTTCCTTTTTAAAATCATGACTTTGCGATATGCCTTAATATCTAGTAAGGCATCTTTTTGCTCATTTTTAAAAATTAGCTGTTTGTGAATGTTTATTCTTCTACGTACATTTTAAAACTGTTTTTTCAAAGTCCCCCCAGTTGTAGGGAGGACATTTTACTGAGATTACACTGGATTTGTAGTTTAATTCGTGAAGAAGTGATATTCTTAAAATATTAAATCATCCCACATAATTGAAGTATCACTCCATTTTTTCAGGTCTTTGTTTATGCCCATTCTTGGAATTTCAATTTCCTACAAAGAAAGGTCTTGTGCAATTTTGTTAGATGATTTCCTAGTCAATTAAGAAATTAAAATTTTCCATTCCCAATTCCTCTGTTATTCTTATTTCTGACTATTTGATTGCACTTTTCCTTCACCTCAATCTTTTAACTTCTTTGGTTTTTACGGCTTCTTGGTTTCTCTCAGCATTCCTGGCTTCAGCCTTCACTGCTCTGCCTCTTCAATTCTACTTCCTTATCCCATTCCATTCACATGTAGCTACCTGATCACCAGGTGTGACAATTTAGAAATTCTTTGTTCAGAGAGATTTAGAGGTATCACATAAAGCCAAATATGACATGTAGCCCAGGACGTCAATGAGGCTTATGTCTGAGGTAGACTGTAACTTATATGGGGGTAAAATCAGGATCCCTGATCCGCTTACCCAGCTCTAGGACATGAAATGGACATGAAATTGGATTTGTTCCACAGTGTCTCAGGAAAAAAAATTTGGCTCCTACAATACAAAATTCAAATAACAGTCACCTAAATAATGAAGGTGTTTATGATCTCACATAACAAGAAACCTGGAGGTAGTTCCAGGCTTGGTACAGGAATTCAATGAGGTCATTTTGGCATTTCTTCAGGCCTTTCCTTCATGGTTGCAAGATAGTTGCCGTGGTTCCAAACATAACAGCCTCACCCTACCACATCTAAGAAGTGAGGGGTTGGGCATAGAGGAGGCTAAAGAGAACTCTCTCCTCATACTTTCCCTTCCTTCCATCAAGGACAAAAAATCTTCCCCAGAAGCCCCCAGACATCTCTTTCTAGTTCATTAGCCAGAACAACGTGGCAATCCATGCTGACAAAATGGAATGGGATTGCCATGTTTAGTTTAGATCAATTTATGCTTTCATCCCCAGGCTGGGCATTTTCCAACCCAACAAAATTAATATTCTCATAGCAAAGAACACATGGGGAATGGCTATTGGGTAGAAAACTAACAAAGGTTTGTAGTGTGGATGGGAAAAGATTTGAGGCAATATCATCCATGTTATTCAATCTTAGGGCCCTGAAGTTGGAGTTTCTCATTTATGGATTTAGCAGTTTTGATCAAGTACCTATTATGGTAGGCACTGGAAATACAATGAGCGACACTGGACAGGAATTGATATGTTGCAATGTTGTGTGAGAGGAAATGTTAAATGAATGTTCCCACCAAAATATAAAGTTATCAGTTTAGTAAAGTTCTATGAAGGACAGGAACAGGGAACTAAGGGAGTAGATAACGAGGGCACCTATTCTGAAGCAGCAATAGTTCTTTCACATCCTATGGAGGAGACATAGATGCTAAGAAGGTTAGGGGCCTAGGGGAAGCCTAAGGTTGCTGTGAAAGGAGAGGAGTCTTGAGGCAAGTGGCTGGGGCTCTGAGTTCAATGGTGGGTACCAGCCCATTGAACCCAAATAGCCAGACAGGACCAAGGGCACATTACTGCTTACCAGCCTGCTAGCAGACTTGTCCAGCTACTCCACAGCAGAGATCAAAGGGGTCCAGGGGACACTGGATGGGTTTAAGGACCTTGCATCTCCTTTGCTGCTACAAGGTCCCTGACCCATAGACCTCTCCTCATGTACCCAGATACCATCTTGGAGGAAAGAAGCAAACGCCTAACATTTATTCCCAAAGAACTGAGATCACTTAGGAAATATTCCAGGTATTAGGTCAATATAAAATGAATGGATTGGACAAAAATTAAAGTTGTTTCTATGCTCCTCAGCAGAAGCTGTTTGTGAGGAAAACTAGAGCACATAACTAAAACATTAAACACATTTTCACTGCAACTGAGTTAGTGTGAGTATATTTGAATTCCTCAAAACAACCTTGTAAGGAAAGTACTATTATTGAATCCATTTTATAGACAAGGAAATTGAGGCTTAAATAAGATAAATAACTTATCCAAGGGCATGTTGTTCAAGTGGCTGATCCCAAATTTGAACCCAATGTGACTTCAAACCTTCTTGCTTTTAACCACTTATAAGATACTATTTTATAAGGTGGTATGTGCAAAAAGAAGTACAGGTAAACTTTCAGGATTATGTGGAGGAGGAAAAGATGATTTCTAGAAATGGAGGACAAAAGAAAACTTATTGAAGAGGTAGCAATTTATTCCACCTTTTCATCACTGTTGTCCATCTTTCCCTTTTTAAAATCCAATAGTAGTGAGTTGTCAGTGCTTGTTGGCTAACTTCAACATCTGAATCACCTGTCTGTTTCTACTGTCTCTTTTTCCTTGGGTTTTCAGTCATGTGATCCTGTCTTTTGGTAGCCCTAGTACATTTGAACTGAGTGCAGGACATTATATATAATAAGTCACAGAGACTTCGGATGATCTCTTCTTTCCGAGAGGGTTTACCATCTCCATGCTGTCCAGATGGAATGGTAGCTGATCATGTTATTTCAATTAGGGATTTGTTGAGTCAAGGTTGAATTATAGCTCTGGTAAGTCTCACTCTTCCACTGGTCCATCTCTGACTTCCTGGACTTTCAACAAAAAGCCTATTGTGTTCTGCAAGGCCCCACCCACTGTGGGTACTAAACTCTGATCTTAGTCTTACAGGACTGCTGAAAAACTTCACTTAGCTTTTCAGGGGCAGGTTTTCCACTTGCATTTTAAACCCCCTTCTCTGAACAGCCCCAGTATTTGGCAAAAGTTCTCAGAGGAAAACAGGCTGTATGCTTGAAGGCTTCCCAAGTCTTTCACCAAAACTCTGCTGGTTTCTCTCGCTCCTTTGCAGCCCTCTGCCAGACTTTGCACCACATCCTGCCCTGGGATTCTCAGCCTCCTGTAAAAGCCCTGAGTATAAAAATGGTTGCAGAAGCAGCTCTTTCCTCTCATTTTTCCCTTTCCAGTGCCTTAGCTTTTCCAGTATTCTTTGCTTCAGCAGCTATTAGCTTCCTTCAAAGAGATAATTTCTATATTTCATTTATTTGCCTTTTCTAATTCTTCTATTGGGAGTGCTCTTCTGCTGACAGCAATTCTATCCACCCAGAAGTGGAAGTAATTGAAATGGAAAAGTTGGATGGATTTGAATATGGGAAGTGACCTGCTCTGAAGAGCAGCAATGATCTTCCCGTCACCAAATCCACTGTTTTTGTTTTTTCCTTATCCTTAACCTCATTGATCTTTCTGTATTATTTGTCTCCTTCTCAGACTCTGCACTCTTCATCTTTTATTCTTCCATTGCTTCCCCTGTAGTTTCTCTTCTAGCTCCTCCTTCACACTTTTCTTTGTGTAGTAAAACGTTTGCAACTCATCACTCTTCTTCACCTACATACTCTTCCCTGTAAATCAGCATTCTCTGGACTTCAGCAGCCACCTCTGTGTTGATAACCCCTGATTCTATGCTAAGAGCCCTGCCTTGTCTCTGAAACTCCAGTCTTACCTTAATAGCCATTCACCTATAACCACCTGGATGAGAGTAAGGATTTATGGTGGGGGTGGGGAAGAAGGGGAGCAATTTGCAATCTCTTCTTAAAAGGGAAGAAGAGGCACAAATAATCCTAAAAGTAGGGGTAATATCTGTCTGGGAAAGCAGAAACGCTGATGCTAAGAATGTGAGAGAGGTTTAGAGGAGAAATTGGTCTGCAGAGCATATATATATATATATATATATATATATATATATATATATATATATATTTTGGTATAAAGACAGGTTTTTTTAGAGCAGTTTTAGATTCATAGCAAAGTTGAGAAGAAGGTACAGAGATCTCCCATACACTTCCTGTCGCTCTCTATGCATAGCCTCTTCCATTATCAACATCCCCACCAGAGTGGTACATTGTTATAACTGGTGAACCTATACTGACACATCATAATCACCCAAAGTTTACATTAGAATTCATTCTTGGTGTACATTCTATGGGTCTGGACAAATGTATAATGACATATATCTGCCATTATAGTATCATACACTGCTCTGGAAGTCCTCTGTGCTTCTTCTATTCATCCCTCCCCACAGCACCCAGCAAACAGTGATATTTTTACTATCTCTATAGTTTTGCTTTTCCAGAATGCCACACAGCTGGAATCATACAATAGCCTTTTCAAATTGGCTTCTTTCACTTAGTAATACCCACTTGAGATTCTCCCATGTCTTTTCACAGCTTGACAGCTCATTTCTTCTTAGCACTGAATAACATTTCATTGTCTAGATGTACCATTGTTTGTTTACCCATTCACCTACTAAAGGACATTTGGTGGCTTCCAAGTTTCGGCAATTATGAATAAAGCTGCTATAAACATCTGTGTGCAGGTGTTTGTGTGGATGTAAGTTTTCAACACCTTTGGGTAAATGCCAATGTGAGAAATTGCTGGATCATATAGTAAAAGTATGTTTGGCTTTGTAAGAAACTACCAAACTGATTGCCAAAGTGGCTGTACCATTTTGCATTCCCACCAGCAATGTATGAGAGTTCCTGTTGCTCCACATCCTTGCCAGCATATGGTGTTGTCAGTGTTCTGAATTTTGGCTATTCTAATAGGAGTGAAGTGATATCTCATTATTGTTTTAATTTGCATCTCCTTGATGACATATGATGTGGAGTACCTTTTCATATACTTATTTGCTATCTGTGTATCTTCCTTGGTGAGGAATCTGTTAAGGTCTTTAGCCCATTTAAAAAATCAGATTGTTTCTTTATTGTTTGTATACTTTGAATAACAGTCCTTCATTTTAGATGTGTCTTTTGCAAATATTTTCTCCTTTCTGTGTGTGGCTTGTTTTCTCATTCTCTCGACATCTTTTGCAGAAGTTTTTAATTTTAGTGAAGTCTAAATTATCAGTTATTCCTTTCATGGATTATGGCTTTGGTGTTATACCTAAAAAGTCATTGTCATACTCAAGGTCATCTAGGTTTTCCCCTATGTTATCTTCTAGTTTTGCCTTTTACATTGAGGTCTATGATACGTTTTGAATTAATTTTTGTGAAGGGCATAAGATCTGTGTTTAGAATCTTTATTTTTTTTTTGTATGTGGGTGTCCAGTTGTTCCAGCACTATCACTGAAAAGAATATTTTTGCCCCATTGTATTGCCTTTGTCAAAGAGCAGTTAACTAGATTTATGTGGGTCTATTTCTAGGCCGTCTATTCTTTCCTCAGTGCCACACTGTTTTGACTACTATAGCTTTATAGTAAGTCTTGAAGTCAGGTAATGCCAGTCCTCTAATTTTGTTCTTCTCCTTTAATATTGTGTCGGCTATTCTGAGTCTTTTGCCTTTCCATATAAACTTTTCCAGTTTGTCAATATCTACAAAATAACTTGCTGAGATTTTTATTGGAATTGTGTTGAATCTACAGATCAAGTGAGAAGACCCAACATCTTGACAATGTTTGAGTCTTCCTATTTGTGAACATGGAATATCTCTCCATTTATTTAGTTCTTTGATTTCATTCATCAGAGCTTTGTAGCTTTCCTCATAAAGTTCTTGCACATATTAGATTTATACCTATATATTTAATTTTGGAGGTATTAATGTAAGTGGCATTCTGTTTTAGATATCAAATTCCACTTGTTCATTGCTGGTATATAGGAAGGCAATTGACTTTTGTATATTAACCTTATATTCTGCAACCTTGCTATAATCACTTACTAGTTCCAGGAGGTTTTTTTTATTGTTGTTGTGGTTGTTGATTCTTTCAGATTTTCTACATAGATGTTCATGGCATCTGTGAACAAAGACAATTTTATTTCTTCCTTCCCAATCTGGATACCTTTTGTTCCCTTTCCTCATCTTACTGCATTAGCTAGGACTTCCAGTACGGTGCTGGAAAGGAGTGGTGAGAGGGGACATCCTTGCCTTTTTCCTGATCTTGGTTGGAAAGTTTTTAGTTTTTCATCATAAGTATGATGTTAATTGTAGGTTTTTGTAGGTATTCTTTATCAAGTTGGGGAAGTTCTCCTCTATTCCTGGTCCACTGGGGACTTTTATCATAACAAAGTGTAATATTTTAAAGCAAAAAGAGAGAGAAAATAAAGGGAAGAAAATTATGAAAATGTGATTTTTCCAGTGATTGTAAGAGACTGATATAAAATCATTATAAGATTTATAAAGATTTTGAGGAGAGTTGTTACAAGGGAAAAGTTTTATGATAAATTATAACATGTGAATACCTTGAAAATACAGATATTATAAAGATAGTATTTCAAATTAGTAGAAAAAATAAAAATTATTTAATAAATAGTGTTGGAATAAAACTATTTAATAAATAGTGTTGGAATAACTGGTTAGACATCTGCGAAAAAATGTATCCAAACCTAAAACTTCAGACCAGGATAAATTTCAGATAGATCAAATATTTAAAAGTAAAAAATAAACCATAAATTTGTAAAAAGAAGCCATAAGGTATTTTTTAACAATCTTAGACTGGGAAAGCCTGACAGAAAACACAGAACCCATAAAATAAAAGGATTTCTAAATGCCAATAGTTTAGTCAAAGGACAAGTAACAAACTGGGGGAAATACGTGCAAATAAAATCACAGATGAATCTCTAGTTGCTCTACTGTATAAAAAGCTCTTACAAATAAAAAAAAAATAAGAAGAAGATCAGTAACATACTAGACAAAAAAGACTAATGGTATAAACAGTTTATAGGACAGAAATACAAATTGCCCTCCAATATACAAAAAGATTCTCAATCTCATTCATAATAAGAGAAATACAAATTAAAGCTATACTGAGACACCAGTGTTCAGTTATCATAGTAACAAAGGTTAAAGTTGGTAACACTATATATAGCAAAGATGTGAGAAAACAGGCACTTTCAACATTACTGGGAGGGCTTTAAATTGGTACAGTCTCTAAAGGGGGAAATTTAGCAATTTTTGTCAAAATTACAAATGCTCATCTCCTTGTATCTCATATTTCACCTTCTAGGACTTTATTCTTGATATAAATTGTTGATGTGTAAAATAATAGGGACTTCCCTGGTGGCACAGTGGTTGAGAGTCTGCCTGCCAATGCAGGGGACATGGGTGTGATCCCTGGTCCGGGAGGGTCCCACATGCCTCAGAGTAGCTAGGCCCATGGGCCACAGCTGTAGAGCCTGTGCTCTAGAGCCAACGAGACACACACACACACACACACACACACACACACAAATAATAATATACTAACTGCAGTATATATAACTGCAATAATATACTAACTGCAATAATATACTAACTGAATAATACTGCAATAATATACTAACTGCAATAATACTGCAATAATATACTAACTGCAATAATACAATAATAATATACTAACTGAATAATACTGCAATAATATACTAACTGCAATAATATACTAACTGCAATAATATACTAACTGAAAACTTACATCCACACAAATAATAATATACTAACTGCAGCATTGTGTGTGATGGCAAAATCTGGAAAATAAATATCTTTCTATTTATGCAATAGAGTGTAATGAAATGCAGCTATGACAAGGAATGAGGTAGCTTTTAATGTACAGAACCAAACAGCCCCAGGATGCATTAAGTAAAATTGTCAAGGTGCAAAACAATATGTGTAGGATGCTACCCTTTGTGTAAAAATTCTCACAGAATAATATATGTGTGTACTTATGTATTTGAATATGTTGAAAACAACTCCGGAAGTGTATATAAGAAACTAGAACTTAGTTTTCCCTAGACAGGAAGCTGGGTAGCTGAAGACCACAGGTGGGAGGGAGATTTCTCACTATACATCGTTTTGTGCCTCTTGCATTTTAAATCATACGGCTATATTTTCCTAATAAAAATTAAAGTAGAGAACATCTTTAAAAAACTAAACTCTTTTTTTTTTTTAACTAAACATATTTTTAAAACTTCATTGATGTCAGATAGAAGGTGGTTTGCTAGAGAACGGATTTTCACCAGATGGGAGGTAGGAGGGGACCTGGATGGCTTTTATAGTACACAGTTCAACAAACTAAGTGGTTACAGAGGGGAGAGAGGTGGGGGAAGGGCAGGATAGCAGAAGGGGATTAAAATACTAAGTATAAAATAAGTTACAAGGATGTAATGTACAGCACAGGGAATATAGCCAATATTTTATAACAACTTTACATGGAATATAATCTGTAAAAATATCAAATCACTATGTTGTACATCTGAAACTAATATTGTAACTCAATTATACTCCAATAATAAAATGGAAGAAAGAACACAGTTTGAGAGTTTTCTCGATAGAGAAAAGAAAACACAACATACACACAACCCTCCTCACATTATCAGTGTTTCCTCCCATGCCTTGGCTACAAAAAGCTTTTCTCCTTTGCTGTGCTCACAGAGCTCCATACATTTCCTGCCTCTCCGCTGCTGGCTTTTGCTGGCGTCTGACCTAAATGACCTTCACAGAGTCAACCATGGTGAGAGTGGCACTCTTGAGAAATGCCTGAAACTTCTGTTTGAAAGCTCAAAGCTGGGTAAGCTGCTCCTACTGACTGCGCATGTGTGCTTGTGTGCTCACTCTGGTGCGTCTGTGATGTCCCCTTTTCATGCTGAATTTTCTAACGACTCAGTCAGGTAACGGCAGGGGCTCCTATACATTTAACTCCCTTCTCAAGGTGATGCTCCAGAAACCTCCCATTTCCCTCCAAGTTCCTGGAGATGTAGAAAAGAAAGGCTCATCCTTTTATTGATTCTGCTTTTCCTGTCCTTGATAGACCCTCACTCCATCCATCTTCCTCCAGCATGGTTTTAGCGGAATACGCTTTTGTTCTAGTCTCAGCCTGGCACTGCTAGCTATGTTAACCATAAACAAGTCAATTAATATTTCTAGCACTCACCTGTAAAATTAGGGCTTCGGAACAGACAGTCTATGTCTTTCCATTTTGAAACTTTATGACCCAGGAGGAAAACTCTCTCCTTTCCCATAGCTCCTAAGGACGGAAATAGACCTTGTTCTTTCTATTAAAAGTAGCATCCATTATTCAACCACCTTACAGAGTCTATGGAATAAGAACTTTCAATCTAGATAGTTAAAATGATAGATAGTTCTAAAAGACTTAACATACATGGATTTAGGGCTTAAGAAGACTACAAAAAGCAAGTAACGGAAGAGCTCAGGTGTCTGTAAGAATTTAGAGTATGGTAAACAAGATATTTCAAATCAATAGGAAAAATATGGACTCTTTAGTCTGAGTGTTAATGAAACAATTCATTAGCAAGTTAGGAAAAAAATCTAGATCCCTGCCTCATGCTACAAATCAAATTAATTCCAGGTGACTTAAAAATATAAATGTAAAAAACAAAAGAGGACAGAAAAAACACAGGTTAAAAAAGTATATATAATCTTGGAATGAGGGATACTCTTCTAACCATGAATCAAAAGTAAGAAACAACAAGAGAATTATAGGTATATTGGTTCCTTAAAACAAAACAAAACCTCTGTATGTCTTAATTACATATTCAAAGTTATGAAAAACTGAAAAAAGAATTCACAACATATATGGCAGGAAAGGGTTAATGTTTTTGAGTTATGAAGAACTCAGAAATTAAGGAAAAGACAAAAAATGCATTAGAAAACTACAGCTGAAACATGGTCAGGCAAGGTACACAAAAAAGGAGAAATGCAAATAGCCAAAAGACTGTGAAAATTATTTTACCTCACTAGTAATAAATGAAATGCCAATTAAAATAAAAACGAAAGTGCCTTTTAACCTATAAAACTGGAAAAGTTTGAAAAGAACGATAATAACTAGTGTTGATGAGGGCGTGAGATAACCGGTATTTTCATACACTTTAAAGGGAATATAAATTGGTTCAAAGTTTCTGGAGGGCAATTTGGCAAATTGATATAGCATTTTAAAATGTGCATATTGACATTTAAATGCTCACATCTAAGAATATATCCTAAGGAAATAACTGGATAAATGCACAAAAATGCCTGCATAAGAATGTTTTTTAGTGTGTCATTTAAAATAACCAAAGATTGGCAAACCTAAATATTTGTCCATAGGGGAACAGAAAGCTGTGTAATAACGTAAAAAAAGTGGACAGAGATGTCCTCAGCACATTAAGTGAGACAAAAGATTTTGTAACGGAGTATATATATGATCATATATAGATCTATTTTTTGTATTAAAAATAAAATCTGGAACACCAAATGTTAATAACTATCATCTCTGGATGTTTTGACTAATAGGTAATCTTTATTTTCTTGTTTATACTTATCTGTATCTTCTGATGATTCAAAAATAATGAGCATTTAAAAATTTTTATCGTTAGGAGAAACAATAAAACCCTATCCTTCCTTCCAAAATTCACTTATGATCCTTAGAGATGAAAAGAAAACAATTTAGATGGGTGATGCATGTATTTCCGTGACATGGCTTTTGTTACCATGGCAAAGTGCATGTCCAAGACTAAACAACTGTGTGTCTGTCAAATGTCTCAGCAAGATTTGCTTCCTCTAGCAGATGGAAAGCTGAATTTTCCATGAACATCCTACAAAATTGCCACTTCACCAGGTGGGTTCCAGCAATAATATTTTGAACAAGATACGTCATGGAAAAGCTCTTTGATTTCCATTTTCCGTAAGGAAAGAAATCTAAGGCAGACGCAATATACAGTTGTCCTTTCTGTCTATCTCATTCACTCTCTTTAGCTGCCCCACTCACGGCTCACTCCTCCCCTTCTTCTTTTACCTTTCTCTCTCTTCTTTTTTCTTTTTCTCTTTTCCTCTTCCCCCTGCCTCCCCCGCTTTCTCCTTTTCAGCCACTCTCTCACCAGACCTCTCCTAAGAGCTATCCAGATGCCAGCACTGGGCGAGGCGCTGAAAGCAGCTTCAGAATCGTCACGGGGGCATGAGAACCAGTACTCTTTCCAGCTCCTTGTGGGTGATGGCAATTCCAAGGCAAAATGGTGATACCAGGATTTTGCGATTTACTTCACTTCATGGTGAAATACTGGGATTGATACTGTTATTATGGTTTAAAATATTCAGAATTCATAAAATTTAAAACATCAGTGAAACATGTTCAGTACTTTTCAAAAGCACACATTTATAAGCCTCTTTCAAAACATTAAGGAAATGTGTAAGTTATTAGAGATATAAACAATATAGTGTTAAGTGATTACAAACTAGTAGAAAAATTAACAATAGAACATTAAAAATGAGCACTCATAAAGTGAAAATGTAATTAAAGTTGAAAGAAATTATAACTGAAACACCATATAATATTATTTGATCTTTTAAAAAGAGTACCATTTGTAAAAACAAAGTGCTTCAGTGGTGTCATTGTTGAAGTGTCAGTGCGTGTGTGGTCTGTGTGTGCACGTGTGTGTTGTGTGGGACGTATGCAGTATATGGTGAGTGTGTGTGTGTGTGTGTACACAAGGTATGCATACATGTATAAAGTGTGTGTGGGGTCTGTGTGCATGTGTGGTGTGTATGGTGTATGCGTGTGGACAATTATGTGGTGTATGTGCGTGGGTAAGGTGCGTGGTATGTGTATGCGGTGTGTGTGGTATGTGGGCATCTATGCTGGGAGATGGCAGAGACTGGCCAAGTTCTCTAGCTCAGCAGTTTGAATATAGATCTTTCTCCATCAGATCTCAGCTGTCTGTGACCCGAAGGCCATGTTCCGTGTTTTGTTTATCCATGCAGGGATAAACTGCCACAAGGCCAATGCCACTTTGTGAGGCCGAAGAACTCCAAGTCACCAGTGGAGCTGCCAGGTCCGGGGAGAGCTAGCCACTTACCTTGCTAGGAAGAAACCTCAGAGAGGCTCTGGGCAGCCCTGAGGAATGTCAGGAAACTAGGGCCGGAAGGTGCCTCAGAGGGTATCCAGTCCAGAGTTTGTCAACCTGAGGATTTCAAATTCTAGTGGGTAGTAACATCAATTTAGGGTATTGCAAAGACCTGTTTTTTGAAAAAGTAGAATAGAAAAGCTTACATTGTTCTATTGGGTTGGCCAAAAAGTTTGTTCGCGTTTTTCAATGTTACAGAATAAACCCAAATGAACTTTTTTGGCCAACCCAATAGCAAGGCTAAGTACAGATTCTTGGAACTTTTGTTTCAGTTGTGTGTGTGTGTGTGTGTGTGTGTGTGTGTGTGTGTGTGTGTGTGCTGGGTTATGATGTAAGATGATTTGTTATCATCAGCTGTAGTCACTTTATGTTTTTATTTTATAGTGAGAAAACAGAAGGTACCCGAGGAAAGTGATGGGCCTTCTAAGGTCACAGCTACCCTAGTGATGGGAGCAGTCTTTCTGTTGCATGGTGTCTGCTAGGGAGCCAACAGTGAGTCACTAGACAGAACCAGGTAATGACTTCCCTCTTCCTTTAGTGGAATACACTACTTTCAGTCTTTTTCTGAAATATTATGCCTTCTCATATTTTTCAAACTTCCTGCAATTTCCAAATGAGAGAATTCAACAGGTTGGTTGATGGTCAAGTTTCACTGCAACTTGGAAAATTCTAGAGTTCTATGATGTTAAGGAGGTCAGAGAGAGTTTGTAGGTGACTCAGTGGGTGGTCTGTGGGAAAAACCGTTTCAATCTAGAAGCAGTGAATGTGGGTTCAAGTGTCCCCTCTGTGCCTATGGGACGTGAGTCAAGTCATTGGACATCTTCCCCACTGTTAAAATGCTTTTGTGGGAGTCAAGAGTAATCATTGTGTGAGATGCGTGGGAAAGCACAAGGGTGAGACAAGAGTTGTTAACAGTGAGCTTCCATGGTATCTGGTCTGGTCTTTGCATCCTGTCTTGGAGCCAGTTTGCAGGGTATCCTTCATGTACCTACACAAGGTGACTTAATATGCCTCTCTTATCCTAGTGAGAATTATGTAATTTATTATTACACATTTAAAGGATTTTTCAGGTTATGGAAATGCAATGATAGGATACTCCTGGGAACATTAAAATAAAAACAAAACCTGGAACTTGGTAAAACACTGTGTCCTGACTTTAGCAGTCACCATGTGTGCCCACATAATGACCCTTGTGGCTGGAACTACCCTGCCCAGCTCTCTATGCTGACCACTGTACCTTTCACTCGCAGCCACGCTGGCCTTCTCTTAGGTCTTCATGCTTCCTCACCCCATGCTTCCTCTTTGCCTTGGTACACACTATTCCCTCAGCCTGGGAAACTCTTCCCTTCATTTTCCTCTCAACACACTTGCTCAGCCTTCCGATCTCAGCTCAACTGTTACCTTTTGGAGGCCAAGTTAGGACCCTCATGGTAAGCTCCCCTGGCACCATGAACCTTGCCTTGGAGGAGTTTTGGTTGTACTTTTACATTCGTTTGTGGAAGTGTTTGATTAATGTTCATTTCCTCAACTTACGAGCTCCATGAGGGCAGGGAGGTTTTCTGTCTTCACCTCCCACTCTGTCCCCAGCACCAAGGAAAGTGTTTTGCGCATAGTTCAGTGCTCAGAAATGCTGTGCTGAATAAATATTTGTGGGTCTATAGCCCACACTCAGGAAGCATGTATTTCATGCCCATTTCTAACCAAGTGCTATGCTCATGGTTAGGTAATAGGTGCTGAGTGAATAAGGCAGCTCTTGAGTAACTTATTTTAATGTCTAAAACATGACTAGAGATGATTCTTCCAGAGAAAGTCGGCCTCGACCTAAACCTGTTCATTGCAGGAAGATTCTATATTCTCAATAGGCATACTTCGCATTTTCCTGAATAACCATTTTAGATGCCATAGTTTCTTCCTGCTGCCTTTGGGCCCCTCAGTAGCTGAAGGGAGGGGGAAGAGAGAGGCCCTTATTTACTACCTCCTATTCATTTCTCTTTCACTTCATACAGTGGAGATTCAAAACCTGTTGGCATTGGTCTGACAGGTACGTCCCTGTTACCTGGATTCATTGTGCATAGAGGAAGAAGTATTTGGGTGGCTGCCTGTGGAATATTTAACAAACAACATTTGTGTAGCACTTCACAAAGAGCCACTGCCAATGTTATTTAATTTAAACTCTACAATAATATTAATGAGAATATAGCATTTTCCAAATTTTATACACAATAAAACCCAAAGATATTAAGTGACTTGTTCAAGGTAACAGCAAGTATTTTGGAGAGCAGAACTCAAACCCAGCTCTTTTAATTCCAGTGTTTTATATTAAGTTATAACATTGCTTTTGTACCCATGTTTCATAGGCTTGGTAATACTCATAATCACCCTTTATATTTTATGGCATTTCTTAATTTTTCGAATATGCTACCTTAATTCACATGATACTCACAACAGCTTCTTGAGGTAGATGCGGCAAGTATTCATCCTATTTTTACAGCAAGTAAACAGACCCACAGTAGTTAAATGACACATCCAACTAGTAGAATGGCTTGGGCCAGATTTCATTCTCTGCTGTCTAGGTGACTACCTGTGATAGACAGAATGGCTCCCCAAAGATGTGGTAAGTCCTAATCTCTCACACCTGTGAGTATGTTACCTTACATAGCAAAACGTAATTTTTCAATTGCAGATGTGATTAACTAAAGCACCTTGAGATAGGGAGATTATCCTGAGTGATTTGGCTGGGCCCAATATAATCACAAGGGTCCTTATAAGAGGAGGAGAAACAGAGTCAGAGAATGAGCTGCGATGGTAGAAGTAGGGGTCACAGAGAGAGAGATTTGAAGGTGCTATGCTGTCAGCTTTGAAGCTAGAGGAAGGGGCCACAAGCCAAGGAATGCAGGTGGCCTCTAAAAGAAACAGATACATCCAGAAGAAACAGATTCTGCCTCAAAAGGAGCAGAGCCCTGCTAACATCTTGATTTTAGGACTTCTGACCTCCACAACTGTAATAAAAATGTGCTGTTTTAAGCTACTGAGTTGTGGCTTTTGTGCAGCAGCAATAGGAAACTAACACACGCTTCTAAACAATGACTGGCCTTAGCAGGTAAGGAGAAGATCAGGCTATTTCTGGTGTATCCTAAACCCCAGGCCTGGAGGGAAGGGCTGCAGTAGGTAAGACAGTCCTTGGTATGCAGAAAGACGTCAATAAGCTGCACACCTCTGCTGTCTCAGGGGAGATCTTCTAATCGCCTCCAGGACACGGGGAACAAAACCCAGACTCCCTGACCCAGCCCACCTCCCTGACCTCGTCTTGGCCCATCTCACGCTCACTTGCCACACTGCAGAGACATGCACCTTCTTCCTGTTTCTAGAAGCCTTGGCACTTCCTGTTTGATCTGCTCAAAATACTCTCACCCCAGAATTTCACATGGCACCTTCTCATTACCTCCTCAGAGAGGGTGTAACTGACCACCTCTCCAAAATGGTACGCCCTCCCCCAGTCATTCTCTACTCCATCAACTACCTTTACTTTCTTTATAACACCCATCACTACCCGAGACTATCTTCTTTATCGTTCACTCACATTGTGTGGGCCTCTCACTAACGTGGACACTCCAGGAGGACTCTCTGGCTCACAGCTCTGTCTCAAGTGCCCAAGTATATTAGCTGTTCAGTAAATGTTTGTTGAGTGCTGAATGAATGGGCTAGGGGCAGCCTTACAACAGGAACATCTGGCTTCCCAGGCCTCTCCTCCAGCCCTCCAGGAGGAGCTTCTGCTTAGACATGAGCATTGCGAGCCCTCAGATTCTTTTCTGTCCAGGGTTCCTGGCTGCCTTTAGACATGGGCCTTGTTTCTTACTGAGAAAGAGAAAGCAACTCCCAAGAGCCAGGACCCAGCCTGGCACCCACAGTGGGGTCATGGTGTTCTCCTACTAAACATAAATGTTTCCATAGGACATCAGACAAGGCCGCTCTGTGACCATGAGGGGGCAAAACAAAAATAGGATTACTTCATAATCACACCTGAACCCAGACAAAAATAAGAACATTGTCTAAACCACAAAAATGACCAAAGATGTCCCTTTCCTGGCTAGTATGAGTGACTGCTGTTTCTTTACTATTTATAGCCTGAGGCTTGTCCCATTCCTCCTTGCCTTCTAGGTAAGAATGATTAAGATACCCCATCATAGAATTACCCCTGCTTCTTGATAACACCCATTCCAGAGCAAGTCGCCCTTCTTTGAACCCTCCCCCAAATCAACAAACCCAAGCCTAAATCCTTTTTTCAATCAATATTTTTTATTGAAGTATAGTTGATTTACAATGTTGCGTTAATTACTGCTATACAGCAAAGTGATTCAGTTATACATATATATATATATATATATATATATATATATACATTCTTTTTTAAAATATTCTTTTCCATTATGGTTTATCAGAGGATATTGAATATAGTTCCTTGTGCCATACAGTAGGACCTTGTTTTTTATCCATTCTCTATATAAAAGCTTACATCTGCTAATCCCAACCTCCCACTCCATCTTTCCCCCAACCCCTTCCCCTTGACAACCACCAGTCTTTTCTCTATGTCTGTGATTCTGTTTCTGTTTCATAGACAGTTTCGTTTGCGTCATATTTTAGTTTCCACATATAAGTGATATCATATGGTATTTGTCTTTCTCTTTCTGACTTACTTCACTTAGTATGATAATCTCTAGTTGCATCCATGTGGCTCCTGTAAGGTCTTTGTCATATCCTCTTATTGAGATGCCCCATGGCTCCCCTGGCATGTGCCCTCCCTCACTGCAACTAATCTGTGGACCCAACATTGTTCAACTCCGGTGATCCTGGGGGTCTCTGCCTGGAGGGCACTGACACTGTGGACTGAAAGGCAGGCCCAGCTGTTCTGCCATCTTGGAGCGAGAAATACTAGTTGGGCCAGCTGGACAGCTAGAACATCCTGAACCACTCTGCCAATGACATAATTACACTGGCTGAAGCGTGGGCGCCTATTACCCAGCCTGCACAAGAGAGGGGCTGGTGAGGTTCCTGGTGGAGCTGCTTCCTTCCAGGTGTAGGGAGTGAATGGGCCCAGCAGGTGCAGCTGTGGCCTGCCTGGCTTTCTTCAGGGATGCCTCTGCCCGAGGCACAGCTGCTCCCTGTTGCCCATCTAGCCAAGTCAATCTCCTCAGTGGAGGTTCAAAAGTTTCTCATACCTCCACTCTCTTCCCTGCCCATTCCCCAAGCTTCTTATCTTCCACCTTGAGCTCTCCTTCCTGCCTGAATTAATCTCCTTGTTGATCTCCATCACCTCTCCACACCCCACCTCACAGCCACAGCCTACACCTCTGCCGCAGGTATGTGCATCTGAGCTGCCAGGGGCTCTGACTTCTGGGTCTCCTTTCCTCTTTCAAAGCCCTGCTTGATGATTAACTCGCTTCCCCTGCCCCGCCCCCCGCCCCTGTCTTCTGGGGCTCAACGGAGAAGCTCAGGTTACAGTAGCTGAGTGGGCTGACTGGTGGGTTTGGGATAATTATGTGGACAGTGAGTATGTTTGATTTAGGTGGGGTGGTGGGAGTGAGATTCATAGCATTCATCTCCCCATCTAGAGGTTAAGCTCTCCCAAGGTAGAGGCCACACCTGCTGGCTTCCTTTTTGGACCATTTTCTAATACCTGAGGCCAAAACGGTAAGTGCCCAGCACCCCACAGTCTCTCAGTGCTCCAGGAGAAGGCCAGTCAAGGAACCGATTCTCTGTGGGGTTGCAGATGATACCTGCTTCTTAGTCAGTCTCCCCCATCCCATCCCCAGACCTGCAGATGCCAGGAAGGGGTCAGAGGGAGCTTTCATCGGGGATCCTAGAAGCTTATCGACCATCCTGACAGGCCTAAGTTGTTTGCTGTGACTCGGAGCCTCAGCAGTTTCTACCCACAAAACATTGATCCAGAATATTTTTCTTTCTAGAGCCAGACACTTTTCAGCCTGACTACTCCAGAGCCCAGCTGACTCCAGCTGGGGGCGAGTTAATCTCTGATGCCCTTCTCATCAACCGCCTCTTATAAACACCTGCTCACACTTTACAGTGCAAGGTCAGAGGTACAGCCAAACACATTTTTTTAAAAAGAGAGCATTGGGGTAAAGGATACTCCGCTGCTTTAAACAGAGCCAAGTTAATTTAAAGGCAAGACACGGGGAAATGGCCAAAATATGTTAAGTGAAAAAAGTAAAGGTTGCAAAATAGTATATACACCATAAGCTCATATATAAAATATATATTTAGTGTGTTTTTTGCATAGAAGGAGTTATATAAAGTCATATTTGATATTTTTGTAATCAGTAAAAAATAAATTAAAAAAAGCACTTGGGATAGCAACTCTTGCTTTCAGCCCATTTAATTACACTTTTAATGATTCCTACAAAAAAATATACAATTTTGCTTCACCATGAAAAGAATTCTACTTAATTAAATTAGGCTTATCTATATCTTTAAGTTTTTATTATCTATCATTTCTAGTTTATCATTTCCCTTCTTTTAACATGTCAAAGCACTTCAGATTTCTCACAAGCTTCATACTGACACTGGCCTGGGAGAAGCAAGGATCATTCTACAAGCCCTCAGAAAAACATTTTCCTTGGGGAAATGGTCGAGGGGCAGTTATTTGCTGTACTCGTTTAACATACATTATTCAGTGCTGCTTAGATACAGAGCGTGTGCTTGATGCCAGGGCCGAATAGTTGACAAACGGGATTAAAATTTCAAGGAAACTCTCTAGGCTATTGGGTTGCCCTAGGCCCACAGGCTTGCCCCAACTATGGATAAGAATGTGGGTTGGAGAGTCAGGCTGCTTGAGTTTAGATCCCGGCACCACCACCTAATAGCCCCAGGGCCTCATGCCAGTTCGGCACTGGGTCAGATGCTAATAACAATGACCAAAAACAACACAGGCTTAAATAAGATAAAAGTTTGTTTTGCCTTCCTTTAAACAAACAAGTCTGGAGGGAGACAGTCTGAGGCTGGGACAGCAAGTCATGGTCATCAGGGACTTGGGCTCCTTCTGTCCTCCTGCCCTGCCATCTTTAGCTTGAGGTTTCCTTTCTCAAGATCACAAGTTAGTGTTGGAGGCTTAGCCATCAAATCTGTACTCTAGGCAGGAAGCAGGGGAAAAGAGCAAGAAAAAGCCCACGTAAGCAGCCCTTACCCTCTTTAAGAAGCCTTTTTGGAGGTCTAACCCAATGACCTCTGCTTCCATTTAATGGGCCAGAGCTGCCTGCAAAGGAGTCTGGAAAAAGTAGACTCGGAGCTGGCCATATTGCCTACCCAAGGCAGTCAGCGTTCTCTTCATAAGTACGAAGGGGCTTTAGATCCTGGTAACTAGCTGTCCCTGCCCTGGTCCTGGTAGATCCTGGTAACTAGCTGCCCCAGGTGGGTAATAATATTGCCCACCTGCCCAAGTACGAGGGGGAGTGAATAAGATAATAATTGTAAAGCTGTCACCTCCCTTTGAAACCTTCCTCAGATAAAGTTGGTCGTTTTTCACTTAGGGATCCAATAGCACATTCTTCATACCTAAATCCTAACACTGGCTGGTGTTTATTGTAGTTTTACGTTGACCGTCTCCCCCACTGGGCATTAAGGTCAGGGGTGAGGCCTTAGTCACCTCTGTAACTGGAGTGCCAGCACACTGTAGATTCTCATAAATCTTTGTGAAATAAATAAAAGAATTTCCCTTCCTTCTTTCCTTGATGTAACTTCCTGAACTAGTTTTACTTTTAAATCCCAAAACCCTCCAGGCCCTAAGCCATCATCTTTGAAGTCACTTTCAGGCTTTAGTCTCCTCAGGCCTGAGACAGAGTGGAAAGAGCCATAACACTGGCCTAAGATATCTGCTTTGCCCCTTATCTGCTGTGTGACATTAGGAAAATTGCTTAACCTCTCTGAACTTTAGTTTCCATTGAGAAGTAGGGATAACGTTAGTGCCTTCATGTGTGAGAGACATATAGATTAAATAAGAGCAGGTACCTGGCATAGACCAGCACCCAGTAGACATAAGCATCTTTGGTCGTTCGATTTTTTTCTCTCCTATCTGACTAGAGCTAAACCAGGCGGTTTAAAAATAGCTAATACTTTATGAGCACTTACTGTCTGCTAGGTGCTACCTTGAGGTAGGTACCATGATATCACTCCATTCTACAGATGAGTATACTGAGGTTCAGGCCGTCACCCAGCTAGAGGACAGGGGCAGAGGCAGAGCAGTCTGGCCACAGAGCTTATGATTCTATCCATTACACCACACTGCTGTTCTTGTTGCATTTGGCAACATTTAGCCTCAGCGTGTCCCCCATCGACTCTTCCAATGTCCAATCATTGACAATTTTTCTGGGTACCCCAGAGTCCACATCAGTCTGGAGGTAGGCCAGGAGGATTCTGGGTTAGCTTACCCACAGGAATGATTTTCTCAGCTAAAATTTCCCATAGAAACCTGGTAGCTGTTCATACTCCTCAGAGAGCATTATGAAAAGTTGTTTCAGAGAACAGCTGTGACCTCATACCAGTCATCATTATAAGTAACAGGCACCCCTACTTAATGAAAATCCAGCTTGCGAGAAATTGCAAGCTTATAAAAAATATCAGTGTAGGGCTTCCCTGGTGGCACAGTGGTTGAGAGTCCGCCTGCCGATGCAGGGGACACGGGTTCGTGCCCCGGTGCGGGAAGATCCCACATGCCATGGAGCGGCTGGGCCCGTGAGCCATGGCCGCTGGGCCTGCGTGTCCGGAGCCTGTGCTCCGCAACGGGAGAGGCCACAACAGTGAGAGGCCCGCATGCCACAAAAAAAAAAAAAAAAAAAAAAAAAAAAAAAAAAACAGTGTATATGCGTGGGACGGATGATATGCATTATGTAAAGATCATTCACTTTATATAGTATGGCCCTTTGGGCTTCCTTTATTTAGCAATCTTTCCTATGCACTTACAATGATTTAATTAAAAAAAAATTCCATTTATGTGAAACTTTACAGGGACAGGGCTATTACCCAAGTGAAATACACCCACAGGATTCCTGTGATCTTGATATTACCAGGCAATTGTCGCAAACTTTGCCTTATCTGACCCTTTCCCTTGTATTTTTCTCTTCCAAATTTGCCTCTGAGGAGGTAGGTTTTGAATCCAATTATAAGAAGAACATCCCTGAAAATCATTCACTTATCACAATAGAAAGAAGTTAATTTTGGCTACGTGGGGAGCTCCCATCAACCACTCCCATCTTTTCCCAGCACTGGAAAATTACAAAGTTTCTTTCCCTGGTGTTTTAAAACTTTCAGAGCCTCTGGGAATCAGCAGTTAAGGATGTGCCCATCAGCCAGTAACAATGAGGCAGGGGCAGAGCACTCACGACATCACAGAACTCAGAGGCCAGTGAAGGAAGAGACAGGTCCAGAGCTGTCCTAGTGCTGCCTCCAGTGAGGAGTAACATGTGCATTTGTGACCAGACTGCCAGGGATGGGGTGTGAAATCACTGACAAAAAAGCAAGGAGGAGGAGGGAGAGTGAGTGGGGATAAGCATCTGTAAAACCTTGGTGAGAAAAGTGAAGTGTATACTTTCATTACATTTTCAGAAAGTTAAAACTATTCTTGAATACAAAACAGTTGCCAGGGACTAGCGGCTACTCAAACATCACCAGCCTGGACGGAAAAAGAATGAGGAACACAAGCATTTTGTAACTTTTAGGAGTTGCCTTCTAGAGGAAACTGGAGTCAGCTACAAGTTTACATTTCAGGAAAACCTGGCCTGGTGAAGCCTCTCCTGACTCATGCTTATGGGCTGGAGCTCATGTCCAGTTGCTCAAAAATGTTGACATTTCCTTGTAAAGCAACAAGATGTGGAGATGGGACTCAGGGCAGGTCAGAGCCCCACTGCAAGTTCTTCTCCACAATCCTGCACCTACTTCTTTTAACAGGGTCTGACTGGGGTGAGGCCAGCAGGGGTTGTGCAAGTACAGGGTCAGCCCTGAGAGTGAGGGCCACCTTAAATCTTGCTACCTGGAGGCCCCATTTGCCTCACTTTCCTCCTGGCCCTGCCTTTCAAACTCCCCACTCAGCAGCCCCCCAATTCTCAGTCACTTGGTTTGGGATGGGGTGTAGGTATTTTTTTAAATCTCCTCAACTGATTCTAATATGCAGCCAGGATGGAAAGACACTGCTTTAAGGGAACAAGGGTTGGTGGCAAATTGAAGGAATCCAACTGAAAGCCAAGAATCGACCTTGGCTTCATCCTTTCCAAGTATGTTAAATGGAGAAAAAAATTCTTATCAAATTCATTTTGGTTCAGTCTGTGCACTGTATAATAGGTCACAAAGGGTTCTGTATAGGATTTCCAGACAAAATACAAGACACCCAGTTAATTTGAATTTCAGATAAACAACAAATAATTTTTTAGACTTATCTGAAATTCAGATTCAGCGAGGCATCCTGTATTTTTGTTGGGTAAATCTGGTGGCCCATCAGCTCGGTGCTTTGTGACCACCTAGAGGGGTGGGATAGGGAGGGTGGGAGGGAGGGAGACGCAAGAGGGAGGAGATATGGGGATATATGTATATATATATAGCTGCTTCACTTTGTTATACAACAGAAACTAACACACCACTGTAAACCAAGTATACTCCAATAAAGATGTTAAAAAATAATAATAAATAAATCTGGTGGCCCTCATTCTGCATGACATGCCAAAGTATTGATTGTATAGGGCAGCATTTCCTAGTTTGTATTATAGAACACAAGTTGCAGTGGATATAATGGGTATTATACCAAGAAAAAAATTTCCATAGTCAAATAAATCTGGTAAACACTAGGTGAAACCAAGTTAACCAGGTTTTTTGACCATAAAACTTCTCAGAGCCTTTAACGTGTTGGGTTGGCCAAAAAGTTTGTTCGGGCTTTTGTTTGCATAAGGAAAAACCTGAATGAACTTTTTGGCCAACGCAATACAAATGTACACTGACTCCTCAAGCTGGGGACTTGCAGAGTTCCCAAACTTACACAACTTACACAATATAGAACTATTGTTCCAGAAAACTTAATGTGGAAAACACTAAGGGAGGGATGAGGTGCTACTGAAGGATTTTTAGCAGGCAAGTGACAGTCAGGCTAGTGATTGAGATAGATAACTCCACTTTTAGAAGTGACTTGAGAGGGAACCCAGATAGAAAGCTATATTGGTCTGCTAGGGCTGCCATAACAAAATAACACAGACTGAGTGGCTTAAACAACAGAAATTAATTTTCTCACGGTTCTGGAGGCTGGAAGTTAGAGATCAAAGTGCCAGTAGGGTTGGTTTCTTCTGAAGCCTCTTTCCTTGGCTTGTAGGTAGCTGTCATCTCCCTCTGTCTTCATGGGGTCTTCCCTCTGTGCATGTCGTGTTCTCATCTCCTCTTCTTATAAGGACACCAGTCATATTGGATTAGGGATCACTGATATGACCTCATTTTACCTCAGTTGCCCCTTTGAGGGCCCTATCTCCAAATACAGTCACATTCTGCAGTACTGGGTGTTAAGACTTCAATGTATAAATCTGGGGGGAGGACACAATTCAGCCCATAACAGAGGCTTTTACAATACCCAACTGGAAGATGATTAGGTTGCAAATTAAGGTAGTGGCAGCGGGAATGCAGAGAAGGGATTGGGTCCTAGAAATATCAAAGAGTCAGAACTGAAAGGACAGGGGAATTGATTAGATGTGGTGAATAAGCAAAAATAAAGCATAGTGTCTAAAGCAGGGTAGCACTCAAATATATTTGTTTCCATCTCTTCACTGTCCCCTGAGTTCAAAATAGAATCTATCATGTAACAAAAATCCATACGCATAATGCAGCATTGGATTGAATTCATTTCAGGGATAGAAGTATAAATAACACAGTTGTTAAATATTTCCTGTTTATTTCCAAAAATGTTCACTAGTATTTGTATTGGGATGACTGACTAATCTCTGCATCATCTGTCTCCACCCTTGGTAAAAACACTGAGCATTATGGGAATGCCTGGCTTACCTGTGCCAGATTTATTTTGCTCCAGTGGGTGGAGTTCTAGTGGTTTCCAAAGAGAACAAAAGCTTGGTGAGGAGCAACAGGTTGGATAGAACTGGCTCCCTTGGTGGGCCGTGGTCCTCAGGCCCTTTAAGACACATTGAAGACCAGCCCATATCCTGCCTTCAACCTAAGAATTAGTCAAAAAAGCCAATAATTTCTGTGAATCAAAATTTGAGTTGAATTTTGAAAGCCTGAAAAAAATCACTGGGTGGTGTAGACAGATGAAAAAGTGGCCAAAGGACATTTTCAGTGGGGCCTTAAGTTCTATAGAACAAGCTAATTCCACAAAAAAGAAACTCTTGGGATTTCTGGAGTCAGGGACTAAGGACCCACAGGTCAATGCCCTCTGAGCACCAGCCATTGGGCTTTCTTCCTGGCCTCATTTGGCCTGGGCACTGAGAATACCAACAAGGGGTGGGATAGGGAGGGTGGGAGGGAGGGAGACGCAAGAGGGAAGAGATATGGGAACATATGTATATATGTATAACTGATTCACTTTGTTATAAAGCAGAAACTAACATACCATTGTAAAGCAATTATACTCCAATAAAGATGTAAAAAAAAAAATCCGATGGCTATGGTATCAAGGGGGTGTCTTGCTAACACCCTGAAAATCTGCCAGAGCTACCACAAGCTAGGACCCATCTTTGCTGAGGTGTACAGAATTCTTGTTGATACAAGTATTCTTTAAGTTAAAAGCAATAAATTCCTTCTGGTTTAACTTAAAAAAAAATTAGTTGGGAGAACTTGGATTCTTTTTCTTTTCTCCTTTGTTTCCTGAGCTTTTTGGCCTCTACCAGTTAAATAAGGGTGCTGGCCAAAGTGTAACCACTGCCTATAATCTTTGCCTCTTTTGAGTCTTTAATCTTTCCATGGCTTCCTGCTCTCAGCCTACACTTGAAGTCTACCTCAGTCCAAAGATTTCCCTTGACCAGTCGTCTCAACGCATTACTATTCTGCCTTGTTATAGAGCTGGAGGTTTGCCCTGCACTCCTTATGCAAGTAATCACTACTTGAAAAGCAGGAAGCACTTCCCCTGTGACTCTCCCATGGCTCCCAGCTCAAACCTTGATTATGGCAAACACTCAACTGGTTGTCCTGAATCCGATGCAGAGCCTCTACCACTACCTCCTCTACCCTCAGAAATTACTCGTATGCTCTACTGTTGATGTATTTTCTCCTTATATCTAACCGAAATTAATCCCACAATAATTTAAGTCTTTTCATACTCCATTGGTAGTACATTGTTTGCAAAAATGGCCAAAATCATTCTCTTCCTTGTATCCACGCTCCTTTGCAATGTGGCTTACCATCTCCTCCCATTAAGAGATGGAATCCGTTTTCCCACCCTTTAAGTGTGGGCTGACCATGTGACCAGCTTTGACCAATAAATCACAGCAGAAGTGATGTTGTGCCCTTCCTAAGCCTAGCCCTTAAGAGGTTCGTGAGTTCCTATTCTCTCTCTTAGAACTCTGCTCAGCTACCAGCAAACAAGCTTGAGCAAGCCTGCTAGATAGTGAATGACCACATGGCCAAGTCAACCCTGTCAGCCCTGTTGGCGTTAGCTGACAACCAGTTACTTCCTCAGGTGCAGAGCTCCTTAGCTGACCTGTAGCTGACCGCGGATGCATGAAAGAACCAAGTAAAGACTGGAAAAATGTACAGCTGATCCACCCTAAATTGCTGATTTGCCGAATCATGAGTTAAGTAAACAGTTGCTGTTTTAATCCATTAAGTTTTGGGATGGTTTGTCCCACAGAAATAGTTAACCAGCACACCATCCAAAATGTTCAGATGTTTGAAGAGTCTAAGGAGCTTCCAGTCAATCAACATGGCTCTACATGTTTTTTGATACAATTTTGGTGCTTTAAACTTTGATACAATTTTGGTGCTTTGATACAATTTTGGTGCTTTAAACTCATAGTAATAAGAGATGCAACAGAAAATAAAAACTAAAGCTGGCTCATGGATGAACATCTCTGCAACCAGAAATCTACATTGCTCCCGGAATGAAAGCAGGGAGAGGTCACTGGGAGCTTGGTGTCTGCAGAGTAAAGGGAGTTAAAGAGTTCCACCTGCAGCAGGGAATAAAAGCCAGTTTACTGCTTGAAGCCAGGAGTTGGTGGGGGTAGATAATGCCCTCACTTTTGCCAGCTCATGAAAGGAGGCTTATACATACTTGCTAAGTATTATCACTCAGGCATCTCCCCCCACCCCGCCTCCCCTACTGACTTTGCTAAAACCAATGGTCAGTTCTCAGTCCTCATTTTACTAAGCAGACTTTAGTAGGGGTGATCCCCTTAGACGGATTTCACTCCTACTTCACTGGCCACTTTTCTGTTTCCTTTCTCAATGTTTCCCTCTTCTTCCCAAACTCTTAATATTGGAGGATGTTTAGATTCAGTCCTTGGTCCTGTTCTCTGTCCATATTCACTCCTTTGTGATCTTATCAGGGCTCACGGCTTTAAATGTCATCCAAATTCTTACCCCTTCCAGTTTAACCCTCTAGCTCAGATCTCTCTCCAAACTCCAGGTGCAGATATCTAACAGCCTACTTAATATCTCCATTTGGGTGTCTAACAGAAATCTCAAACTCAGGTGAACTCCTGATTTTCCCTGCCCCAACATCTGCCCAACCCTCAATCTTCCCCATCTCAGGTGATAGTAACTCCATCCTTTGGTTCCTGAGGCCCCCAAACCTTGATACAACCATTTTCCCATCTCTCTCAACAAATGTACCAGGAAATAATTTTGGATTTACCTTCATCATTTAACTAGAATCTGATCATTTGGGATCATAGCTTTTGGCAAAGCCTGAGCCTGGGGGAATGAGAGGACTTGGACCCAGTCTCATGAATGGAAAATGAGTAAAGCTACCTGCTGGCTCAGTGCCCAGATCTCATGTGTCCAAATCTCTCCAAAAGACAGGGGCCCCATCTGCTTCCAGGCCCAGGTGAGGCAGCTGCAAAACTACTATTGGAAGGAGGTGGGAAAGAGAAAACAAGTAAAACTTGCTTTAAATAAAATTTGGAAAGCTTGCAAACCAAAATTCTAAATCCCACCTCAAAAATCTAATGTTAATAGTCAGTCAACAAATTACTTACTCCAAATAAAATTATTTTATAGAATAACCTGAAAAATATATTTTAAATAAACATGTTTTTGAGTATTCAAAGCAATAAAATGGACTGGCTTCTTTTTTTAAAGAGCAAGATGAGAAACACAAGTAGGCAGAAATGAAATAAGATTATGTGAACATGAAAATAAACAATTTGAAATCTTGGAACTAAAAATTATAATAATTTGAATTAAAAATTCAAAGATAGGATAAACACTAGACTGAACACAATTACATAGATAATTAATGGAAGTGGAAAACAGCACTGAGGGATCTATCCCTACATATCCAAAGGTAGAGATAAAAAAATACAAAAAAGGACGAGGAACATAGTTTGAATAGCTCCAGCACGTGGTAAATAGGAGTTCTGAAGAAGGCAATAAGGGAAGCAAGATTTGAAGAGACAGATAGTAGAGACTTTTCCGTGACTGAAAATAGAGTAGAGTCCTCACACCAAAGGAGTGCTTTAAGATGGACAACTAAAAAACCCATGCCTACCAGACAGCACTAACATTAAACAGAAGAGCTCAGAAATTTCCAGAGAGGAAATATATATTATCTTATCTAGAAAGAAGTGACAACTGCATTGACAGATTTCTTATCAACAAGAACAGAGTCAAAAACCCCACTAAAAGAAATATTAAAGGATGGTATTCACGAAGAAAAGTCAGCCCAAGTCATGAAATATAAGAAATCAGGGTAAAATAGAAATTGACTACATTTATCAGTAAGTTTAATTAATTAATGACCATAAGGGCACACATATTAAGCTTTTTTTTAGGGTGGGGTATTTAAAAGGGGTAAAATTCAAGCTCTACACTGCAAAACTAAGATAGAAGGAAAGGAATACCATGCTCAGTCTATGAGGGCTATGCAATAGTAAAGAGAAGGATAGAAATTCTGAATAACTTTAGCCTTTGTTAGAAGAGTTTAGGGTTAACTATGTATGTTTAAAAAATTAAAGGGAATCACCCAAATAGATTTGTATTTATTAAAATTTATTAAAATAAAATTTTAATTGATTAAAATTTAAAAGTATACGGAAACCTTATTAGTAGAGTAGAAGATAGAAAAGGAGAAATTTACAAAGCTAAAAAAATTATGGTAAGGAGAAAACCCAAAATAACAGGGCAGAAGTTCAAATATATTGCAATAAAATATGTATCTACTAACATGGTTATCACAGTAGATTTTTTAAAAAAATCCAGCTATATGCCTCCTATAGGAGACATAATTAAAACAACACTAAAAGAGAAAGTGTGACTATAAAGGAATGAAAAAGGTGTACCATGTAATAATAATAAAAAGAAACCTGGCACATCAACATTATATCAGACTAAATAGAATTTAAGACAAAAACACTACATAATCATAGAAGGGACAATCCACCAAAATGTAGCATTCGTGAACCTGCAGGTCCCTAACAGCATATCTCTGAAAACTACAAAGCCTAAGTGAGAGAATTATAAGCCGAAATCAACAAGTCAACAATCATAGTATAGATTACTGAGATCAAGTAAGGTGAAAACTTCGAAAGAATTTTAAAAGTTTGAACAACAAATCTACAAGACATGCAGGAAAAAGTCTTTATTCCCAACAGCATATATTTACATAATCTTACCTCCTGTGAAAATCACAAAGGACATCTCAACAAATGTAAAGGGATATGATAGAGGCCATGTTCTCTGACAATAGTGCAATTAAATTTGAAATCAACAATGAAAAGAAGTTTAAAACAATAATAACTATAACATGTTTGGAAACTAGTAAAGCAATCTTCTAAATAACTCAGGGGTTAAAGAGGAATTCACAATTGAAATGATAAAATATTTAAGAAGTAAATGACAACAGAAGTACCTCACATCACAATGACAACAAAAGTACCTCGAGAGCTCATCCAAAAAAAAAAGTGCTGTTTTGGATATTTTGGGAATAACTGGAAAAATGCGAATAAGGTCTATAGATTAGATAATACTACTGTATTAAATTTCTTGATTTTGCTAACTATATTGCGTTGTGAATGAACGTCTTTGTTCTTAAGAAATATGCACTAAAATATTTAGGGATTCAGGCATATGAAACATTCTCAAATGCATAGATGATGACGATAATGATGATGGTGGTGGTGATATCCAGAGAGAAATAACAAAATGTTATCCCAGAAATGGTGAATCTGGGTGAAGCGCATACAGGAGTTTTTTTTTTTTAACACTATTTTTGTAATTTTTTTAAGCTTGAAAATTATTTCAGTTAAACAAAGAAAAAAACCTGTAAGATGCAGTTAACGCTAAAGGAGACTTTATCTTTAAATCTAAATAGCTGTGTCTTTTAAGAGGGATAGTGATTTGCCAGACATGATTTCCCTTCTGAGGGTTCTGTTTCACTGATTGGATAAAACAAAAAACCTGTTGTGTGAGAAAACTCCGTGTTCTGCACATGAGCAAAGTAGACCGCGATGCCTGTTGTATATGAAACAGCATCTCATGGTTGGCGGCACCATTCGTCAGGAATTGCCTTGGGGATAAACATAGACTAGTGACTAAACAGTGATGTCACACAATTGTTTTAAATAAATAAGCCAGAAAGGCAACTTGTGCCACGTTCCAACTAGGTCATCAGATTTATTTAAGAAGTTTTAACCCTAGGATTTCTCTCAGCCTTTTATAATACTTTGTGTTCCTCTTTCCACATAATTCAAAACAGTGGAACCCAATCTCCTTTTAAATGTTTCCTGAGAAATCTGCCTCTTAACTTCAGAAGAGCGCTGAAGTGTCAACACTGCTGAGAGATTGTTTCCAGATGCTCAGCATTCGTAGAAAGGTCTTCTGATGGAGGATAAGAGCAGGAATATGTGAAACACATTGGGGCTCCCGAGGAGTAAGCGTGAGGGTGGACAGAGGAGGAAGGAGAAGAGAGAAGAGAAGGTCAACGTGTGGTTTTGAGAGGAGGCTTAAGGATGGTTTGGGAAAGTCTACCAGCCCCTACATGTTCACAAGGTCTCTCTGTCACCAGATAAAACCTTTTGGTGAACAAGGAGAAAGTTCTAGACTGAGGGCCTCGGGTACTCCCATGGTGGAGAGGACTTGGCAGAGATGAAAGAGGAGAATGCAGGTTCTAGATGCGTGGTGTCACTGTTTACTCAGTAGATTATGGTGGATCTGATAGAGTAGGCCATCCGGATGGTTTGGGCACATTACTCGTTTTGCAGCAGATTCACTTTGGGGGCATTGTTTGGGACACCGCTCTCTCTGGTCCATCGGACTCATGGTCTTGGCTCTGCTTTATCTGACAAAATCATAGCTAGCGACCTTTGGGTCAACGGCACTCACAGCATCTCGACAGCCAGAAGGAGACTAGCAAATTCTGCCACCTCTAACAGCACAGTTTAGGTTTTCTACGAATTCTCTATCTGTTCCTTTTATGTCAGACTCTGTCTGTTTTAACTAAAATTACTTCAGAAGGCAGAACGTGGGACCAGTCCCAGAAGTGCACATTTCATGACTGGCGAGTGTCGAGGGTCAGGAGCAACTTGCAGATTTCTAAGCTGTGCCTAAGTATCATCGTGTCTTGGAAGATGACCGTGCTATGGGGGTTTCAGCTCTGGTTCCGATTTCACCTGACCACACCCCTACAGCAGCCGTTCACTACAGAAAACCTTTCCAGACTGGATGGGCTAAGCTGAGAATTCCTAATCTCCCAGACATAAGTGTGAGGACCTTGTCTAATCACTGCTCCCTGACAATTATTATCTTTGAAGAAAAAAAGAAGAAAAATATGACTGGATGAAAATAAATATCTCATAGGAACAAGCAGTGAGCTTTCTGGTGGAATTTTTCAGGGCCATAGAAAGTTAGTGCTAGAAGATGGCAGTGTTCAACATTTATAAAGATGCTCTAAAAAATAAAAATAATAATAATAGAGCCTGTCTCTACCCCTCCCCCCACCAAAGGGTTTCACTGAACACCAGTTGAAAACCTCCAGCTTAAGAAAATGAGGCCCAGGGCTTCCCTGGAGGTGCAATAGTTAAGAACCCGCCTGCCAATGCAGGGGACACGGGTTTGAACCCTGGTCCGGGAAGATCCCACATGCCGTGTAGCACCTAAGCCCGTGCAACCACAACTGCTGAGCCTGTGCTCTTGAGCCCGCAAGCCACAACTACTGAGCCTGCGTGCCTAGAGCCCATGCTCTGCAGCAAGAGAAGCCACCGCAATGAGAAGCCCGCGTGCCACAACAAAGAGTAGCCCCTGATCGCCACAACTAGAGAAAGGCCGCGCGCAGCAACGAAGACCCAATGCAGCCAAAAATAAATTAATTGGTAAAAAGAAAAGAAAATCAGCGCCAGAGAACTTGAAAGCCATACCCCAGGCACGCCAGCTAATTGGTGACAGCACTGGGACCAGAGCCCTTTCACCCACAGAAGCGTTTAGTCATTGCCTAGAAGTCAGTGCATCATGAAAAATGGATGGCAGAGACCAGTCTCTGCCCCCAGTAATTTTCAGTGTGAGATAGGCACTGTCAGAGTTAGCACACACACAAAAATATTTTCTTGGAGCCCTCCAAATATGGGCAGGCAGGCTAAAAGTCTTTGAGGCATTTATATTAATATGCAACAGACTATGCCTCCAGGAACTCATATGACTTCTCCTCCACCCCAGCATAAAGACAGTAGAGCAAGAAAGAAAACAAAGCGGAGATGCAGGGTATGTGCATCCTTGGGAACCCATGGATGAATCCCACAGCAGTGCCAGGTTTTTCCACTCTGGCCACGACTTAAATTAGCCATGCCATCACATAGTTTGGCAAGGATTTTGTTTCTTTGTTTTCCGTTTGTTATTTTCCAGGGGGAATAGGGAGAAAGGATAAGAAAACACTACTTCACATAATAGCATGGTTATATTAATATACTATTTTAAAACTTGTCACAGTTCACCCACATACTACAAGTTAAATGTTTCATAATAACTCTATGAGAGCATAAGAGCAGCATTCTCCTTATTCTACAAAGAAGGAAAGAGGAGAAGGAGGTCATGTGGTTTGCCCAAGGCCACTTCATCGGCTGGTGACAGATGGGATGACCAGTGACTGAGGGAGGAACACGCCTTTCTAGACTGGGTTCAGACTCTGCCCTTCAGTAAACATGTCACAGACACAAACAGAGGGACTGTTCTAATTTGGAGGAACGGAACAGAGAAGACATTCCAATGGTGCATGAATCAGAAAGAAAAAAAATAGAAAGATAATAGCAGACATCATAGAATTCCCTCTGACCTGTGTGTTCTTCAGAACTGTTTGTAGATGATTTATATCCAAATGTAGATTTGCATTTGGTGGATAAGGTCTGGCACCGGAGATTTATATATCTTTCAGAGCCTCTATTAGCTAGTTGAAACTACCTTTTCCTATGAAGAGTTTTAGATCAATTTAATTCACCCCTGAAGTAAGGCTGAAGAAACTGTGAGGAAATGAAGGGTGGACTTTGAAAGGAAAGATCTGTAGCAGTGCCAAAGCAAGCCCCAGGAGTGAGGGACTAATTTGGCAGCTGTCAGGACAGATCAGTTCATGGAGTGAGAAGTGGGTTGATGGGAGGGAGCTCTGGCTGCAAGGACAAAGCTGGACATGTAGGTCCAATTTTTCAAGCTGCTTCTCTTCCGGCGGGAACCCCCCCAAAACCCCACATGCCTTGTCACCTCTTCTGATGGAGGTAGAATGCTACCTCTGGCCACAAGAGTCATCTCTAATTTCTGGGGCCTGAAACATCCAGGCTCACAAGTCCTGAAATACCACAGGTTTTTCAGCGGCTTGTCTGAGCTCTCCTGGAATTCCCTTAAAATGCAGAAGGGTGAGTCACCCTGGGTTCATATCTGCACGGAAGGCTGGGGAAAGGCCCAGACACAAGGTGCCAACAGTGCAAAATTTGTAAAGCAAATCTAGTGAATAAGCAACTACTTTTCAGATCCTCAAAACCTGTTGAGGATTAAGATGTCTTTCTGGCAACCCGGGGGTTGTTCATGTGCCTGTTTCAACTTTATCAGGAGCTTCAGGAAATGGTAAGGTGGGACAGACAGCAAGAAAGCTAGCATCATCCACGAAGGATGGGCATGGTTTTCAAATAAGGAATCACTTTCCCCTCAAAGAGAATTTCTGACCACCCTAGAAGGTGATCCTGGGAACTTCTGAATCTTAGAATAAACATGAACATCAAAGAACAAATGTCTGGGGAATACACATTCTTTCTTTCTCTTTCTAAGTGACCCACATTATAAGCCCCTGACAATATTCTCAAGGAGCACATCTGCCTGGGGTGTAGGGAACTGGAAAGCTGTCCTTGGTGTGGCAGCTGACTAGTCCACTGACCTTGGGCTAATCATTTAA
This sequence comes from Phocoena sinus, assembly GCF_008692025.1. Lineage (NCBI taxonomy): Eukaryota > Metazoa > Chordata > Mammalia > Artiodactyla > Phocoenidae > Phocoena > Phocoena sinus. Next base: position 138,257,218 of record NC_045764.1, on the reverse strand, counting down.
TTTGGGATTGGGAATTCACAGTCAAAGCCATGATTACTGTGATCCAACAGAAGTGAGCCTGCCTGGGCATGGGAACCCAAGGGTTCTAATTTTAAGGATTTATCCCTTGGGAGTGGAGGCAAAAGGCTCATGGAAGTAAAGCAGCCCATATTCGAATGCCTTAGCAGTGAGTTTTAGGAGGACTCCCACACCTTTCAGCAAGCCCTCTAGGCTTTTCAGTGGGCCTGGGGAGGCATCACACACTCGGGCTCAGAGGCTAAGAAGCAGGACTTGGGCAGTTCATTAGACTCTTCATGGGAGAGTTGGAAGAGATGTGGATGACGACGTTTTTGCCACCATTGTCTCACCAGACCAATCTTCTGGAAACACAAATTTAATGTTCTCATCGCCTGCTTAAAATGGCTTTCCATTGTTCTAAAATAGAAGCCAGACTCCTCAATACTGTTTACACATCCCCACCTGTCCCAGTCCCTGTCTACCTCTCCTGATCCCTGCTTTCTTCATTCCCTTTAATCCAGACACAAGGACTTTATTTCAGTGCCTCCAATGCTCAGGCTCTAACCTCAAGCACTCCCTTTACCCCTCTTTACTTTTTAATTTCTATTTCTCTTTCGGTGTTCCGCTCAAATGTCACCTCCTCTGAGAAGCCCTCCCTGAATCCTCCCCTCCCCACCCCCATTAGATCAGGTAAAAGTGCCTGTATGTTCTTGCAGAGCATCCTATTCTTTCCCTTTAGGGCCTTTATCACAGTTGATAATTATATACTTGTTTACTTATTGGATCGATTCCAGTCTCTCCCACTAGATTATAAGCAGTGTCTATTCACCACTGTATCTCTAATGCCTACACAATGCCTTGAACATAGCAGACACACGATACAGTGATCTCATTAGAATGAAGGTGATGTGAAGTAGGAGACAGTGACATTCCTATAGAAACCCAGAGCTCTGCTCTGATCCACACCTGCAGACCTTATTGGTCAATGGCCACCAACACCCCAGCTAGCCAAACAAATACTTTTGGAGGAGTGCTAACACCTGTGAGTAAAACAAATCCATTCTTTTCATTAGTTTTGGCTGTTCAGAACACGGGGAATTCGAGAAGAGTGGAAATCTCAAACTACCCTGCTCACTTTCCCGGATGGTAGACCTGGTTTGAACACATTCCACCAGCTGCCCCATCTCTGGGGATGGGGGCAACAGGGCAGAGTGAGGGAATCTGTGTGTAGGGACTCTGGCCCAACAGTGGGATCCAACACAAGCAGATACTTAAAAATATGCTGACAGTGGGGGTTATGTCTCTTCAATGCACTGGAGGCAAAACCCCTTGTTTTAAAAACAAAGCATTCATACACAGCCAAGAATGTCCCTGAGTCAATAGTCCTAACCCTTTCTCAGACTGCCGATGAGGCCCTGGGTGAGGCTTAATCAGATGGATGGGCCAAGGACCTGCCACTTAGAGGTTACCGTCTCCGTACACCCAACTGATGTTGGTCAAGCACAGACTGGGTATAGTAAGAGCTTGGGAGACAATAGGAGATGAAGAACATTGAAGGCTACTACTGACAGATCAGTGTACATAGACAAGAACAGAGTGTAATTCCAAGGTCACCCAAAAACAAGGGGGTAGACTCTGCTCCTGAGCAGTGAATGTCCTCTACATCAGGGATGAGATCTCTGTGAGCTGAGATCATTCAGGAAGTCTTCGTGGAGAAGGTAAGTTTGAGCTTTCAAGAAAAAAAAAATTGGATTGGCAGGGAGAACTGAGCTGTGAAAAGCTGGGTCCACAGTTACGAGGCTGCCTGGAGCTAAGAGTCTGTTTGAGCTGTGATTTGAGATGCCTCCCATCAACTGTTTTGGGAAAAATAAATCCCTTTGTAGCATCTATAATAAACTGCCCAACATCGATGTGATGGGGTGAAGTTTTGTTTTTCTTTTCAGTTGGATGTTGGGATGTAAAGCAGTTCCTCTCTGATTCTCTCACTAACCCAGGATCCCAAGTAATAATCACTTTGTTCCACCAGCTGAATCAGTCTCCTCCCCACCCCTAAATTTTATAACTTGGACTGTGCACTTTTGCTTACTGTTGGTTACATCACCTGTTGTCTGAATCATTCTCCATGGAAACATTTAAGTCCCGAATTTTAAGCAGCTGTGTCCACTTAGCTCCTGTTCACCTAAGCAAAAATGTAAGAATAAAAGGCACAGGGCATACCACAGCAGCCATTACTTTCCACAAGGAATCAGAGATTGGAAGTGAAGCTAAAACATCTTCAGCTACGATAGCATTTCTTTTAAGGTAAGCCATTTCCCCAGGGAGAGTTTGCTGCTCTGAGCAAAGGCAGGACAATAAAAGAACAAGGATGTCTTTCTAAGGCTGCAAACAGAGTGGCTGACACCTTGAAGTTGGTTTGCTTTTGACGGCTTTAAAAGCCAGGGCAGCAAAGTGCCCACATTACATTTTCTATAAGCTGGCCAAACATCTCTCTCTCTCTCTTTTTTTTTTTTTTTTTTTTTTTTTACTGCATAAGCCCCCTAATATTTGTAGAGAACAGGCAGGGAAGGATGTCCTGTGAGATCAGGTTTCTGTTTCAGCAGGTGTCACTGAAGCCTGTCTTCCCCTGAGCAATTTTCTGCACTTCTCTTCCATTTTCCCCTGTCGGGCCCACTCTGGAAGTCACCGGTCTGTGTCCTCACCGGCCATAGTTTCTGCACCTTTCTTTTCAAAGGCAAATGAAAATAGTGTTAGATGGTACAAATGGGCAATTGCAGAGACTTACCCTCCTCCCATTTCCCCTGAAGTATTTGGTAGTTAGACCTTGGAACTGGTTCCAGCAGCAATGGGGTTAGAGCTACCGCCAAAGCTAAAGCCAAATTGGATTTTATTTAGGAGGTAGTCGCTTGTCATTTTCATCTCCAGAGAGAAGACTTCTCTGTTTCCCCAGAAGATAAAAATCATAGAATAGCAGTAACAAGGTGGGTGATTCTGCCAACAGGTGGGTGAGGTCTCTGGTTGAGGGAGGGGGTAGAGGTGGGTACTGGGTCGCCTTGTAAGCATGGCCATCATCTCCTGCAAGCAGAGCTTGGAGGAATTTCATCCACCTGTTGTGGTTTTCCCAGGTGGGAGCAGGGGGTGACTGGGACTCTAATAATGACCGCTATCAGCTGACTTTGGGTGGGGTCTCTCAAACTTTAACCCATATGCAAGTCATCTCAAAATCTCTTTAAAACGCAGATCTCCTAGTGGGTCTGGGACAGAGCCTGCATTTCTACCAAGCTCCTGGTGACGTCGATGCCACTGGTGCCATGCACACTTTGAGTAGCGAGAGCTTAGGTTTTTATTTACTGCCTTCCTACCCCCTGCTGGGCTATGTTATTTTATCAAAACTATGCGGTAGGAGTGAAGGCCAATTATAGCCTCCTGAATCATCCATTGGTAGAGCTGTTTCTTGCAGTACATTCAAAAGGGCACTCCCAGGGGTTCCCCATTGTACAAGAAGTCCGCTTGCACCAGATACTTCTGGGCAAGCAAGCCACCGTGCAAAGCTGCTTTGGTTCTTGTTGGTCACTACCAGGCAGCGGCTGGATGCTGCTGGAGCGGGAAGTTTTATGTGATAGTGTGTTGATGGTGCTGACCCTGAAGGGGGTGGGGACTTCTTTGCTGCGGCAGCTTCACCTCCCTCTAGCTGCACCCCCTCCCCAGGCTCACGGGAAGGATGAGTGGAAGCTGGGAGAGAAGCCTCAGGAGAAGTTCTGCAGACCTGGGGGTGTTATTTTTCACTTTCTCTGCTTCAGGACATCCCACGCATTTTATAAATATTTATGGGACAGCTTCCCTCTTGAGAGCGCCCAAGTGTGGAGGGTCGGTGGGGAGGATGGTTGAAGAAGGAAAGGAGGGAAAAAGCGGTGCTCGTGGTGCAGGAGGTTGGGCAGGTGGGGGAAACCCTGAGGGCTTGTTTCAGGCCAGTCTCCTCACCGGCAAGAGGAGGAGTTGGACTAGACTGTTAAACCAGGGGTCTGTGATTTACGCCAGTAACTCCCTGCAGTTGTAAGCAATGTTTGATGGGTGTGTAAATTTTTCTAGGGCGAGAGCTCCTAGATTTCAACACGCTCTCAGGGTTCACAAAACGTTCATCAGCACCTTTGCAATCGGGATCATCTTCTAGTCCCTCCCAGAGTGGCTATGTGGAGCGCTGGGCTTCTAGAAGCAGCGAATATCAAGTTCAGGCCACGGGATTAGGAGGGACAAGGCAGCCACTCAGAACCATTTTCAACAGAGGCGGAAGGGGGTCAGCTATCAACAACAGAGGGAAGGCTGAGCGGCAGCCAATTCGAGTGACTCCACTAAACCGAGCTGGGAGCTGAATCCGGACTAGAACCCAGGCTGACACACAGAGAACAGATCTGCACTGCGGAAAAGTCCCTTCAGTCAGCCCGTCGTTTCGGAAGGGCAAGACATTTGCGACCACAGCGCCAGGAGCCCAGCTGGTTATTTCTAGCTCGCTGAATGTCAAAAATCCAGGCCGCTTCTCACAGCAGCCTCCACTTGTCAGACCAAATCAAGGCATCAAAGCGTCAAGCAGGCGAATCAGCTGCCTCCAGCGCAGGCCTAGCGGCGCCCGCGCGCTGCCCCTGACCCTGTCCGCGCGCAGCCCCGCCCCGCGCCCCGCCCACCTGCAGCCCCGCGTCCCGCCTGTGCCGTCGCTGGGGTTTTCTCAGCGTGGAGCCTCTTGGCAGTCTGCGTTGGCCAAGTGTGCCCACAGGAGATGGTCTCCCACGGCCTTTGACCTCAGCGTCGGACTGCGCACTCTCCCTTCTCTCTGGTTGTATTTTTTATTTTTTGATCCTCCCACCTGCACTTGCTTTTCTCCTTCTCAACACAACTCCCATCTCCCAGTTGCTCTCTAGATCCAAATCAATGAGCTGGTTTGTGTCTGCAGAATCCAGTTTTACAGCAACACAAGCAAACGCCAATCCTGAGTGTCTGCTGTCGGTTTCCCTTCTCAATTTCCTTTCATTGAAATATTAGCACAACTGCTGGCTAGGTTTTGGACACAGCAGGCTAACCTCGACCCTCAGGGAACCGGCAGTCTCTTGGGGGAAGAGAAGGTGATGTTTAAAACTGTGATATGAGAGTATATATAAGTCCATGCCATGGAAAGTAGATAGCTAGTGGGAAATCAGCCACATAGCTGATCTCCCTAGATCAGCTCAGTGCTTTGGGACCACCTAGACGGGTGGGATAGGGAGGGTGGGAGGGAGACGCAAGAGGGAGGAGATATGGGGGTATATGTATATGTATAGCTGATTCACTTTGTTATACAGCAGAAACTAACACACCACTGTAAAGCAATTATACTCCAATAAAGATGTTAAAAAAATAAATTAAAAAAACAAGCAAACAAAAAACCCGGTCCCGATGGCCTCGGGACCGGGAATGAGCATCGCACGCAGAGAGAACAGGCAGAGTGTACGACTTGAGACTTGTAAGGGTGGCTGTATATGTAAAGAGGTGGGAGCCAGTACCGTGTGATGAGCGAGGGAGGAGCTAGGAAAGGACTCTGAGTCAGAGAAAAGAGTGTAGAATTTATCCTGACAATACAGGCCTTTGCAGGGTTTTTTGGTGGTTTCATTTTGCTTTGGAGGGTTTTAACCAGGGAAGTCATCCATCAGATTTGCTTTCTTAAATGGGAGGGGAGGCAGAACTCCTCTAAGTCCCAGAATAGAGGCAGCAGCATCTTTAAAGATTGTAGCATATTCCAGAGCAGGGGCCATGTTCTCCCACGTGGGGCTCAAATTACCCATTTTCTTCTGATTACGCCTACCACTGCCCTGTTGCTTTATTCCTATCCCTAGCCCCACTCTGACTGGTTTGGCCTTCTGCATCCCACTGGCTCTTGCCTAGCCTTTAGGTAAGATGCTAGGTTGACTCTACTTCCAAGCCACCACCATGTTTTCAGCATTCATTGATTCAATGAATATAAGTGGTCGCTCTGTGCCAGATGCTGTGCTAGTCATCGCGGGCATACAGAAGGGTAGATTCACATCTTTCTTGATCTCAAAGAGCTTAGAATTTGTCCAGTGGCTGCCAAATTTGCTCATGCATCAGAATCATTAAAATACAGCTGATTGAACATCACCTGGACTGACTAAATTGGAATCTTTGGGGGTAAGTGCCAGGGAGCCATATTCTGGAAACTCTCCCCCAGGTAATACTGCTAAGTAGTCAGAACCACTGATCCTTAGAGGAATGCGGAACTGGAATTTCTCTTGTGGCCACTCCTCTGCATGGCTGATGGGGAGAACAAACCCAGAGTCTGGCTGTTGGCCACAAGACAGAAATCATCAGAGGAAGACAGGCAAAGCTCAGTCTAACTGGGCTGTGAGTCTGGGACCTGCTCACGTGACTTCAATGAAGCAGGAGGGACAGTGGGGATGGATGAATGGAAGGGTAGAGTAGAATGTATTGGGATGGTGGGTTGGGCTATGCCTGCCTAGAGTGGATAGTGCCTCCTTCTTGACCTAAATGGTATAAATCATCCATTAGAAAGCAGGAGACTAGCTCTCTGGCTTGTTGACTCCTTTTCAGGACCACCTTGATTATCATGGTCAAGAGCTAGGGGTGATTGCACCCGGTAGTTTCCAATGGTGTCTGTGATGAACAACTAATAGAAAAGAAACATCAAGTACATTGTACACAAACCCATAAATCTCCACCAGTTAAGTCTGAGTACTGGGGCAAGCTGAAGCAAAGGGAGGCTGTTAACTCACTCTTCCCAGAAATATCCCCCATATGCTTATGGCTGCCCTCTGAGGGATTCCAGGAAGGAGTGATCCTGTCTGATCATGCCTGGAATCTCACACCCTGGAGGATGGATCTTCATGGGGTTTGAGAAGATTAAATTTCCAGTTCTACTTTTCACCTCTTGGTGAAGACTGTTCTGAGACATCTAATAGCTAAGTATTTATTTGTTGAGAGCTAATTATGGCCCAGGCACCGAGAAGCCTCAAACATGAAAATATATACAACCCACTTGGGAAGATAGGACATAATTGTATATAAAAGTAAATATAAGGTTTAGATATTTCCAGACCACAGGAGAAGAACTGATTTTGTTGTTGTTTGAAGTTCTGTATCCCGACCACTAATCCACACAGCATGTATTTGAGAGCAATGTATTTTGGGTGATATACAGGCATGTAAGGCATAGTCTTTGCCCTCAGGAAGCTCACAGTCCAATAGGGAAGATAGGACATGTCAGTATAAACTATAATAGAAAATAGTATAGGCTGGGACAAGTGAGTAATTCCGTGTCAGCTTTAGCATCAGTAGGGCCTGTTCTGAAACATTTTTTTAATACCTCTTTATCGGAGTATAACTGCTTCACAATACTGTGTTAGTTTGTGTTGTACAACAAAGTGAATCAGCCATATGCGTAAATATATCCCCATATCCCCTCCCTCTTGAGCCTCCCTCCCACCCTCACTATCCCACCCCTCTAGGTCATTGAAGAGCCCCAAGCTGATCTCCCTGTGCTATGCTGCTGCTTCCCACTAGCTATCTATTTTACATTTGGTAGTGTATATAAGTCCATGCTACTCTCACTTTGCCCCAGCTTCCCCCCCACCCCCATGTCCTCAAGTCCATTCTCTGTGTCTACGTCTTTATTCCTGTCCTGCCACTAGGTTCATCAGTACCATATTTTTTTCAATGTGTATATCATTTTGTTTTTTTTAATTTTTTTGACATTGTTGGAGATTTTATTTTAATCTGAAGACAAATTGAAGTCATATTTTCAGCATTTTAAAATGGGATTAAATAATATAATTTTGTTATTCCATGTAGCTTCCATGCTAAATAGTGTATATGTACCCATGTATATATATATATGTGTGTTTTTGTGTCTATATCTATATCTATCTATCTGTCTATATATCCTACTGGTTCTATTTCCCTGTAGAACTCTAACCAGTACAGATTTTGGTATCCTTATATCTTTTTGTTTGTTTGAACATCTTTATTGGAGTATAATTGCTTTACAATGGTGTGTTAGTTTCTGCTTTATAACAAAGTGAATCAGTTATACATATACATGTGTTCCCATATCTCTTCCCTCTTCCATCTCCCTCCCTCCCACCCTCCCTATCCCACCCCTCTAGGTGGTCACAAAGCACCGAGCTGATCTCCCTGTGCTATGCGGCTGCTTCCCACTAGCTATCTATTTTACTTTTGGTAGTGGATATATGTCCATGCCACTCTCTCGCTTTGTCACAGCTCACCCTCCCCACCCCCATATCCTCAAGTCCATTCTCTAGTAGGTCTGTGTCTTTATTCCTGTCTTACCCCTAGGTACTTCATGACCCTTTTTTTTTTTTCTTAGCTTCCATATATATGTGTTAGCATACGGTATTTGTTTTTCTCTTTCTGACTTACTTCACTCTGTACGACAGACTCTAGGTCCATCCACCTCACTATAAATAACTCAATTTCGTTTCTTTTTATGGCTGAGTAATATTCCATTGTATATATGTGCCACATCTTCTTTATCCATTCATCTGTTGATGGACACTTAAGTTGCTTCCATGTCCTGTCTATTGTAAATAGAGCTGCAATGAACATTTAGGTACATGACTCTTTTTGATTTATGGTTTGCTCAGGGTATATGCCCAGTAGTGGGATTGCTGGGTCATATGGTAGTTCTATTTGTAGTGTTTTAAGGAACCTCCATACTGTTCTCCATAGTGGCTGTATCAATTTACATTCCCACCAACAGTGCAAGAGGGTTCCCTTTTCTCCAAACCCTCTCCAGCATTTATTGTTTGTAGATTTTTTGTTGACGGCCATTCTGACTGGTGTGAGATGATATCTCATTGTAGTTTTTTTTTTTCTTGCGGTACGCGGGCCTCTCACTGTTGTGGCCTCTCCCGTTGTGGAGCACAGGCTCCGGACACGCAGGCCCAGTGGCCATGGCTCATGGGCCCAGCTGCTCCACAGCATGTGGGATTCTCCCGGACTGGGACACGAACCCGTGTCCCCTGCATCAGCAGGCAGACTCTCAACCACTGCACCACCAGTGAAGCCCTCTCATTGTAGTTTTGATTTGCATTTCTCTAGTAATTAGTGATGTTGAGCAACCTTTCATGTGGTTCTTGGCCATCTGTATGTCTTCCTTGGTGAAATGTCTGTTTAGGTCTTCTGTCCATTTTTTAATTGGGTCGTTTGTGTTTTTGATATTGAGCTCCACGAGCTGTTTGTATATTTTGGAGATTAATCCTTTATTGTTTCATTTGCAAATATTTTCTCCCATTCTTAGGGTTGGCTTTTTGTCTTGTTTATGGTTTCCTTTGCTGTGCAAAAGCTTTTAAGTTAAATTAAGTCCCATTTGTTTATTTTTATTTCCATTTCTCTAGGAGCAGGGTCAAAAAAGATCTTGCTGCGGTTTATGTCAAAGAGTGTTTTTCCTATGTTTTCCTCTAAAAGTTTTATAGTGTCTTGTCTTACATTTCAGTCTTTAATTCATTTGGGATTTATTTTTATGTATGGTGTTAGGTAGTGTTCTAATTTCATTCTTTTACATATAGCTGTCCAGTTTTCCCAGCACCACTTATTGAAGAGGCTGTCTTTTCTCCATTGTATGTTTTTGCCTCCTTTGTTGTAAATTAGGTACCCATATGTGCATGAGTTTATCTCTGGGCATTCAATCCTGTACGATTGATCTATATTTCTGTTTCTGTGCCAGTACCATACTGTCTTGATTACTGTAGGTTTGTAGTATAGTTTGAAGTCAGGGAGCCTGATTCCTCCAACTCTGTTTTTCTTTCTCAAGATTGCTTTGGCTGTTTGGGGTCTTTTGTGCTTCCATACAAATTGTAAAAAAATTTTTTCTAATTCTGTGAAGAGTGCCATTGATAGTTTGATAGGGCTTGCATTGAATCTGTAGATTGCTTTGAGTAGTATCATTTTCACAATATTGATTCTTCCAATCCAAGAACATGGTATATTTCTCCATCTGTTTATGTCATCTTTGATTTCTTTCATCAGTCTTTATTTTATAGTTTTCTGAGTACAAGTCTTTCACCTCCTTAGGCAGGTTTATTCCTAAGGTATTTTATGCTTTTTGTTGCAGTGGTAAGTGGGAGTGTTTCCTTAATTTCTCTTTCTGATTTTTTGTTGTTGGTGTATAGGAATGCCAGAGATTTCTGTGCATTAATTTTGTATCCTGCAACCTTACCAAATTCATTGATTAGTTCTACTAGTTTTCTGATGGCATTTTTAGAATTTTCTATGTATAGTATCATGTCATTGGCAAACAGTGACAGTTTTACTTCTTTTCCAATTTGTATTCCTTTTATTTCTTTTTCTTCTCTGATTGCTGTGGCTAGGACTTCCAAAACTATGTTGAATAAGAGTGGCGAGAGTGGACATTCTTGTCTTGTTCCTGATCTTAGTGGAAATGCTTTCAGTTTTTCACCATTGAGAATGATGTTGGCTGTGGGTTTGTCATATATGGCCTTTATTATGTTGAGGTAGTTTCCCTCTATGCCTATTTTCTGGAGAGTTTTTATCATAAATGGGTGTTGAATTTTGTCAAAAGCTTTTTCTGCATCTATTGAGATGATCATATGGTTTTTATTCCTTCATTTGTTAATATGGTATATCACATTGATTGATTTGCATATATTGAAGAATCCTTGCATCCTGGGATATATCCCACTTGATCATGGTGTATGTTCCTTTTAATATGTTGTTGGATTCTGTTTACTAGTATTTTGTTCAGGATTTTTGCATCTGTGTTCATCAGTGATATTGGTCTATAATTTTCTTTTTTTGTGGTATCTTTTTCTGGTTTTGGTATCAGGGTGATGGTGGCTTCATAGAATGAATTTGGGAGTGTACCTCGCTCTGCAATTTTTTTGGAAGAGTTTGAGGACTGGTCTTACCTCTTCTCTAAATGTTTGATAGAATTGGCCTGTGAAGCCATGTTGTCCTGAACTTTTGTTTGTTGGAAGATTTTTTTTTTTTTTTTTTTGCGATATGCGGGCCTCTCACTGCTGTGGCCTCTCCCGTTGTGGAGCACAGGCTCCGGACGCGCAGGCTCAGCGGCCATGGCTCACGGGCCCAGCCGCTGCCGCGGCATGTGGGATCTTCCCGGACCGGGACACGAACCCATGTCCCCTGCATCGGCAGGCGGACTCCCAACCACTGCGCTACCAGGGAAGCCCTGTTGGAAGATTTTTAATTACAGTTTCAATTTCATAACTTGTGACAGGTCTGTTTCTAATTCTTCCTGGTTCAGTCTTGGAAAATTGTACCTTTCCAAGAGTTTGTCTGTTTCTTCATGGTTGTCCATTTTATTGGCATAGAGTTGTTTGTAGTAGCCTCTTATAATCCTTTGTATTTCTGTGGTGTCCGTTATTTTTTCTCCTTTTTCATTTCCAATTTTATTGATTTGTGTCCTCTCCCTTTTTTTCTTGATGAGTCTGGCTAAGGGTTTATCAATTTTGTTTATCTTCTCAAAGAACCAACTTTGCTATTGTTTTCTTTGTTTTTATTTCATTTATTTCTGCTCTGATCTTTATGATTTCTTTCCTTTGAAACATCTTTTTCCCACACCCTAGACGTCTTTCAGGAAGACAGTTCTGGTAACTTTGGGATTCATCTTAGAGTCTTATCTGTGTCAATAATGTGAACTTTTCATTGCAGTTTGCACATAGTTCTCTCAGTTATTTCCCAGAGATACTTGTGATTTAAAATGACAGAAACCAAGAGGTTCAAGCCTAGAAAGGTGGGTGAAAAGTGATTTCCACCTGGAGAAAGTCCTGGCATTTCTATGCAGAGCCATGTGCCCTGATCCTTGCTTGAAAGCTGGAGGAGTTGACTCAGAAGAGGCAGGTGGGAGCAGAGGCCACTTAATGTCTCCCTGGGAGGAGGTGAGGAGTCTGGCTCCTGGTTAAAAACCTGTGGGTGATTTGTGTGACTTCTCAGGCCTGACCATCAGCAATTACAAAGGCTGTGCCTGCAGGCCTGCAGGCAGCTTCCTGTGCTTTGGTGCATAGCCCGAGAGGTGCAGTTAAGGACTCAGGCCCCACTCGCTGGTCATGCGCTTTGCATATGTACATTCTTAGCTCAGAAGCGCCTTCATTCCTAGGTTTCTATGACTGAGGCCTTGGGCAGAGGTCCTCTTCAGGTGCTGTCTCTCCTGAGGCCTCCTTACGGTGGGGAGGAGGAGGAAACTGTGAAGACTCTTCCCCTCCTCTGACTCACTTCTTTTCCACACCTAGCCCTTCCCCTCCCCCCACCCAACTTTAGGATCCATAAAACTGCCTTTTTCTCAGGGGCTCCCTCAACAGAGAGATGACCCCCACATCTATGCTGGTCCACCCGACCTTGGGCCGGTGTTCAGTTCCATGAGGGAAAATGGAACAGGGGGATGTGTACTTTCTCCAGTTGTAGAACTTTCATTTATGCCATCACAGTGAGTGAGTGCTTGTTGCTTTAATTGGCTACATGGACCCCTGACAGCATAGCCCGCTCGCTCTTTCCCACCTGAGCTCCCAACAGGGGGACCCCTCCAGCTCCCTCCCTTCTGGGAGCACACAGTCAAAGCATGGCCCCATTTCTGTTGGAGGCTATGACCTCTCCTACATGTATTTCTATTTCATTTCTAGATTGGATTTCTCTGTCTCTCTCACAAACAGTTAATTGACCAAGGACAAGAAAAAACTCAGGATTGCCATGAGGGCTGGGCAGAGAGTCAGCAGAAAAGAGAAGAATAATGAAGCAGGCATTGGCCAGATCAGGACTTACAGACGTGAGAACAACCCAACCTCAGAGACTAACTTCTTCCTGTCTACACTTCTGAAGAGGAACCTAAAAGTCCAAGAGGTGAGTGACCTGGCCAGGGCCACCCAATCAGAACCCAAGTTCTGATTATTTCCAGGTTTCCTTCTTGATCTTCTTTCTGCTTCCTACTACAGGTTCTGGGCAGGACTGTGCCCCTGATTCCCAGGACCACCACAACTGGGGAAGAAGAGACTAGAGCAGGGTTCTCAAATTAGAGTGCTTAGAATCCCCTGGAGGGCTGGTTAAAACACAGATTGCCCGCCCTTCCCCCAGGGTTTCTAATTCAGTAGGGCTGTGGTGGGGTCTGAGAATTTGCATTTCTAACAAGTGTCCGGGTGTAGCTGATGAGAACCACTGGACCAGCCTATATATGACCAAAAAGCAGCAGAGAAAGAAAGAATGGAAGCTGAGTAAAGGAAAGTAGGAAGAAGGAAAGGAGTAGGAGTGACATGGTTTATTAGGGCAAGAAATGAGCTCCACGGGATGGTTTTGGGAGGTTTGTTTTTCTCTTCCTCGTCCATCCTGACTTCAGGCTTATCTAGAAGTTTTCACAGTATTCTTTAAGTCCCTCCCCTGACTGCTGAGGGAACCTGGCCCACAGGTGAGGTAATCTAAGCCTCCACTTAGATTATTAGATTTCCTAGAGCTGGGGCTAAAAAGCCCTGAGCTGGCTGCTCTCCCAACATACCTCACGGCTTCTTCCCTGTTCAGGTAGCTATAGGCTGCACAGCTACCTGCCTCCCCTGAAGCCCGAGGGCTCATGTCCCAAAGGCCATGAGAATGAAGAGTCTTGGAAGGTGGTTGCGGACAACTCAGTCACCTCTCTCTGGCTTCCGTGGTGCACTCACATGAGCCCTGGCAGATCAAGGCTGCTGACTCTCAGAGAAAGGTAAGGAGGTGCATACATGGCAAGGAGATGGGTGGAGGGATTAAATAAACTCCACAGCCACATTGACTCAGCTCATCTTTCAAGTTCTTCTGAATCATCAGGGAACATGGACTTGCTTTCTTAATCCTTGGATCTGAATGTGGGTCACTGAGGTCTCAGCCTGTGTTTGAATGTAATAGCATGGAGAAGAGCCAGATATACACACAGGAAAAAAGAATTAGTTCTCATGTGGGTGTGAAAACCCAGGAGCGACCCTCCTCTCCAAATCTGTTCACTGTTTGCCGAACTCCACAAGGCTGTGGGAAAAATAAAGCACAAATGTTATGTCCAGTGGCCCAAAGCTGTGCCAGGGGTAGCAGTAACCTCAGGAGGAGGCCAGAGATTGGCCAAGGCAAAGGCAGAGAGCAGGAACCCTCCACTTGGGGTAGAGGCACGAGAGGGCCCAGGGTGGTGACAGTGGGAGCTGTGCCCCCCTGCTCCTTTTCCTAAGCCCTGTCCAGCTGCTTAGTGACCCACAGAGGTCCAACCAACAAGCTTCTGGGAGCTTCGCAGACCCTGGCTGGCTCTGTAGTTAAGAGACTGATAACACATTGAGGCAAAAGCATACCATGCGACTCAGAATGCAGAGACTTCTACGTAGTTTGTGTGTTGTGATGAACTCCAGAAGAGAGAATCAGAAACCTGGGATAGATTTTCTACAGCAAAAGCCTGAGAATGTTTTCAAAAGATTCAGGTAGGGGCTTCCCTGGTGGCGCAGTGGTTGAGAGTCCGCCTGCCGATGCAGGGGACGCGGGTTCGTGCCCCAGTCCGGGAAGATCCCACATGCCGCAGAGCGGCTGGGCCCATGAACCATGGCCGCTGAGGCTGCGCGTCTGGAGCCTGTGCTCCGCAATGGGAGAGGCCACAACAGTGAGAGGCCTGCGTACCGCAAAAAAAGAAAAGACTCAGGTAGGGTCTGGGGCTGTGAGGTCCCTCATGTCATCCCTATTCCTCCAGTTTTAGGAATGGGGAGCTGCCATGGAGACCCCCTTTCAGTCCCTTCCAGAAAAGCCCGTGTGTGCCTGGTGGGTGTTTCTCTTCCTGGAGAGGAGATGGGTGAGGCCCTGGATGAGCTTCCTGAAACCACAGGAAAAGAGGAGGCTGCTGATTCACCAACAGCAGCTTCCTGGAATTGCAGTGTCAGGCTGCAAATGAGCGATATTTTTCCAAGGTAATCCAGAGCTGTTACAACATTCCTGCTCTATCCCCATCAGACCTTCCTGTAAGTCAAACCGGAAAGCTACCCAAACCACGCATTCGTGAGCAGTCAAGGACATGAGATTCCAGACACACTGTTTCCAACATGCCTTAATATCCCTCTTGAGACCTGGTCCAATCAACCCCACGCCTCTGGACTTTCTTAGCGGGGGCATGCAGTTGTCTGGCTGGCCCTGGAGTCATGTGGAAGTCCATGTGTGGTTCCAGGTCATCCAGGAAGTGCAGGACTGGCCTGATTCCCAAAATGGGACTGTCAGCTGAGTAAAGAGCAGGGCCTTGCACTGGCTTTGCCTAGCCTTTCACAAAGATCCATTCTCTGTCTGGTCCTGCCCAGCTCTCCAGCTTGTCTGAATAGAAAGCTGCCATGTCTCATGCTGGATCAGTCTTGGCCTTTCCTCAGAAATAAGAACTGGTTTGGAACTGCCCCTGCTTGACCCTAGTGTCTGTTTCTCACATAAAAGAGATACAAAAGAGAATCCAAGTCTCTCTCCTGCTTTTGGAAGGTCCTGGCTTCTATTTGGGATGAAATCCCTATGGGTGCAGCTGGGGAGGTGCAGAGAGGGGCGAGGAGAAATGCTGGGCTTCTCACCTTCTGCCTCTGAGACAGATTGCAGTGGGAAACAAAAAATAAAGCTCCTTAGTTCCACTTCACTTATCCCTTCCTCGGCAAGTGGAGAGCTAACGAGAGTGGAGGTGTCTGGGGAATAAGACAGATGGAGCTGAGAACTAAGTCCTGCTCTTAGGAGCAGTGACTGAACTCCACACCTCCTCTAGGATGAGCTGGAACATGATTCTTCCTCCTTCCCTCCCCCCTCCCCCTCCCCCCTCCCTCCTCCCTCCTCCTCGACTGATCCTTATGGAGCCTTTAGATGGGGAAATGCTGACTGAGCTAAAGGTCTCTGCATTTTTTTAAAAAATAAATTTATTGACTGATTGATTTTTGGCTGCATTGGGTCTTCGTTGCTTCCCACGGGCTTTTCTCTAGTTGTGGCGAGCGGGGGCTACTCTTTGTTGCGGTGCGAGGGCTTCTCATTGCGGTGGCTTCCCTTATTGCAGAGCATGGGCTCTAGGCGCGCGGGCTTCAGTAGTTGTGGCTTGAGGGCTCTAGAGCGCAGGCTCAGTAGTTGTGGCGCATGGGCTTAGTTGCTCCGCGGCATGTGGGATCTTCCCAGACCAGGGATCAAACCCATGTCCCCTGCGTTGGCAGGTGGATTCTCTACCACTGTGCCACTAGGGAAGCCCCTAAAGGTCTCTGCTTTTAAACCTAATTCCTCAGTTATGCTAAATGTAACTATAATTTGTAGGGAGAGGTAAGAGTTTAAGTCGTCCTTTTTAAAAATCCTTGTCACAGTCATATAAAGTGGGTATTGTTGCTGCTTAATCAATGAAGGGAGCGAGGTTTGGGAGAGTTTAACAACTGGCCCAGGGAGAATGCAGGGTCAAGTTTCACACCCATGTCTCCTGACTCAAAGTCTATATTCTTCAAGATCCATAGTATAGACTCAGCAGTTACTGTTGGCAGTCCCTTGGAGTCCAGGAGACAGCTCTGAGCCTCAGAAAGTCAGTCCCTAGAATCACACTTGGGGTCTGTCAAATGATAAAACTAAAACAATCTAGTAACATGTTTGATGTGCTTCGTTCAAGGGAGAAACATCCATAGATTGGAGGAGGACAGTGCCCCAAGCGCTCCTCTTGAGGGATTTTGGGCAAGAGGGAGTTCTTTAGTGCGTTAGAAGAGGCAACGCTGAAGCAAGGCATGGTTGGCTAGGAGGTCAGGGACTTCCTCATAAGGCTAATGGATCCTACTTTTCTAGGCTCAGGTGAGCTAGCTACAGCTGAGTTGGAGGATTATGATTGGTGTAGTTAGGTTTCCTTGACAGGTGTTTCCCATGAGTGCTGGCTGACTTAGGTTTAGATTTGTGATGTGGGCTGGCCCCCGGGGGGCAGCCTCCAATTGGGGGGGGTCCTGATACATGAATTAACTTTATTAGGGCCCCAACATTCTGAGAAGATACAGACCAAGCAGAAAATTCTGCTGTGCCTGTGGCTCTGTCTCAGTGTCGGTCTGCAAGAAGCACATGTGGTTGTGATATTGTGATTTATAATAAGAAATATATATTTGGTCTTGGACCCTATTCCTGGCACAGAGCTCCTAAGACCCTTGGGATTTCCTATGATGAGAGTGATAAAGATGTCTTGTTATATTAATGAAGCAGATTTGGAAAACACCTAAGGGTGGGGTTGGTTGCCAGTGGAGTCATCATGTGATTAGAGGGCTGGAACTTCCAGTCCCACCCCTCCCTCTGCACCCCTCCCTCTGCACTGAGAGGAGAGGGGCTGGAGATTAAGTTCAATAATGGAAGGCAATGATGTAATCGACCATGCTTATGTAATAATGCCTCCATAAAAACCCAAAAGGACTGGGTTCAGAGAGCTTCCAGGTTGGTGAACACCCAGAGATTTGGGCTGAGTACTGTGCTCTGAGAAGTATGGAAGCTCTGTGCCCTTTCTCCATACCTTGCCCTAGTACCTCTTACAGCTGGCTGTTCCTGAGTTACATTCTTTTATAATAAACCGGTAATCTAGTAAGTAGATGTTTCTCTGAGTTCTGTAAGCTGCGCTAGCAAATTAATTGAACTCCAGGAGGAGGTTATGGGAACCTCCTATAATCTATAACTGGTTAGTCAGAAGCACAGGTGATAATCTGAGTTGTAGGACTTAACCTGAGGGATCTGCCACTATCTCCAGGTAGGTGTCTGAATTGAGTTGAATTATAAGACACAGCTGGAGTCAGGGACTTGCTGGTTGTGGGGAACTTACCCTTCCCACCCCGCCTC
Source organism: Phocoena sinus (assembly GCF_008692025.1). Lineage (NCBI taxonomy): Eukaryota > Metazoa > Chordata > Mammalia > Artiodactyla > Phocoenidae > Phocoena > Phocoena sinus. The sequence continues at coordinate 138,239,392 of NC_045764.1, read as the reverse complement.
ACTGAATTGGTGACCAGGATCTTAGTGGTCCTCACAGGGCTCGCCCCAGTGCTGTAACACAGGACGAACAGAATGAACAGAGCAGCATGTCTTAACCTTTCAGGATAAGTTGCCAAAGCTTTCTTTTTTTCTTTTAAAGAAAACTTTTTTTAAAATTAATTAATTAATTAATTTTTATTTTTGGCTGTGTTGGGTCTTCGTTTCTGTGCGAGGGCTTTCTCTAGTTGTGACAAGCGGGGGCCACTCTTCATTGCAGTGCACGGGCCTCTCACTATCGCGGCCTCTCTTGTTGTGGAGCACAGGCTTCAGATGCGCTGGCTCAGTAGCTGTGGCTCACGGGCCTTGTTGCTCCACGGCATGTGGGATCCTCCCAGACCAGGGCTCGAACCAGTGTCCCCTGCATTAGCAGGCAGATTCTCAACCACTGCGCCACAAGGGAAGCCCTTAAAGAAAACTTTATATTTGAGAAGTATTTAGTAACTTAAAAGGTTATTGTCTATTGATCATTTTCCTATATATCATTGAGATATAATTGACATATGACATTGTATTAGTTTCAGGTGTACAACATAAAGAGTTGACACACGTGTGTATTGTAAAGTGATCACCACAATAAGTTAAGATCTGTCACCTCACATAGTTACAATTTTTCTCTTATGATGAGAGTTTTTATAATTTACTCCTAGCAACTTTTTTTTTTTTTGCGGTACACGGGCCTCTCACTGTTGTGGCCTCTTCCGTTGCGGAGCACAGGCTCCGGACGCGCAGGCTCAGCAGCCATGCCTCACGGGCCTAGCCGCTCCGCAGCATGTGGGATCTTCCCGGACCAGGGCACAAACCCGTGTCCCCTGCATCGGCAGGCGGATTCTCAACCACTGTGCCACCAGGGAAGCCCTACTCCTAGCAACTTTTAAATATACAATACACTATGGTTTACTATAGTCACTCTGCTGCATCCTCAGTATTTATTTATCTTATAACTGGAAGTTTGTACATTTTCACTCTCTTCACCCATTTCACTGCCACTCCCCCATCTGTTCCCCGTATCTGTGAGTTTTTTTTTTAAGATTACACATATATTTGAGATCATACAGTATTTGTCTTTCTCTGACTTATTTCACTTTGTATAACACCCTCTAGGTCCATCCATGTTGTTTCACATTGCAGAATTTCCTTCTTTTTATGACTGAATAATATTCCCTCCTTAAATGTGTATGCCACATCTCTATTCATCCACCTAATAGTGGACTATTAGGTTAAATTCATGTCTTGGCTATTGTAATAATGCTGCAATGAATTAACATGGAATGTATATATTTTTCAAGTTAGTAACTTTGTTTCTTTTGGATAAATACCCAGATAGTGGAATTGCAGGATCACATACGGTAGTTTTGTTTTTAATTTTTTTAAGGAATCTCCATAATGTTTCCATAGTGTCTGCACCAATTTACATTCCCACCAACAGTGCACAAAGGTTCTCTTTCTTCACATCCTTGCCAACACTTGTTTCCTCTTGTTTTTATAATAGCCATTCTAATGCATGTGAGGTGATATCTTACTGTGTTGTGTTTTTTTACCACTTACTTTAATTGAAGTATAGTTAATTTACAATGTGTTAGTTTTGGCTGTGCAGCAAAGTGATTCACTTACATAATGTATATATAAATGAATATATATACATATTCTTTTTGAGATTCTTTTCCACTATAGGCTATTATAAGATATTGAGTATAGTTCCCTGTGCTATATAGTAGGTCCTTGTTGTTGTACTGTGTATATGTTAATTCCAAACACCTAATATATCTCCTGCCCTGCCCCGGGCTATCCCCTTTGTTAACCATAAGTTTGTTTTCTATGTGAGTATTTCTGTTTTGTAAAGTTCATTTGTATAATTTTTTTAGAGTCCACATATAAGTGATATTATATTTGTCTTTCTTTGACTTACTTCACTCAATGTGGTAATCTCTAGGCCCATCAATGTTGCTGAATAGCATTATTTCATTCTTTTTTATGGCTGAGTAATATTCTATTGTGAGTGTGTGTGTGTATATGTATGTATATACATATATATATAAACCACATCTTCTTTATTCATTTATCTGTCAATGGACATTTAGGTTGCTTCTACTTCTTGGCTATTGTAAATAGTACTGCTATGAACATAGGAGTGCATCTATCTTTTTGAATTATAGTTTTGTCCAGATATATATACCCAGGAGTGGGATTGCTGGATCATATGGTAACCCTTATTAATGTTTTAAGGAACCTCCATACATTTCTCCATAGTGGCTGCACCAATTTACGTTCCTACCAATAGTGTAGGAGTGTTCCCTTTTCTCCACACCCTCTCCAGCATTTGTTCTTTGTAGACTTTTTAGTGATGGCCATTCTGAGTGGTGTAGTTTTGATGTGCATTTCTCAACTAATTAGCCATATTGAGCATCTTTTCATGTGTCTATTGGCCATCTATATGTCTTCTTTGGAGAAATGGCTATTTAGGTCTTCTGCCCATTTTTTGATTGGGTTGTTTGGGTTTTTTTGATATTCAACAGTATGAGCTGTATATTTTGGAAATTAATCCGTTGTCAGTAGCATCATTTGCAAATATTTTCTGCCATTCTGTAGGTTGTCTTTTTATTTGGTTTATGGTTTCCTTTGCTGTGCAAAAGCTTCTACGTTTAATTTAATTTTTGTTTTTAATTCCATTACTCTAGGAGACCGATCCAAAAAGATATTGCTGCGATTCATGTCAAAAGAGTGTTCTGCCTATGTTTTGCTCTAGGAGTTTTAGAGTATCCGGTCTTATATTTAGGTCTTTAGTACATTTTGAGTTTATATTTGTATATGGTGTTAGAGAATGTTCTAATTTCCTTCTTTTACATGTAGCTGCACCACTTATTGAAGAGACTGTCTTTTCTCCACATCCTTGCCAACATTCTCTTGTCTTTTTGATAACAGCCATTGTAAGGGGTGTGAGGTGTATCTCACTGTGGTTTTGATTTGCATTTCCCTGATTAAGGCTATTGAGCAACTTTTTAATGTACTTGTTGGCCATTTGTATGTATTCTTTGAGAAAAAGTCTATTCAGATCCTCTGCCCATTTTTCAGTTAGACATTTTTCATGTGCTATGGAGTTGTATGAGTTTTTATATTTTGGATATTAACTTCTTATCAGATATATGATTTGCAAATGTCTTCTCCCATTCTGTCGGTTGCCTTTTCATTTTGTTGATGATTTCCTTTGCTATTCAGAACTTTTAGTTTGATGTAGTCCCACTTGTTTGTTTTCACTTGTATTGCCTTTGTTTTTGGTTGTCAAATAAAAAGAAATTATTGCCAATACTTATGTAAAGGAGCTTGCTCCCTTTGTCTCCTTCTAGGAGTTCTGTGGTTTCAGGTTTTATGTTGAAGTCTTTAATCCATTTTGAATAGATTTTTGTGTATGGTGAAGATAGAGATCCAGTTTCATTCTTTTGCATGTGGCTGTCCAGGTTCCCAACTCCATTTATTAAAGAGACAGACCTTTTTCCATTGTATGTTCTTGACCCCTTTATAGTAAATTAACTGACCATATATGCACTCTCTATTATGGTTCATTGACCTGTGTGTCTGTTTTTGTGCCAATACTACACTTTAAAAAATATATTTATTGGAGTATAATTGCTTTACAATGCTGTGTTAGTTTCTGCTGTACAATAAACAAAGTGAATCAACTATATGTATACATATATCCCCATATGTCCTCCCTCTTGAGCCTCCCTCACACTCTCACTATCCCACCCCTCTAGGTCATCACAAAGTATCAAGCTGATCTCCCTGTGTTATTCAGCAGCTTCCCACTAGCTATCTATTTTACATTTGGTAGTGTATACATGTCAATGCTACTCTCTGACTTTGTCCCAGCTTCCCCATCCCCCACCCCGTGTCCTCAAGTCCGTTCTGTATGTCTGCGTCTTTATTCCTGCCCTGCCACTAGGTTCATCAGTACCATTTTTAAAAATTCCATATATGTGAGTTAGCATACAGTATTTGTTTTTCTCTTTCTGACTTCACTCTGTATGACAGACTCTAGGTCCATCCACCTCACTACAAATAACTCAATTTCGTTCCTTTTTATGGCTGCATAAGAATTCCATTGTATATATGTGCCATATCTTCTTTATCCATTCATCTGTCAATGGACATTTAGGTTGTTTTCATGTCCTGGCTATTGTAAATAGTGCTGCAGTGAAAATTGTGGTACATGTATCTTTTTGAATTATGGTTTTCTCAGGGTATATGCCCAGTAGTGGGATTGCTGGGTCATATGGTAGTTCTATTTTTACTTGTTTAAGGAACCTCCATACTGTTCTCCACAGTGGCTGTATCAATTTACATTCCCACCAACAGTGCAAGAGGGTTCCCTTTTCTCCACACCCTCTCCAGCATTTGTTGTTTGTAGATTCTTGATGATGAACATTCTGCCTAGTGTGAGGTGATACCTCACTGTAGTTTTGATTTGCATTCCTCTAATGATTAGTGATGTTGAGCATCTTTTCATGCGTTTGTTGGCAACATCTATGTCTTCTTCAGAGAAATGTCTGTTTAGGTTTTCCGCCCACTTTTGGATTGGGTTGTTTGTTTTTTTGACATTGAGCTGTATGAGCTGCTTGTAATTTTTGGAGATTAATCCTTTGTCAGTTGCTTCGTTTGCAAATATTTTCTCCCATTCTGAGGGTTGTCTTTTTGTCTTGTTTATGGTTTCCTTTGCTGTGCAAAAGTTTTAAGTTTCGTTAGGTCCCATTTGTTTATTTTATTTCCATTACTCTAGGAGGTGGGTCAAAAAATTCTTGATGTGATTTATGTCATAGAGTGTTCTACCTGTGTTTTCCTCTAAGAGCGTTATAGTGTCTGGCCTTACATTTAGGTCTTTGATCCATTTTTAGTTTATTTTTGTGTATGGTATTAGAAAGTTGTTCTAATTTCATTCTTTTACAGGTAGCTGTCTTGTTTTCCCAGCACCACTTATTGAAGAGGTTTTCTTTTCTCCATTGTATATTCTTGCCTCCTTTGTCAAAGATAAGGTGACCATAGGTGCGTGGGTTCATCTCTGGGCTTTCTATCCTGTTCCACTGATCTATATTTCTGTTTTTCTGCCAGTACCACACTATCTTCACTAATGTAGCTTTGTAGTATAGCCTGAAGCCAGGGAGCCTGATTCCTCCAACTCCATTTTTCTTTCTCAAGATTGCTTTGGCTATTCAGGGTCTTTTGTGTTTCCATACAAATTGTAAAATTTTTTGTTCTAGTTCTGTGAAAAATGCCATTGGTAATTTGATAGAGATTGCATTGAATCTGTGGATTGCTTTGGGTAGTATAGTCATTTTCACAATGTTGATTCTTCAATCCAACAACATCTTATATCTTTCCATCTGTTTGTGTCATCTTTGATTTCTTTCATCAGTGTTGTATAGTTCGTGGAGCACAGGTCTTTTGCTTCCTTAAGTAGATTTATTTCTAGGTATTTTATTCTTCTTGTTGCAATGGTAAATGGGAGTGTTTCCTTAATTTCTCTTTCAGATTTTTCATCATTAGTGTGTAGGAATGCAAGAGATTTCTGTGCATTAATTTTGTATCATGCTACTTTACCAAATTCATTGATTAGCTCTAGTAGTATTCTGGTGGCATCTTTAGGATTTTCTATGTATGGTGTCATGTCATCTGTAAACAGTGACAGTTTTACTTCTTCTTTTCCAATTTGGATTCCTTTTATTTCTTTTTCTTCTCTGATTGCTGTGGCTAAAACTGTGTTGAATAATAGTGGTGAGAGTGGGCACCCTTGTCTTGTTCCTGATCTTAGAGGAACTGGTTTCAGTTTTTCACCATTGAGAATGATATTGGCTGTGGGTTTGTCATATATGGCTTTTATTATGTTGAGGTAGGTTCCCTCTATGACCACTTTCTGGAGAGTTTTTCTCATAAATGGGTGTTGAATTTTGTCAAAAGTTCTTTCTGCATCTATTGACATTATCATATGGTTTTATCCTTTAGTTTGTTAATATGGTGTATCACATTGATTGATTTGCATATATTGAAGAATCCTTGCATTCCTGGGATAAACCCCAGTTGATCATGTTTATGATCCTTCTAATGTGCTGTTAGATTCTGTTTGCTAGTTTTTGTTGAGGATTTTTGCATCTACATTCATCAGTGATATTGGCTTGTCATTTTCTTTTTTTGTGATACCTTTGTCTGGTTTTGGTATCAGGGTGATGGTGGCCTCATAGAATGAGTTTGGGAGTGTTCCTGCATCTGCTATATTTTGGAAGAGTTTGAGAAGGATAGGTGTCAGCTCTTGTTTAAATGTTTTATAGAATTTGCCTGTGAAGCCATCTGGCCCTGGGCTTTTGTTTGTTGGAAGATTTTTAATCACAGTCTCAATATCAGTGCTTGTGATTGGTCTGTTTATATTTTCTGTTTATTCCTGGTTCAGTCTAGGAAGATTGTGCTTTTCTAAGAATTTGTCCATTTCTTTCAGGTTGTCCATTTTATTGGCATATGGTTGCTTGTAGTAATCTCTCATGATTCTGTGTATTTCTGCAGTGTCAGTTGTTACTTCTTTTTCATTTCTAATTCTATTGATTTGAGTCTTCTCCCTTTTTTTCTTGATGAGTCTGGCTAGTGGTTTATCAATTTTGTTTATCTTCTCAAAGAACCAGATTTTAGTTTTATTGATCTTTGCTATTGTTTGTTTCTTTTTCATTTTTTTCTGATCTGATCTTTATGATTTCTTTCCTTCTACTAACTTTGGGGTTTTTTTGTTCTTCTTTCTCTAATTGCTTGATGTGTAAGGTTAGGTTGTTTATTTGAGATTTTTCTTGTTTCTTGAGGTAGGATTGTATTGCTGTAAACTTCCCTCTCAGAACTGCTTTTGCTGCATCCCATAAGTTTTGGGTCATCACGTTTTCATTGTCATTTGTTTCTAGGTATTGTTTGATTTCCTCTTTGATTTCTTCAGTGATCTCTTTGTTGTTTAGTAGTGTATTGTTTAGCCTCCATGTGTTTGTATTTTTACAGTTTTTTCCCTGTAATTGATATCTAGTCTCATAGCATTGTGTTCGGAAAAGATGCTTGATACCATTTCAAGTTTCTTAAATTTACTGAGGTTTGATTTGTGACCTAAGATATGATCTATCCTGTAGAATGTTCCATGGGCACTTGAGAAGAAAGTGTATTCTGTTGTTTTTGGATGGAATGTCCTATAAATATCAATTAAGTCCACCTTGTCTAATGTGTCATTTAAAGCTTGTGTTTCCTTATTTATTTTCATTTTGGTTGATCTGTCCATTGGTGAAAGTGGGGTGTTAAAGTCCCCTACTATGGTTGTGTTACTCTTGATTTCCCCTATTATGGCTTTCAACATTTCCCTTATGTATTGAGCTGCCCCTATGTTGGGTGCATAAATGTTTACAATTTTATATCTTCTTCTTGGATTGATCCCTTGATCATTATGTAGTGTCCTTCTTTGTCTCTTCTGATAGTCTTTATTTTAAAGTCTATTTTGTCTGATATGAGAATTGCTACTCCAGCTTTCTTTTGCTTTCCATTTGCATGGAATATCTTTTCCATCCCCTCACTTTCAGTTTGTATGTGTCCCTAGGTCTGAAGTAGGTCTCTTGTAGGCAACATATATATGGGTCTTGTTTTTGTATCCATTCAGCCAGTCTATGTCTTTTGGTTGGAGCATTTAATCCATTTATATTTAAGGTAATTATTGATATGTATGTTCCTATCACCATTTTCTTAATTGTTTGGGGTTTGTTTTTGTAGGTCGTTTCCTTTTCGTGTGTTTCCTGCCTAGAGAAGTTCCTTTGGTATTTGATGTCAAGCTGGTTTGGTGGTGCTGAATTCTCTTAACTTTTGCTTGTCTGTAAAGGTTTTAATTTCTCCATCAAATCTGAATGAGATCCTTGCTGGGTAGAGTAATCTTGGTTGTAGGTTTTTCCCTTTCCTCACTTTAAATATGTCCTGCCACTCCCTTCTGGCTTGCAGAGTTTCTGCTGAAAGATCAGCTTTTATCCTTATGGGGATTCCCTTGTATGTTATTTGGTGCTTTTCCTTTGATGCTTTTAGTATTTTTTCTTTCTTTTTAATTTTTGATAGTTTGAATAATATGTGTCTTGGCGTGTTTCTCCTTGGATTTATCCTGTATGGGACTCTCTGCGCTTCCTGGACTTGACTATTTCCCTTCCCATGTTAGGGAAGTTTTCAAGTATAATCTCTTCAAATATTTTCTCAGACCTTTTCTTTTCTTCCTCTTCTTCTGGGACCCCTATACTTCAAATGTTAGTGCATTTAATGTTGTCCCAGAGGTCTCTGAGACTGTCCTCAATTCTTTTCATTCTTTTTTCTTTATTCTTCTCTGTGGTAGTTATTTCCTCAATTTTATCTTCCAGGTCACTTATGCATTCTTCTACCTCAGTTACTCTGCTATTGATTCCTTCTAGAGAATTTTTACTTTCACTTGTTGTGTTGTTCATCATCATTTGTTTGCTTTTTAGTTCTTTTAGGTCCTTGTTAAACCTTTCTTGTATTTTCTCCATTCTATTTCCAAAATTTTGGATCATCTTTACTCTGAATTCTTTTTCAGGTAGACTGCCTATTTCCTCTTCATTTGTTTGGTCTGGTGGGTTTTTACCTTGCCACTTCATCTGCTGTGTGTTTCTCTGTCTTCTCATTTTGCTTAACTTACTGTGTTTGGGGTCTCCATTTCACAGGCTGCAGGTTTGTAGTTCCTGTTGTTTTTGGTGTCTGCCCCCAGTGGGTAAGGTTGGTTCAGTGGCTTGTGTAGACTTCCTGGTGACAGGGACTGGTGCCTGTGTTCTGGTGGGTGTGGCTGGATCTTGTCTTTCTGATGGGCAGGGCCACACACAACAATGTGTTTTGGGGTGTCTGTGAACTTAGTATGATTTTAGGCAGCCTCTCTGCTAATGGGTGGGGTTATGTTCCTGTCTTGCTAGTTGTTTGGCATGGGGCATCCAGCACTGGAGCTTGGCCGTTGGGTGGAGCTGGGTCTTAGCGTTTAGATGGAGATCTCTTGGAGAGCTCTCGCCAATTGATATTACATGGTGCTGGGAGGTCTCTGGTGGTCCAGTGTCCTGAACTTGGCTCTCCCACCTCAGAGGGTCAGGCCTGACATCAGGCCAAAGCACTAAGACCCTCTCAGCCACATGGCTCAGAAGAAAAGGGAGGAAAAAAGAAAGAAGAAAAATAATAAAAAGAAAAAAATACTAAAATAAAAATACTAAAATAAAATTTTTTATTGTTAAAATTAAAAAAAATTTTTTTAATTATTAAAATAAATTGTTTTTAAGAAAGAAGAGAGCAACCACACCAATAAACAAATTCACCAATGATAACATACGCTAAAAACTATAATAAGATAAACATTAAAATCAGAAAAAAGTCAGTCACAGAGAGCAAACCCCAAGGCTACAGTTACTCCCAAAATTGAGGCAGTGGGCTGCCTCAATTTTGGGTTGATTCGTTGTCTATTCAGGTATTCCACAGATGCAGGGTACCTCAAGTTGATTGTGGGGATTTAATCCACTGCTCCTGAGGCTGCCTGGAGAAATTTCCCCTTCTCTTTGTTCACACAGCTCCTGGGGTTCAGCTTTGGCTTTGGCCCACCTCTGCGTATAGGTTGCCCTCAGGCTTTTGTTCCAGCCCAGACAGGATGAGGTTAAAGCAGTGGCTGATTATGGGGCTCTGGCTCACTCATGCTGGTGGAGGGATGGGTAAGGTAGTTATAATTGGAATGCAAGTCAAGCCTGCAGGGGCAGAGGCCGGCGTGACATTGCAAGAGCCTGAGGCATGCCATGTGTTACCCCGGGGAAGTTGTCCCTGAATCACGGGAACCTGGCAGTGGCAAGGCTGCACAGGCTCCTGGGTCAGGGGGGCAGTGTGGATCGTGACCTGTGCTTGCACACAGGATTCTTGGTGGCTGCAGCAACAGCGTTAGTGTTTCATGCCCATCTCTGGGGTCTGTAGCCATGGTTTGCACCTGTCTCTGAAGCTCGTTTAGGCAGTGCTCTGCCTTCTGTGGGCAGACAGGGAAGGAATACCCTCTCTTCGTGCACCCCGAAACAATGTGTCTTGACTCTTAGGCAGTTCCACGCTTTTTCCCAGACTCCTTTCTGGCTGGCTGTGGCACAGTAGCCCCCTTTGGGCTGTGTTCATGCAGCCAACCCCAGTCCTCTCCCTGGGATCTGACCTCTGAAGCCCAAGCATCAGATCCCAGCCATCACCCGCCCCAGTGGGTGAGCAGACTAGCCTCTCGGCTGGTGAGTGCTGGTCAGCACCAATCCTCTGTGCAGGAATCTCTCCGCTTTGCCCTCTGCACCCCTGTTGCTGCACTCTCCTCCATGGCTCTGAAGCTTCCCACCTGGCCTCTCCAGTCTCTGCCAGTGAAGGGGCTTCCTAGTGTGTGGAAACTGTTCCTCCTTCACAGCTCCCTCCCAGAGGTGTAGGTCCCGTCCTTATTCTTTAGTCTCTGTTTTTTTCTTTTTTCTTTTGCCCTGCCCAGGTACATGGAGGGTTTCTTGCCTTTTGGGAAGTCTGAAATATTCTGCCAGTGTTCAGTAGGTGTCCTGTAGGAGTTGTTCCACATGTAGATGTATTTCTGATGTATTTGTGGGGAGGAAGGTGATCTCCACTTTTTACTCCTCTGCCATCTTGAAGGTCCCCCGTCTATTTTGTTGCTTTTGAATGGAATGTTCTATATATGCCTGTTAATTCCATCTGATCTAACATGTTACTTAAGGCCAATGTTTCCATATTGATTCTCTGTCTGGATGAATTATCCATTGATGAAAGTGGGATATAGAAGTCCCCTACTACTATTGTATTGCTATTTCTTCCTTTAGGTCTGTTAATATTTGCTTTAGATGCTCCTATTTGGGTGCATGAATCTTTACAAATGTTATAATCTCTTGTTGGATTAACCCCTTTATCATTATATAATGATCTTATTTACCTCTTATTACAGTCTTTGTCTTAAAGTCTATTTTGTTTATGTAAGTGTAGTTACCCCAGCTTTCTTTTGGTTTCCATTTGCATGGAATATCTTTTTCCACCCCATCACTTTCTGTCTGTGTGTGTCCTTCAAAGTGAGTCTCTTATAGACAGCATATAGTTGGGACTTTTTTTTTTTTAACATTATTAATCCATTAAGCCACTCTCTGTTTTGATTGGTGAATGTAATATGTTTACATTTAAAGTAATTATTAATGGGCCTGGACTTATTGCCATTTTGTTGATTATTTTCTGGCTATTTTGTATTTCCTTTGTTCCTTTTTTTCTCTTGCTCTCTTCCTTTGTGATTTGATGATTTTCTGTAGTGATATGCTTATATTCTTTTATCTTTCATGTATCTACTGTAGGTTTTTGCTTGTGGTAACCATGGAACTCATGTAAAATATCTTATATTTGTAACTGTCTATTTTATATTGATAAGTTCAAGTGCATTCTAAATCTCTACATTTTTACTCTCCCCCTCTATCCATTTTATGTTTTTGGCATCACAATTTACATCTTTTTATCTTGTGTATTCCTTAACACATTATTGTATAGTTGTTTTTGCTTGTTTTGTCTTTTAACTTTCATACTAGATTTACAAGTGATTAACCCACCAACATTACAACATTAGGGTATTCTGAATTTAACTATATGTTTACATTTACCAGCAAGATTTATACTTTCATATGTTTTCCTGCTACTAATTAATACACTTGGTTAGCTTAAAGAAGTCTGTTTAACATCTCTGTAAGCCTGGTGTATTGGTGATGAAACCCTTCAGCTTTTGCTTGTCTGGGGAATTCTTTATTGCTCCTTCAATTCTGATAGACAATTTTGCTCGGTAGAGTATTCTTAGTTAGTAGCTTTTTTTTTTTTTCCCAGCACTTTGCAGGCCAGAAGAGAGTAGCATTATATATTCGAAGTTTCTACTGAAAAATCTCCTCATAGTCTTATGGGGGTTCCCTTGTACATAAGTTGTTCTCTCCTTGTCTCTAACTTTTGGCAATTTATTGTGTATCTTGGTGCAGATCTCTTTGGGTTCATCTTATTTGGAACTCTCTGGGCTTTCTGGATACAGATGTCTGTTTCCTTCCCCAAGTTTCCTTCTGTTTTAGCCATTATTTCTTCAAATAAGTTTTCTGACACTTTCTCTCTCTCTTTTCCTTCTGGGATCTCTATAACGTGCCTACTGGTTCACTTGATATATGCAATCAGTCCCTTAAGCTTTCTTCACTCTTTCTTTCTTTCTTTCTTTTTTTTTAACTCCTCCGATTGGGTGAGTTCCACTGCCATGTCTTTGGATACACTGATGCATTTTTTTCTTTCATACAGTCTGCTATTGAACAGTTCTATTGAATTTTTTAGTTCAGTTATTCTATCCTTCAGCTCTGTAATTTTTGTTTGGTACTTTCTTATATTTTCCATCTCTTTGTTGAAGTTCTCACTTTGTTCATGCATTGTTCTCCTGACCTTGGTGTGCATATTTATGACCATTATTTGGAACTCTTTAAAATTTTTTAATTTTATATTGGACTATAGTTGATTTACAATATTGTGTTAGTTTCAGGTGTACAGCAAAGTGATTCAGTTATACATTTACATATATCTATTCTTGTTCAAATTCTTTTCACATTTAGGTTATTACAGAATATTGAGCAGAGTTCCCTGTGCTATGCAGTGGGTCCTTGTTGGTTACCTATTTTAAATATAGTAATGTGTATATATCAATCCCAAACTCCCAACTTACCCCTTCCCCCCACCTTTCCTGTTTGGTAACCATACGTTTGTTTTCTAAGTCTGTGAGTCTGTTTCTGTTTTGTAAATAAGTTCATTTGTATCCTTTTTTTTTTTAGATTCCACATATAAGCAATATCATATGATATTTGTCTTTCTGTGTCTGACTTACTTCACTTAGTACGATAATCTCCAGGTCCATTCATGGTGCTGCAAATGGCATTATTTCATTCTTTTTTATGGCTGAATGATATTCTATTGTATATATGTACCACATCTTCTTTATCCCTTTGTTGATGGACATTAAGGTTGCTTTCATGTCTTGGCAATTGTAAACAGTGCTGCAGTGAACATTGGGGTACATGTATCCTTTTGAACCATGGTTTTCTCTGGATATATGCCCAGGACTGGGATTGTTGGATCATATGGTAGCTCTATTTTTAATATTTTAAGGAACCTCCATACTGTTCTCCACAGTGGCTGTACCAGTTTACATTCCCACCAACAGCGTAGGAGGGTTCCCTTTTCTCCACACCCTCTCCAGCATTTATTGTTTGTTTGTAGACTTTCTGATGCTGTCCATTCTGACTGGTGTGAACTGATACCTCATTATAGTTTTGATTTGCATTTCTCTAATAATTAGCAGTGTTGAGCATATTTTCACGTGTGTCTTGGCCATCTGTATGTCTTCTTTGGAGAAATGTTTATTTAGGTCCTCTACCCATCTTTTGATTTGTTTGTTTGTTTGTTTGAAGTATTGAGCTCACGTGCTGTTTGTAAATTTTGGATATTAATCCTCTGTCAATCACATCGTTTACAAATACTTTCTTCCATTCTGTGGGTTGTCTTTTCATTTTATTTATGGTTTCTTTTGCTTTGAAAAAGCTTTTGAGTTTAATTAGTTCCCATTTGTTTTTATTTCCATTACTGTAGGAGATGGCTTGAAAAAGATATTGCTGCAGTTTATGTTAGAGTGTTCTGCCTATGTTTTCCTGTAAGAGATATATAGTATCCAGTCTTATATTTAGGTCTTTAATCCATTTTGAGTTTATTTTTGTGTATGGTGTGAGAGAATGTTCTAATTTCACTCTTTTACAGTAGCTGTCCAGTTTTCCCAGCACCAGTCATCGAAGAGACTGTCTTTTTTCCATTGTATAGTCTTGACTCCTTTGTCATAGGTTAACTGACCACAGGTGTGTGGGTTTATCGCTGGGATTTCTAGCCTGTTCCATTGATCTATATTTCTGGTTCTGTGCCAGTACAATACTGTTTTGATTACTGTAGCTTTGTAGTAGTTTGAAGTCAGGGAGTCTGATTCCACCAGCTCTGTTTTTCTTTCTCAGGATTGCTTTGGCTATTCAGGGTCTTCTGTATCTCCATACAAATTTAAAAAAAATTTTTGTTCTAGTTCTGTGAGAATTGCAGTTGGCAATTTGATAGGGATTGCCTTGAATCTGTAGATTGTCTTGGGTAGGATAGTCATTTTGACAGTGTTAATTGTTCCAATCCAAGAACATGGTATATCTTTCCATCTGTGTCATCTTCAATTTCTTTCACCAGTGTTTTATAGTTTTTGGAGTACAGGTCTTTTGCCTCCTTAGATAGGTTTATCTCTAGGTATTTTATTCTTTTTGTTTCAGTGGTGAATGGGATTGTTTCCTTAATTTCTCTTTCTGATCTTTTGTTGTTAGTGTATAGACATGCAAGAGATTTCTGTGTATTAATTATGTATCCTGCAACTTTGCCGAATTCATTGATGAGCTCTATTAGTTCTCTAGTAGCGTCTTTAGGATTTTTTATGTATAGTATCATGCCATCTGCAAGCAGTGACAGTTTTATTTCTTTTGCTTCTCTGATTGCTGTGGCTAGGACTTCCAAAACTATGTTGAATGAAAGTGTCGAGAGTAGACATCCTTGTCTTCTTCCTGATCTTAGAGGAAATGCTTTCAGCTTTTCACCATTGAGTATGATGTTGGCTATAGATTTGTCATATATGGCCTTTATTATGTTGAAGTATGTTCCCTCTGTTCCCACTTTCTGGAGCATTTTCATCATAAATAGGTGTTGAATTTTGTCAAAAGTTTTTTCTGCATCTACTGAGATGATCTACTGAGATGATGTTTTTTATTCTGCAGTTTGTTAATGTGGTGTATCACACTGACTGATTTGCATATACTGAAAAATCCTTGCATCCCTGGGATAAATCCCACTTGATCGTTGTGTATGACTCTTTTAATGCATTGTTGGATTCAGTTTGCTAGTATTTTGTTGAGAAATTTTGCATCTGTGTTAATCAGTGATATTGGCCTATAATTTTCTTTTTTTGTAGTATCTTTGTCTGGTTTTGGTATCAGGGTGTTGGTGGCCTCACAGAATGAGGTTATCAGTGTTTCTTTCTCTGAAATTTTTTGGAAGAGTTTCAGAAGGATAGGTGGTAACTCATCTCTAAATGTTTGATAGAATTCACCTGTGAAGCCATCTCATCCTGAACTTTTGTTTGGGAGTTTTTTAATCAGTTTCAATTTCAGTACTTGTGATTCGTCTATTCATATTTTCTATTTCTTCCTGGTTCAGTTTTTGGAGATTTTATCTAAGAACTTGTCCATTTCTTCTAGGTTCCCATTTTATTGGAATATAGTTTCTAGTAACAGTCTCTTATGATTCTTTGTATTTCTGTGATGTCTGTTGTAACTTCTCCTCTTTCATTTTTAATTTTATTGATTTGAGCCCTCTCCCTTTTTTTGTTAATGAGTCTGGCTAAAGGTTTATCAATTTTGTTTATCTTTTCAAAGAATCACCTTTTAGTTTCATTGACATTTTCTATTGTTTTATTCATCCCTGTTGCATTTATTTCTGCTCTGATCTTTATGATTTCTTTCCTTCTACTAACTTTGGGTTTTGTTTGTTCTTCTTTCTCTAGTTGCTTTACATGTAAGGTTAGCTTGTTTGAGATTTTTCTTGTTTCCTGAGGTAAGATTCTATTGCTATAAACTTCCCTGTTAGAACTGCCTTTGCTGCATCCCATAGGTTTTGGATTGTTGTGCTTTTGTTTTCATTTGTGTCTAGGTATTTTTTTATTTCCTCTTTGATTCCTTCAGTGACCCATTGGTTGTTCAGTAGCATATTGTTTAGCCTCCATGTGTTTGTGTTTTTTATAGTTTTTTTCTTGTAGTTGATTTCTAATCTCATAGCATTGTGGTCGGAAAAGATGCCTGATATGATTTCTTAAATTTCTTAAATTTACCAAGGCTTGTTTTGTGGCCCAGCGTGTGATCAGTCCTGGGGAATGTTCCATGTGCACTTGAGAAGAAAGTGTATTCTGCTGCTTTTGGATGGAATTGCTCTATAAACACAAATTACATCCAGCTGATCTAATATGTCATTTAAGGCCTGTGTTTCCCTATTGATTTTTTGTCTGGGTGATCTGTCCATTGATGCAAGTGGGGTGTTAAAGTCCCCCAGTATTATTGTGTTACTGTCAATCTCTCCTTTCATGGATTTTAGCATTTGCCTTATTTATTGAGGTGCTCCTATGTTGAGTGCATATATATTTAAAATTGTTATATCTTCATCTTGGAGTTGTCCCTCGATCATTATGTACTGTCCTTCTTTGTCTCTTAACAGTCTTTATTTTAAAGTCAATTTTGTCTGATGCAAGTATTGCTACTCCAGCTTTCTTTTGATTTCCATTTGCATGGAATATCTTTTTCCATCCCCTCATTTTCAGTCTGTATGTGTCCTTAGATCTGAAGTGCATCCCTTGTAGACAGCATATATATGGGTCTTGTTTTCTATCCATTCAGCCAGTCTATGTCTTTTGGTTGGAGCATTTAATCCATTTACTTTTTTTTTTTTTTTTTTTAAACATCTTTATTGGGGTATAATTGCTTTACAATGGTGTGTTAGTTTCTGCTTTACAACAAAGTGAATCAGCTATACATATACATATGTTCCCATATGTCTTCACTCTTGCGTCTCCCTCCCTCCCACTCTCCCCATCCCACCCTTCCAGGCTGTCACAAAGCACCGAGCTAATATCCCTGTGCCTTGCGGCTGCTTCCCCCCAGCTATCTACCTTACTACGTTTGTTAGTGTGTATATGTCCATGACTCTCTCTCGCCCTGTCAAAACTCACCCTTCCCCCTCCCCATATCCTTAAGTCCGTTCTCCAGTAGGTCTGCGTCTCTATTCCTATCTTACCCCTAGGTTCTTCATGACATTTTTTTCCCTTAAATTCCATATATATGTGTTAGCATACGGTATTTGTCTTTTTCTTTCTGACTTACTTCACTCTGTATGACAGATTCTAGGTCTATCCATCTCATTACAAATAGCTCAATTTCATTTCTTTTTAAGGCTGAGTAATATTCCATTGTGTATATGTGCCACATCTTCTTTATCCATTCATCCGATGATGGGCGCTTAGGTTGTTTCCATGTCCTGGCTATTGTAAATAGAGCTGCAATGAACATTTTGGTACATGACTCTCTTTGAATTTTGGTTTTCTCAGGGTATATTCCAAGTAGTGGGATTGCTGGGTCATATGGTAATTCTATTTGTAGTTTTTTAAGGAACCTCCATACTGTTCTCCACAGTGGCTGAACCAATTCACATTCCCACCAGCAGTGCAAGAGTGTCCCCTTTTCTCCACACCCTCTCCAGCATTTATTGTTTCTAGATTTTTTGATGATGGCCATTCTGACTGGTGTGAGATGATATCTCATTGTAGTTTTGATTTGCATTTCTCTAATGATTAATGATGTTGAGCATTCTTTCATGTGTTTGTTGGCAGTCTGTATATCTTCTTTGGAGAAATGTCTATTTAGGTCTTCTGCCCATTTTTGGATGGGGTTGTTTGTTTTTTTGTTATTGAGCTGCATGAGCTGCTTGTAAATTTTGGAGATTAATCCTTTGTCAGTGGCTTCATTTGCAAATGTTTTCTCCCATTCTGAGGGTTGTCTTTTGGTCTTGGTTATGGTTTCCTTTGCTGTGCAAAAGCTTTGAAGTTTCATTAGGTCCCATTTGTTTATTTTTGTTTTTATTTCCATTACTCTAGGAGGTGGGTCAGAAAGGATCTTGCTGTGATTTATGTCATAGAGTGTTCTTCCTATGTTTTCTTCTAAGAGTTTGATAGTTTCTGGCCTTACATTTAGGTCTTTAATCCATTTTGAGCTTATTTTTGTGTATGGTGTTAGGGAGTGATCTAATCTCATACTTTTACATGTACCTGTCCAGTTTTCCCAGCACCATTTATTGAAGAGGCTGTCCTTTCTCCACTGTACATTCCTGCCTCCTTTATCAAAGATAAGGTGTCCATATGTGCGTGGGTTTATCTCTGGGCTTTCTATCCTGTTCCACTGATCTATCTTTCTGTTTTTGTGCCAGTACCATACTGTCTTGATTACTGTTGCTTTGTAATATAGTCTGAAGTCAGGGAGCCTTATTCCTCCAGCTCCTTTTTTCGTTCTCAAGATTGCTTTGGCTATTCGGGGTCTTTTGTGTTTCCATACAAATTGTGAAATTTTTTGTTCTAGTTCTGTGAAAAATGCCAGTGGTAGTTTGATAGGGATTGCATTGAATCTGTAGATTGCTTTGGGTAGTAGAGTCATTTTCACAATGTTGATTCTTCCCATCCAAGAACATGGTATATCTCTCCATCTATTTGTATCATCTTTAATTTCTTTCATCAGTGTCTTATAATTTTCTGCATACAGGTCTTTTGTATCCTTAGGTAGGTTTATTCCTAGATATTTTATTCTTTTTGTTGCAATGGTAAATGGGAGTGTTTTCTTGATTTCACTTTCAGATTTTTCATCATTAGTATATAGGAATGCCAGAGATTTCTGTGCATTAATTTTGTATCCTGCTACTTTACCAAATTCATTGATTAGCTCTAGTAGTTTTCTGGTAGCATCTTTAGGATTCTCTATGTATAGTATCATGTCATCTGCAAACAGTGACAGCTTTACTTCTTCTTTTCCGATGTGGATTCCTTTTATTTCCTTTTCTTCTCTGATTGCTGTGGCTAAAACTTCCAAAACTATGTTGAATAAGAGTGGTGAGAGTGGGCAACCTTGTCTTGTTCCTGATCTTAGTGGAAATGCTTTCAGTTTTTCACCATTGAGGATGATGTTTGCTGTGGGCTTGTCATATATGGCTTTTATTATGTTTAGGAAAGTTCCCTCTATGCCTACTTTTTGGAGGGTTTTTATCATAAATGGGTGTTGAATTTTGTCGAAAGCTTTCTCTGCATCTATTGAGATGATCATATGGTTTTTCTCCTTCAATTTGTTAATATGGTTTATCACATTGATAGATTTGCGTATATTGAAGAATCCTTGCATTCCTGGAATAAACCCCACTTGATCATGGTGTATGATCCTTTTAATGTGCTGTTGGATTCTGTTTGCTAGTATTTTGTTGAGGATTTTTGCATCTATGTTCATCAGTGATATTGGCCTGTAGTTTTCTTTCTTTGTGACATCCTTGTCTGGTTTTGGTATCAAGGTGATGGTGGCTTCATAGAAGGAATTTGGGAGTGTTCCTCCCTCTGCTATATTTTGGAAGAGTTTGAGAAGGATAGGTGTTAGCTCTTCTCTAAACGTTTGATAGAATTCACCTGTGAAGCCATCTGGTCCTGGGCTTTTGTTTGTTGGAAGGTTTTTAATCACAGTTTCAATTTCAGTGCTTGTGATTGGTCTGTTCATATTTTCTATTTCTTCCTGATTCAGTCTTGGCAGGTTGTGCATTTCTAAGAATTTGTCCATTTCTTCCAGATTGTCCATTTTATTGGCATAGAGTTGCTTGTAGTAATCTCTCATGATTTTTTTTATTTCTGCAGTGTCAGTTGTTACTTCTCCTTTTTCATTTCTAATTCTATTGATTTGAGTCTTCTCCCTTTTTTTCTTGATGAGTCTGGCTAGTGGTTTATCTATTTTGTTTATCTTCTCAAAGAACCAGCTTTTAGTTTTATTGATCTTTGCTATTGTTTCCTTCATTTCTTTTTCATTTATTTCTGATCTGATTTTTATGATTTCTTTCCTTCTGCTAGCTTTGGGGTTTTTTTCTTCTTCTTTCTCTAATTGCTTGAGGTGCAAGGTTAGGTTGTTTATTCGAGATGTTTCCTGCTTCTTAAGGTGGGCTTGTATTGCTATAAACTTCCCCCTTAGAACTGCTTTTGCTGCATCCCATAGGTTTTGGGTCGTTGTGTCTCCATTGTCATTTGTTTCTAGGTATTTTTTTATTTCCTCTTTGATTTCTTCAGTGATCACTTCATTATTAAGTAGTGTATTGTTTAGCCTCCATGTGTTTGTATTTTTTAAAGATCTTTTCCTGTAATTGATATCTAGTCTCATGGCGTTGTGGTCGGAAAAGATACTTGATACAATTTCAGTTTTCTTAAATTTACCAAGGCTTGATTTGTGACCCAAGATATGATCTATCCTGGAGAATGTTCCATGAGCACTTGAGAAAAATGTGTATTCTGTTGTTTTTGGATGGAGTGTCCTATAAATATCAATTAAGTCCATCTTGTTTAATGTATCATTTAAAGCTTGTGTTTCCTTATTTATTTTCATTTTGGATGATCTGTCCATGGGTGAAAGTGGGGTGTTAAAGTCCCCTACTATGAATGTGTTACTGTTGATCTCCCCTTTTATGGTTGTTAGTATTTGCCTTATGTATTGAGGTGCTCCTATGTTGGGTGCATAAATATTTACAATTGTTATATCTTCTTCTTGGATCGATCCCTTGATCATTATGTAGTGTCCTTCTTTGTCCCTTTTAATAGTCCTTATTTTAAAGTCTATTTTGTCTGATATGAGAATTGCTACTCCAGCTTTCTTTTGGTTTCCATTTGCATGGAATATCTTTTTCCATCCCCTTACTTTCAGTCTGTATGTGTCTCTAGTTCTGAAGTGGGTCTCTTGTAGACAGCATATATAAGGGTCTTGTTTTTGTATCCATTCAGCCAATCTGTGTCTTTTGGTGGGAGCATTTAGTCCATTTACATTTAAGGTAATTATCGATATGTATGTTCCTATTTCCATTTTATATATTGTTTTGGGTTCGCTACTATAGGTCATTTCCTTCTCTTGTGTTTCGTGTCTAGAGAAGTTCCTTTAGCATTTGTTGTAAAGCTGGTTTGGTGGTGCTGAACTCTCTCAGCTTTTGCTTGTCTGTAAAGGTTTTAATTTCTCCATCAAATGTGAATGAGATCCTTGCTGGGTAGAGTAGTCTTGGTTGCAGGCTATTCTCCTTCATCACTTTCAGTATGTCCTGCCACTCCCTTCTGGCTTGTAGGGTTTCTGCTGAGAGATCAGCTGTTAACCTTATGGGGATTCCCTTGTGTGTTATTTGTTGTTTTTCCCTTGCTGCTTTTAATATGCTTTCTTTGTATTTAATTTTTGACAGTTTGATTAATATGTGTCTTGGCGTGTTTCTCCTTGTATTTATCCTGTATGGGACCCTCTGTGCTTCCTGGACTTGATTAACTATTTCCTTTCCCATATTAGGGAAGTTTTCAACTATAATCTCTTCAAATATTTTCTCAGTCCCTTTCTTTCTTTCTTCTTCTTCTGGAACCCCTATAATTCGAATGTTGGTGCGTTTCATGTTGTCCCAGAGGTCTCTGAGACTGTCCTCAGTTCTTTTCATTCTTTTTTCTTTATTCTGCTCTGCAGTAGTTATTTCCACTACTTTATCTTCCAGGTCACTTATCCGTTCTTCTGCCTCAGTTATTCTGCTATTGATCCTATCTAGAGTGATTTTAATTTCATTTATTGCATTGTTCATCGTTGCTTGTTTCGTCTTTAGTTCTTGTAGGTCCTTGTTAACTGTTTCTTGCATTTTGTCCATTCTACTTCCAAGATTTCGGATCATCCTTACTATCATTATTCTGAATTCTTTTTCAGGTAGATTGCCTATTTCCTCTTCATTTGTTAGGTCTGGTGGGTTTTTATCTTGCTCCTTCATCTGCTGTGTGTTTTTCTGTCTTCTCATTTTGCTTATCTTACTGTGTTTGGGGTCTCCTTTTTGCAGGCTGCACTTTCGTAGTTCCCGTTGTTTTTGATGTCTGTCTCCAGTGGCTAAGGTTGTTTCAGTGGGTTGTGTAGGCTTCCTGGTGGAGGGGACTAGTGCCTGTGTTGTGCTGGATGAGGCTGGATCTTGTCTCTCTAGTGGGCAGGTTCACATCTGGTGGTGTGTTTTGGGGTGTCTGTGGCCTTATTATGATTTTAGGCAGCCTCTCTGCTAATGGGTGGGGTTGTGTTCCTGTTTTGCTAGTTGTTTGGCATAGGTTGTCCAGCACTGTGGCTT
This sequence comes from Phocoena sinus, assembly GCF_008692025.1. Taxonomy (NCBI): domain Eukaryota; kingdom Metazoa; phylum Chordata; class Mammalia; order Artiodactyla; family Phocoenidae; genus Phocoena; species Phocoena sinus. Next base: position 138,217,288 of record NC_045764.1, on the reverse strand, counting down.
GCTGGTCGTTGAGTGAAGCTGGGTGCTGGTGTTAAGATGGAGGTCTCTGGGATATTTCCACCGTTTAATATTATGTGGAGCTGGGAGGTCTCTTGTTGACCAGTGTCCTGAAGTTGGCTCTCCTACCTCAGAGGCAGAGCCCTGACTCCTGGCTGGAGCACCAAGAGCCTTTCATCCACACAGCTCAGAATAAAAGGGAGAAAAAGTAGGGAGAATTAGTAGAAGTATGAGTAAAGAAAGAAGGAAAGGAGGAAAGGAAGGAAGGAAGAAAGAAGCAAAGAAGGAAAGAAAGGAGGGAGGGAGGGAGGGAGGGAGGAAGGAAGGAAGGAGGGAAAGAAGGAAAAAAGACAGAAAGAAAGATGATACAGTAAAAATAAAATAAAGTATAATATAGTTATTGAATTAAAAAATATTTAGAAAAAAAAAAAAAAAAAGGGACGGATAGAACCTTAGGACAAATGTTGGAAGCAAAGCTATACAGAGAAAATCTTACACAGAAGCATACACATACACCTTCACAAAAAGAGGTAAAGGGGGAAAAATCATAAATCCTGCTCCCTGAGACCACCTCCTCAATTTGGGGTGATTCGTTGTCTAAAGGAGGGAAGGAAGGAAGGAAAGAAAGAAAGAACGAAGGTAAAGTATAATAAAGTTATTACAATTAAACTTAATTATTAAGAAAAAGAATTTTTTAAAAAAAAGTCATGGACGGATAGAGCCCTAGGACAAATGGTGGAAGCAAGAGTATACAGAGAGGATCTCACACAGAAGCATACACGTACACATTCACAAAAAGAGGAAAAGGGAAAAAAATCATAGATCTCGCTCCTAAATTCCACCTCTTCAATTTGGGATCATTCCTTGTCTATTCAGGTATTCCACAGACGCAGGGTATATCAAGTTGATTGTGGAGCTTTAATCCGCTGCTTCTGTGGCTGCTGGGAGAGATTTCCCTTTCTCTTCTTTGTTCTCACAGCTCACAGGAGCTCAGCTTTGGATTTGGCCCTGCCTCTGCGTGTAGGTCGCTGGAGGGCGTCTGTTTTTTCGCTCAGACAGGACGGGGTTAAAGGAGCCGCTGATTCGGGGCCTCCGGCTCACTCAGGCCGGGGGTTGGGGGATGGGGGAAGGAGGGGCACTGCGTGCGGGGCGGGCCTGCGGCTGCAGAGGCAGCGTGACGTTGCGGCAGAGGCCGGCGTGATGTTGCACCAGCCTGAGACCCGCCGTGCGTACTCCCGGGGAAGTTGTCCCTGGATCCCGGGAACCTGGCAGTGGCGGGCTGCACAGGCTCCGCGGAAGAGGGGTGTGGAGAGTGACCTGTGCTCGCACACAGGCCCCTTGGTGGCGGCAGCAGCAGCCTTAGCGTCTCCCGCCCGTCTCTGGGGTCCGCGGTTTTAGCCGCGGCTCGCGCCCGTCTCTGGGGTTTGCGCTTTCAGCCGCGGCTCGCGCCCGTCTCGGGGGCTCGCGCTTTTAGCCGCGGCTCGCGCCCGTCTCTAGAGTTCCTTTAAGCAGCGCTCTTAAACCCCTCTCCTCGCGCACCAGGAAACAAAGAGGGAAGAAAAAGGTCTCTTGCCTCTTCGGCCGGTGCAGGCTTTTCCCCGAACTCCCTCCCGGCTAGTCGTGGTGCACTAACCCCTTCAGGCTATGTTCAAGCCGCCAACCCCAGTCCTCTCCCTGAGCTCCGTCCAAAACCAAAACCCGAGCCTCAGCTCGCAGCCCCGCCCGCCCCGGTGGGTGAGCAGCAAGCCTCTCGGGTTGGTGAGTGCCGGTCGGCACCGATCGTCTGTGCAGGAATCTCCCCGCTTTGCCCTCCGCACCCGTCGCTGTGCACTACTCCGCGGTCCCGAAACTCCCCCCTCTGCCTCCCGCAGTCTCCGCCCGCGGAGGGGCTTCCTAGTGTGTGGAAACTTTTCCTCCTTCACAGCTCCCTCCCACTGGTGCAGGTGCCGTCCTTATTCTTTTGTCTCTGTTTTTTCTTTTGCCCTACCCAGTTACGTGGGGAGTTTCTTGCCTTTTGGGAGGTCTGAGGTCTTCTGCCAGCCTTCAGTAGGAGTTCTGTAGGAGTTGTTCCACGTGTGGATGTATTTCTGGTGTATCCGTGGGGAGGAAGGCGATCTCCGCGTCTTACTCTTCCGCCATCTTCAAGGTCCCCCCATGTTGCTTTTAATATTTTCTCTTTGTCTTTAATTTTTTCAATTTGATTACTATGTGTCTCAGCATGTTCCTCCTTGGGTTTATCCTGCCTGGGACTCTGCGCTTCCTGGACTTGGGTCACTGCTTCCTTTCTCATATTAGGGAAGTTTTCAGCTATTATTTCTTCAAATATTTTCTCAGGTCCTTTCTTTCTCTTCTCCTTCTGGGATGTCTATAATGTTGCATTTAGTGCATATAATGTTGTTGCATTTAATGTTGTCCCAGAGGTCTCTTAGACTGTCCTTATTTCTTTTCATTCTTTTTCTTTATTCTGTTCCAATGCAGTAATTCCCACCATGAAATTTTTAGTTCAGTTATTGTATTCTTCAGTTCTGTAAATTCTGTTTGGTTAATGAGTTTAACTCATTAACCAATATAATTAACTCAATATAACTTTCTTATATTTTCCTATACTTTCTCTTTGTTGAAATTCTCACTTTGTTCATACATTGTTCTCCTGACCTTAGTGTGCACCATTATTTTTAACTCCTTATCAGGTAAATCACTTATCTCCATTTCATTAAGGTCTTTTTCTGGGTTTTTATCTTGTTCTTTTGTTTTGAGCATATTCCTGTGTTTTTCATTTCTCTTGACTCTCCGTGTTGGTTTCTGTGCATTAGATAAAAGAGCTAGCTCTCAGTCTGGAAGTGGCCTTGTGTAGGAGATGAAACTTACTGTTCAACCCTGCCCTAGCTCTTGGTTTTCTCTCAAACATTTGTGATTGTCCAAGCAGCCATCTTTAATCTTGGTGACTCCCAGTCGGTGAGGGGTGTGCCAAGACCTGTCAGTGTCACAAATGGGGGATCTCAGTCAACCCCAGATGTAGGCTGATAGGAAACCAAACCCACAGGAAGCAGTATTTAAAATATGCAAATATGCCTCTTTCAGGGGGAACACTGGATATGGGCATTTCTGTCTGTTCCCTTTGTACTGAGCCCTGGGGGATAGCCGGTTAAGAACTGTATATTTTTGGCCACCATGCCATTGAACCTCTTAACACAAGCCCCACTGGCCACCAGACTCTCAGGGATGTATCATTTGGGTGACAGCCACAAAACCCAGGGTACCAGATGTATGCACAAGCTTCATTATCAGAGACACTGGTTACCTGGGGTGGGACAGAGGGAGACTGCAAAGATGGCACCCTGGTCACTGGAGAGGATAGCAGCCCCTAGAGATGTGTTAAGTTAGAAGCCCGACCTTCAGGCTGCAGCTTTTAAGATATGTAGATAGGCCTCTTTCATGGGAAGACTGGGCATTTCAGTCTGTGGCCTCTGTGCTGTGCCTTGGGTGGATAGCCAGTTAAGAACTGTTTTTCCATCTGTTACAGTGCTGTTGAACCCACAAATATAAGCTCTGCTGGCCACCGGAGTCAGGTTATCAAGGGTTTCATCCCCTTGGTGGCAGCTGGTAATGCTAGGGTGCCAGATGTAGGCACAAGCTCCTTTCTGTGAGATACCTGTGACCTGGAGTGAGACACAAGCAGAGTGTGAAAATGGCATCTGCCAGCCACCCCAGTCTCTGGAGATGACTGTATTTGACCTCTAGATGCCTTAGAAGGCTACCCCTCAGGCCATAGCTTTTAAGGTAAGCAAATAGGCCTCTTTCCCAGAAAACCTGGGCATTTAGTTCTGCTGCCTGGGGTCATAGTCATGATGAATCCATGGGAATAAGTTAAGAACTGTTCTTAGTTTGTTATAGCCTTGTGGGTCTCATGGACGCAAGCCCAATTGCCTTTCAGAGCTAGATATTTTGGGGGCTCATCTCTCAGGTGGAAGTCTTAAAATTTGTTACACCAGATATGAAGACTAAACCCTTCACTCCTCAGAGAGAAGTTGAGCGTTGTGAGTTCCCTCCTGGTTGTGTGTTACTGAGCTGGGGGTGGGGTTTATGGTGAGATTGTCTCAGCCTCTCCTATCTGTTTTGATGTGGGGTTTTTTTCTCATTTGCCTAATGTGTACAAGTTACTCAGCTAGTGTCTGGATTTCTTTCAGAGGAAGTTGTTCCATATGTAGCTATAGATTTGGTGTGTCTGTAGGAGGAGGGGAGTTCAGGAGCCTCTTATGATGCCATTTTGAACCAAAACTGCAAAAACTTTCTTAACCTTCTCCCTCCCCACACCTTATTTTCTCAAATCTTAATCTAAGACTTCATTTCTGTTTTTCAAACAGTTGAGTGTCTTGACTCTAAGAAAAACCATTTCTTAATGCCTCTGGTTTTCCCCACTGAACTCTTTGCCCCTGAAAGGTCCAGTAGCTGGGAATGCAGACTGGGACCAATACTGCTGGTTACCTGATACACAGCCTCCTTTATCCCTTTCACACTCCTAGAACCCCGATTGTGTCCTCCATCCTTGCCCTCCAGGAGGAAATGAATCCCTCTCCAGGCCCAGTGGGCTAAGTCATAATTTGTCCAAGACTTAGCCTCTAAGCCACTGGTTTTATATTCTAAATGCACATTGAAACCATGTGGGGAGCTTTAAAAATCCCACCAATCCCACCTGGGACTCCTGGGCACACTCAGGAGCTGTAGTTCAGCTTCTATTACCCTTGTCAAGTATTGGTTTTAGGTATAATCATGTGTGATGGTAAACTGGCTGATGGGATATGAGGATGTAAGGCTGGGACACTTCTGGGACTGTTTTACACTTTAAAAAAAAGAAGTCATGATTCAGAGGTGTTCTTTTTCTGTCTCTGGAGGTTGTTGTCTGTATGTGCCCCGAGGTGAAGGAGCGTCGTTTAGTTTAGTAAGGGATATGTGGACATTATCACATTTGATCCTCATACTACCCAATGAGGTACTTAATAGCTTGATTTTCATTATATACCCATTTTAGACAAGGAAAGTAAGGTTCACAGAAATTTTAGTACTTTCTCCCTAATGACAAGAAGTAGAGCAGAGCCACAATGAACCAGATCATCCTGCTTCTGAAGACCATGATTTTCTTGTTATTTCTTACCAGGGGGTGTGCTGGTAAGTGGTCAAAATAGTGCTGCAAAATAAAACAGAACGTTGATTTGTACCACTTACCAGTTTTCGTGGTGTAAATATTCCCACCAGGCCCAATTTTAAGCTGACATTGTGAGCTCACTCAACACTGACTTGGGAAGAGATGTGTTTGATTGGTTCCCGTGAGCCAGTACGAGCCAGCTCCAGCAGAGCGTGAGAAGATGGGACAAGTGCTCAAAGGCAGCCTTTCTTTTTTTTTTTAAATTGGGGTACAGTTGTTTTACAATGTTGTGTTAGTTTCTACTGTACAGTGAAATGAAGTAGAGTTCCCTGTACTATACAACAGGTTCTCATTAGTTATCTGTTTTATACATATTAGTGTATATATGTTAATCCCAATCTCCCAATTCATCCCACCTCCCCTTTACCCCCTTGGTATCCATACGTTTGTTCTCTACATCTGGGTCTCTATTTCTGCCTTGCAAACTGGTTCATCTGTACCATTTTTCCTAGATTCTACAAATATGTGTTAATATATATTTGTTTTTCTCTTTCTGACATACTTCACTCTGTATGACAGTCTTTAGGTCCATCCACATCTATACAAATGACCCAATTTCGTTCCTCTTTATGGCTGAGTAATATTCCATTGTATATATGTACTATACCTTCTTTATCCATTAGTCTGTCGATGGACATTTAGGTTGCTTCCATGACCTGGCTCTTGTAAATAGTGCTGCAATGAACATTGGGGGGCATGTCTCATTTTGAATTATGGTTTTCTCAGGGTATATGCCCAGTAGTGGGATTGCTGGGTCATATGATAATTCTATTTTTATTTTTTTAAGGAACCTCTGTACTGTTCTCCATAATGGCTGTATCAATTTACATTCCCCCCAACAGTGCAAGAGGGTTCCCTATTCTCCACATCCTCTCCAGCATTTATTGTCTGTAGATTTTCTGATGATGCCCATCTTAACCGGTGTGAGGTAATACCTCATTGTAGTTTTGATTTGCATTTCTCTAATAATTAGTGATGTTGAACAGCTTTTCATGTGCCTCTTGGCCATCTGTATGTCTTCTTTGGAGAAATGTCTATTTAGGTCTTCTGTCCATTTTTTTTTTTTTTCAGAAGATGTTGGGGGTAGGAGTTTATTAATTAATTTATTTTTGTTGTGTTGGGTCTTCATTCCTGTGCGAGGGCTTTCTCTAGTTGTGGTAAGCGGGGGCCACTCTTCATCACGGTGCACAGGCCTCTCACTATCGCAGCCTCTCTTTTTGCAGAGCACAGGCTCCAGACGCGCAGGCTCAGTAGTTGTGGCTCATGGGTCTAGTTGTTCCGCGGCATGTGGGATCCTCCCAGTCCAGGGCTCGAACACATGTCCCCTGCATTAGCAGGCAGATTCTCAACCACTGTGCCACCAGGGAAGCCCCCTTCCATCCATTTTTGATTGGGCTGTTCATTATTTTGATATTGAGCTGCATGAGCTGCTTGTAAATTTTGTGGATTAATCCTTTGTCCATTGATTCGTTTGCAAATATTTTCTCCCATTCTGAGGGTTGTCTTTTCATCTCGTTTATGGTTTCCTTTGCTGTGCAAAAGCTTTTAAGTTTAATTAGGTCCCATATGTTTATTTTTGTTTTTATTTACATTACTCTAGTAGGTGGGTCAAAAGAGATCTTGCTGTGATTTATGTCCAAGAGTGTTCTTCCTATGTTTTCCTCTATGAGTTTTATAGTGTCCAGTGTTACATTTAGGTCTTTGATCCATTTTGAGTTTATTTTTGTGTATGGTGTGCAAGTGTTCTAATTTCATTCTTTTACATGTAGCTGTCCAGTTTTCCCAGCACCATTTATTGAAGAGACTGTCTTTTCTCCATTGTATATCCGTGCCTCCTTTGTCATAGATTAGTTGACCATAGGTGCGTGGGTTTAGCTCTGGGCTTTCTATCTTGTTCCATTGATCTATATTTCTGTTTTTGTGCCAGTACCATATTGTCTTGATTACCGTAGCTTTGTAGTATAGTCTGAAGTCAGGGAGTCTGATTCGTCCAGCTCCATTTTTTTTTCTCAAAATTGCTTTGGCTATTTGGTGTTCTTTGTGTCTCCATACAAATTTTAAGGTTTTTTGTTCTAGTTCTGTAAAAAATGCCACTAGTAATTTGATAGGGATGGCGTTGAATCTGTAGATTGTTTTGTGTAGTATAGTCATTTTCACAATATTGATTCTTCCAATCCAAGAACATGGTATGTCTCTCCAACTGTTTGTGTCATCTTTGATTTCTTTCATCAGTGTCTTATAGTTTTCTGAGTCCAGGTATTTTACCTCCTTAGGTAGGTTTATTCCTAGGTATTTTATTCTTTTTATTGCAATGGTGCAATTATTACTCTTTCTGATCTTTCCTTGTTAGTGTATAGGAATGCAAGAGATTTCTGTTGCAGGTTGTATCCTGCAACCTTACCAAATTCATTGATTTGCTTTATAGTTTTCTGGTGGCATCTTTAGGATTTTCTATGTATAGTATCATGTCATCTGCAAACAGTGACAGTTTTACTTCTTCTTTTCCAGTTTGGATTCCTTTTATTTCTTTTTCTTCTATGATTGCTATGGCTAGGACTTCCAAAACTATGTTGTATAATAGTGGTGAGAGTGGACAGCTTGTCTTGTTCCTGATCTTAGAAGAAATGCTTTCAGTTTTTCACCATTGAGGATGATGTTGGCTGTCGGTTTGTCATATATGGCCTATATTATGTTGAGGTAGGTTCCCTCTATGCCCACTTTCTGGAGAGTTTTCATCATAAATAGGTGTTGAATTTTGTCAAAAGCTTTTTCTGCATCCACTGAGGCGATCATACGGTTTTAATTCTTCAATTTGTTAATACAGTGTATCGCATTGATTAATTTGTGTATATTGAAGAATCTTTGCATCCCTGGGGTAATTCCCACTTGATCATGGTGCATGATCCTTTTAATGTGTTGTTGGATTCTGTTTGCTAGTATTTTGTTGAGGATTTTTGCATCTATATTCATCAGTGATACTGGTCTGTAATTTTCTTTTTTTTGTAGTATGGTTGTCTCGTTATGGTATCAGGGTGATGGTGGCTTCATAGAATGAGTTTGGGAATGTTCCTTCCTCTGAAATTTTTTGGAAGAGTTTGAGGAGGATGGGTGTTAGCTCTTCTCTAAATGTTTGATAGAATTCACCTGTGAAGCCATCTTGTCCTGGACTTTTGTTTGTTGGAAGATTTTTTTTTTAACATCTTTATTGAGGTATAATTGCTTTACAATGGTGTGTTAGTTTCTGCTTTATAACAAAGTGAATCAGTTATACACATACATATGTTCCCATATCTCTTCCCTCTTGCGTCTCCCTCCCTCCCACCCTCCCTATCCCACCCCTCCAAGCGGTCACAAAGCACCGAGCTGATCTCCCTGTTCTATGCGGCTGCTTCCCACTAGCTATTTATTTTACGTCTGGCAGTGTATATATGTCCATGCCTCTCTCTTGCTTTATCACAGCTCACCCTTCCCCCTCCCCATATCCTCAAGTCCGTTCTCCAGTAGGTCTGTGTCTTTATTCCTATCTTACCCCTAGGTTCTTCATGACATTTTTTTTTCTTAAATTCCATATATATGTGTTAGCATACAGTATTTGTCTTTCTCTTTCTGACTTACTTCACTCTGTATGACAGACTCTAGGTCTATCCACCTCATTACAAATAGCTCAATTTTGTTTCTTTTTATGGAGTAATATTCCATTGTATATATGTGCCACATCTTCTTTATCCATTCATCCAATGATTTGCACTTAGGTTGTTTCCATCTCCGGGCTATTGTAAATAGAGCTGCAATGAACATTTTGGTACATGACTCTTTTTGAATTTTGGTTTTCTCAGGGTATATGCCCCGTAGTGGGATTGCTGGGTCATATGGTAGTTCTATTTGTAGTTTTTTAAGGAAACTCCATACTGTTCTCCATAGTGGCTGTACCCATTCATATTCCCACCAGCAGTGCAGGAGTGTTCCCTTTTCTCCACACCCTCTCCAGCATTTATTGTTTCTAGATTTTTTGATGATGGTCATTCTGACTGGTGTGAGATGATATCTCATTGTAGTTTTGACTTGCATTTCTCTAATGATTAATGATGTTGAGCATTCTTTCATGTGTTTGTTGGCAATCTGTATATCTTCTTTGGATAAGTGTCTATTTAGGTCTTCTGCCCATTTTTGGATTGGGTTGTTTGTTTTTTTGTTATTGAGCTGCATGAGCTGCTTATAAATTTTGGAGATTAATCCTTTGTCAGTTGCTTCATTTGCAAATATTTTCTCCCATTCTGAGGGTTGTCTTTTGGTCTTGTTTATGGTTTCCTTTGCTGTGCAAAAGCTTTGAAGTTTCATTAGGTCCCATTTGTTTATTTTTATTTCCATTTCTCCAGGAGGTGGGTCACAAAGGATCTTGCTGTGATTTATGTCATAGAGTGTTCTGCCTATGTTTCCCTCTAAGAGTTTGATAGTTTCTGGCCTTACATTTAGGTCTTTAATCCATTTTGAGTTTATTTTTGTGTATGGTGTTAGGGAGTGTTCTAATCTCATACTTTTACATGTACCTGTCCACTTTTCCCAGCACCACTTATTGAAGAGGCTGTCCTTTCTCCACTGTAACTTCCTGCCTCCTTTATCAAAGATAAGGGACCATATGTGTGTGGGTTTATCTCTGGGCTTTCTATCCTGTTCCATTGATCTATCTTTCTGTTTTTGTGCCAGTACCATTCTGTCTTGATTACTGTAGCTTTGTAGTATAGTCTGAAGTCAGGGAGCCTGATTCCTCCAGCTCCGTTTTCCGTTCTCATGATTGCTTTGGCTATTCGGGGTCTTTCGTGTTTCCATACAAATTGTGAAATGTTTTGTTCTAGTTCTGTGAAAAATGCCAGTGGTAGTTTGATAGGGATTGCATTGAATCTGTAGATTGCTTTGGGTAGTATAGTCATTTTCACAATGTTGATTCTTCCAATCCAATAACATGGTATATCTCTCCATCTATTTGTATCATCTTTAATTTCTTTCATCAGTGTCTTATAATTTTCTGCATGCAGGTCTTTTGTCTACTTAGATAGGTTTATTCCTAGATATTTTATTCTTTTTGTTGCAATGGTAATGGGAGTGTTTTCTTGATTTTCCTTTCAGATTTTTCATCATTAGTGTATAGGAATGCAAGATTTCTGTGCATTAATTTTGTATCCTGCAACTTTACCAAATTCATTGATTAGCTCTAGTAGTTTTCTGGTAGCATCTTTAGGATTCTCTACGTATAGTATCATGTCATCTGCAAACGGTGACAGCTTTACTTCTTCTTTTCTGATTTGGATTCCTTTTATTTCCTTTTCTTCTCTGATTGCTGTGGCTAAAACTTCCAAAACTATGTTGAATAAGACTGGTGAGAATGGGCAATCTTGTCTTGTTCCTGATCTTAGTGGAAGTGCTTTCGGTTTTTCACCATTGAGGATGATGTTCGCTGTTGGTTTGTCATATATGGCCTATATTATGTTGAGGTAGGTTCCCTCTATGCCCACTTTCTGGAGAGTTTTCATCATAAATAGGTGTTGAAATTTGTCAAGAGCTTTTTCTGCATCCATTGAGATGATCATATGGTTTTAATTCTTCAATTTGTTAATACAGTGTATCACATTGATTGATTTGTGTATATTGAAGAATCCTTGCATCCCTGGGGTAATTCCCACTTGATCATGGTGTATGATCCTTTTAATGTGTTGTTGGATTCTGTTTGCTAGTATTTTGTTGAGGATTTTTGCATCTATATTCATCAGTGATACTGGTCTGTAATTTTCTTTTTTTTGTAGTATGGTTGTCTCGTTTTGGTATCAGGGTGATGGTGGCTTCATAGAATGAGTTTGGGAGTGTTCCTTCTTCTGAAATTTTTGGGAAGAGTTTGAGGAAGATCAGTTTTAGCTCTTCTTTAAATGTTTGATAGAATTCACCTGTGAAGCCATCTGGTCCTGGACTTTTGTTTGTTGGAAGATTTTTAATCACAGTTTCAATTTCATTACTTGTGATTGGTCTGTTCATATTTCCTGTTTCTTCCTGGTTCAGTCTTGAAAGGTATACCATTCTAAGAATTTGTCCATTTCTTTGAGGTTGTCCATTTTATTAGCATATAGTTGCTTGTAGCATTCTCTTATGATTCTTTGTATTTCTGTGGTATCCATTGTAACTTCTTTTTCATTTCTAATTTTATTGGTTTGAGTCCTTTCCTTCCTTTTCTTGATGAGTCTGGCTAAAGGTTTATCAGTTTTGTTTACCTTCTCAAAAAACCAGCTTTTAGTTTTATTCATCTTTGCTCTTTTTTTTTTGTTTCTATTTCATTTATTTCTGCTCTGATCTTTATGATTTCTTTCCTTCTACTAACTTTGGGTTTTCTTTGTTCTTCTTTCTCTCGTTCCTTTAGGTGTAAGGTTAGATTGTTTATTTGAGATTTTTCTTGTTTCTTGAGGTATGATTGTATTGCTATAAACTTCCCTCTTAGAACTGTTTTTGCTGCATCCCATAGGTTTTGGGTCATTGTGTTTTCATTGTCATTTGTCGTGGTATTTTTTGATTTCCTCTTTGATTTCTTTAGTGATCTCTTGGTTGTTTAGCCTCCATATGTTTGTGTTTTTTACAGTTTTATTTTGCTGTAATAGATATCTAGTCTTATAGCATTGTGGTCGGAAAAGATGCTTGATACTATTTCAATTTTCTTAAATTTACTGAGGCTTGATTTGTGACCCAAGATGTGATCTGTCCTGGAGAATGTTCTGTGTGCACTTGTCAAACCCAGCCTTTGATGGTAAGATCCATATTTCTCCCTAGCTCTCTCTCTCTCTCTCAACACATATCTCTCCAGAGCAGATATCTGTGCTGGAGTTCTGCCTGGTTAGGGAGGATGTTTAGCTCTTCTTCCTAGAAAGCAGATAAGCGTGATGAGGGACAAATCAATAGGGGTGAATTCAGAGGTTTTCTAATGCCCCTAGGATGCTAATGATGCAGACAGTAGTCCGAGAGGACTATTTATCATTCTGCATGATAGTGAGTCAAGAGAGCCTTTATCATTTGCTTTACCTCTTTGTCATCTGAGCTGCTGTGCAGTTTGTACACACTTCCTGAGCCCGTCAGCAATGCTGAGCACAGGTGCAGGACGGTGTGGTATAGTGAAAGCAGCAGGGGCCAGGGCATGTGGCCAGTGGAGACATTATGGTGAGCCAGCCCCAGGCCTCCCCCGGTGGGCCCAGAGAAGCAGCACAGTTACAGTGTGCTCGCTAAGCCCATTCAGTGTGTGTCATGATGGTCTCCCAGGGTTGAAAGGAGCCTCTCTGAGATGGTCCATTCTGACCTCCTGTCCACCATCTCACCAAAGATTGTAGAGTCCTTGAAGATGTCCAGTGATGGTGAACTCTTTCTTTCCCAAGGAAGCTGATTACACATTTGAGTACCTTTGTGAAAAAAAGTTCACTTTTATGCTAAAACAAATTCTTTAACCCTTGTTGCAGCCTGACATGATCCTAGTTTTAACCCTGGGGGCTCTAAATTACCAGACTCTCTCCATATAGCAATCATTAGGATGGACTAGGTTATGCCCCAGTGACAACCACCCACCACAATCTTAGCAGTAATGAAAATATGAGTAATTATGGCTGATCTTGTAAAATGTCCATCAAGGGTTTGTCGAGGCCTTGGCTGGAGGGGAAAGAGAGTCCGTCCCAGCACTGAATGTTCAAGGTTACACACATTATACATCATTCTGCTCTTAACTTGTTGGCTAAAACTCTTCATGTGGTCTCAACTTACTCAGTGTCCAGGAGGCAGAGAGCTGGAAACACTTGAAGAGCAGCCTTTATGATCACCACAGTAGTTGTTGTATACTTGAAGGTAGTTACCATGTCATCCCTCATTTTCTTCTTGGGCTCATGCCCAGTTTACCCGCTCATTGCTGTGTTACACACTTTTTCTCCCTTCATCACCCAGTTCACTCTTCTCTGAATGTGATCGAGCTCTGTATCTCTGTATTGGTGTCTGCAACTGAGTGCAGTTTTCCGGGCATAGTCTAATCATGGCCAGCTCAGTGGGGCTCATCATCCCCCTCATCTGACAGTGGGAACTCTGGGGCCCCGGTTGCATTTTTATTTTTGGGGGTAGCCACAGCACCCTGTGGTTGTCTATTCACTGGACCATAAGCTCCAGTGGGGAGTGTGGGGACTGTGACTGTCTTGCTTGTCATAGTGTCCCATAACTTAGCAAAAGGTCTGATAAATCCTAATAAACATTCGTTGGATGAATACATACATTGAATTTATTCTCTTTGCCTCTGCCTACTTTTTTGCCCCTGCTATCATCTCCATCTTGCCCTGATATAATCAGCTTTTTCAGACCCAAGTACAAGTTTCATTTATTTCTTAAATTTGTTCCAGGTAGAGCTGAGAAAGTGTGTTATCTTTGTAGTCAAAAAGTGGGTGTTTGACCCCCAGCTCTGATGGTGTCATTCAAGAGCACATATTCCTGAAGCACCTATAATTGCTCAGGTGCCACAGGACCACAAACCTGCCTTACCATTGAGTGGGTTCATTTGGGTAAACACTATCACATCCCTAGATTAGAGTGCAGGAATCTTTGGGTGTGTTTTTATTTTTGTTTTTTTCGCTTTAGTGTTTTCCAGCCACAAAAGCATGCCAGGCATATAGTCCGTGCTAAATAAATATTAGCTTCATGAGTGAATGGATCTCTAAGCTTCACTTTGCTTTTATGTATCAGAATCTCCTGGGAGGGCATGTGTAGTTTGAAAACAAAGTAGCACTTTGTCTCATTATCAGATTGTTGTGGTTGGTCATGATGTTTGAAATCTAAAGTAAGACTCACGGAAGACGTGAAATTTGTCTGTTACTCTCCGGGAAGCAAGGGTTACCCAAGGTTGCAGAACACTGTTTCAGATTGATACTAATCTATTAATCACCATACTTTGGGTACCATTGTTCATTGAATCCTGCTGGGCCACATGGAAGTAAGACTTTGTCATGTATGTTGTTGAAGCTCAGCTATGTGAAACTGATCTTACAAACCTGATCCACCAGTCTAGTAAACATCAAAGAAGAAAATAAGATTAGACTTTCAAGAGTTGTTTTTTATGAGCCCTGGTAAGGATGAATAACCCTTCTGGTGCTCATGCATTACTGCTTAAATAATTCTGCAATTTTGCCTGTACTTACCTAAATAATTGATATCATCTCTTCATACACCTTGGCCTACGATTCATTTTCTCAATAACTATTGTATCCTTGAAAATCATTTTCTTTGAGAAAATAGAGAGGGAGCTGAGTTGAGGAATATTGCTTTCTCTTTCATTCTTAAGTGCTTGATTATCAGTTGCTAAAAGGGGGCTTATCCTTCTTGTGATCTTGGGCTGATCATGATTTTAGAGAGCCTTTTTCCTTTCCATGTATGGACAATCATGAGAAATATGAAGGCCAACCACGTATAACATATGGATATGTGATTTTGGGGACAAGCGATCTGTGTGAGACTAGGGGGATTCGGATGGAGAGAGCTAGCAGAGAGGGTGTGTGGGTGTGCCAGGGTGTGAAGTTTGCAGAGAGGGACAGGGAGGAAATCTGAGTGATGGAGGTTTTGTGTGTGGTGAGAGTAGTATGGAGTTGATGTCTACTGGTGGAGGCTGATGAACCATATCCCTCTGTTCATCTCTACTCTTGAGAGCACAAACCTGTTAGAACTTCAGAGATCATCCTGGTAATTTCTGACACTGTCAGATCAACTGACTACTAGACTAAGCCTGGTTTCTAATTTGAAATGTTTCCAAAGAAGGTTCCTCTTTCAACCTTTACAACCACTTGAATGTTGGACTATACTCAGGGCCTGCACAACCTTCACTTTGTCTAGCCCCAATTCTCCCAGCTGTGGCCCGAGCCCTCAGAAGAATGAAACCTCTGTGAGGTAAGAACTGCCTTGGTGGCATGAGAAAGGCAGCTCTGGGTGGTCTTTGAGTGTTACATGAGGACGGGGTGCTATGGCCCAGGTTCTAGTGAGAACACATAGGACTACGCGCTCTCTGGTTTTACAAGAAACCTTCCTAGGTATCTTAATCCAGGAAGAACAGGCTCTGTACACTACGGTTGGCTTCCAATCCTTAGGCATGCTAGGATGCAGTGGACATCTTGAGCACACGTGTTCTCTTTTCCGAACTGGTCCACAGGCGTGCTGAGGGTCCAGAGGGTACCCGGCAGGTATTGGTGTTGAGGTGTGGTTCTTGTGTTATTTGGTCAGAAGTCAGTTAAATGTACCTTCAGATTAAATCCAGCAGAACGAAAGAATTCCTGAAAGGCTTGAGAGAAGAGCCATTTTAGGGGAAAACCATGGGTACTTCTTAGTCTCTTTTTTTAGGGTGAGCAGCACAGTTTCAAGCTTAATGCTGACTCTGCATGTCAATCAGGGCAGCATGGACTCAAAACATCCTAGGAGAAGTTTTTAAGAGTCTCCTGAGAAATCTCAGCAGCCAACTAGTTAGCAAAGTACAAACCCCTCCAACATGGAGCTGGCAGGCATCCCCACAAGTGAGATGGGCAGGATGGAGGACATGGGGCTCCCACTCTGCCCATTTTCTGGGGGCCGTCACATGCAACCTTCTCTTGGTCCTCTGGAATAGCTCACAGTAATCATTGTTACCACTGACCGAGCATTTTCTATGTCCCACCCTGTAGTATGGGTTTCACGTAGAGTATCACATCTAAGCCCTGCAGTAATAGGATGGGCCAGGCAGGTGTCATTCTCACTCCCACTTCACAGATGAGCCCTGTGGTCACAGGTTCTTCTGAACTGATTTGCGGATTGGACCGAGCAGGCCAGAGTGCAGCGTGTGGGCCAGAAAATGGGAGGCTGGGGAACTGACCCCCTTTCTCCAAGCACACATGTTAAGAGGCAGAGTTAACACACAGACCTACGCTCTGCCCAGCCCACTCCTGTGACGGCTTACCTCCAAGAACCATGGGCGGCACAGGCAGGGCTGCACTCAGAGGCTGTCTATGCCAGGGCAGTAGCTGACACGGAGGGTGGGGTGCGGTGGGGGTGATGCTGGAGATGCAGAAACACAAGGGAAGGACGGCTGCCATTTCCGAGCTCTAAAAGCGCCTATAACGTAGGCAAATCAGGATTTTATGTCATCTTGGTGGTTGGAAAACTGGCTGTATGACCGGCTGGGCTGTAAAAATCAAATGAGAGAGGAAGAGAGAGAGTACAGAACTGACTTATTACACCAGGGAATAAAGAGTGTGGAAGGCGAGGGGGAGGAGAGAAAGCGCCGACAAGGGAGTGGAGGTGATGGGGAGGGGGGCAGCTGGGACAGGAAGAAGCCGATGATGGCATTCAGCTTTGGTTCTAATTCAACACAGGAAGGAAGGGAGACGACAAATCCTCGTTTATAGCTGCACTTGGACCCGTTCTGTCCAACCCACACCTCAGTTCAGAGCAACTATGACCACAGGGCTCATTTCCACTGCAGATGTCTCCAGCTGTATCTGAGTCTTATCCCCAGGTGACATAAAATGAGAAGTTGTAGGACACTGAGCCAGGGGCAATCACAGTGGGCTGCCTAGTCATTTTAAGTCAACACAGCCAGATTAAGCAATGAGGATGACCAAATCCGGGAATCAAGAGGACCTAAAGCTTTATGACGTTGGCCTGTGGTGTGGTCAAGGCCAGATCTGTGGCTGGAATATGTTTATGGCAATGTGAACCTAATTAAGATCAACAAATGATAAACGGGGCGTTTTTATTTCACTCTTTTCTTTACTACCAAGTTACATCAGCTCTGTAGCTGGAAACATGCAGCTGGAAACATGCAGCTGCCCAGGTAGGACTTGGGCTATATGCCTCTTTCCTGATGATGCCATACTACCAGCAGGGTGGATCACAAGGGTGGGTGACCAAAACACAAAGAAGCTCCTCCGGGAGGGGAGAGGAAGGGAACGGAACCCCTCACCCTGCACCCTTACCCTCAAGGCTCAGAGGTTACCCCAGGGGTTCAGACAGGGTTTATAGCATCCAGTCTGGGTTTATGACCCAGACTACCAGACTGTTTCCTCTTTCTTGGGGTGGCCCCAAGTCCTGATTACATCATTCTGACCTGCCCCAGTTCCTTTAAGGGGGTGCGTGAGCAGCTCCAGGCCCTTGACATGCAAATCACACGGTTTCACTGCTGGTAAATGGTTCTGCAGACCGGCTGAGTAATACCATCCTGCCCAGCAGGCAGCTTATCTAGTGCTTTCTGCTAAATCCAGTTCACACCCTTTTTTTTTTTTTTTTTTGCGGTACGCGGGCCTCTCACTGTTGCGGCCTCTCCCGTCACGGAGCACAGGCTCCGGACGCGCAGGCTCAGCGGCCATGGCTCACGGGCCTAGACGCTCCGCGGCATGTGGGATCTTCCCAGACCGGGGCACGAACCCGCGTGCCCTGCATCGGCAGGCGGACTCTCAACCACTGCGCCACCAGGGAAGCCCTACACCCTTTTTATTGTTCTCAATACCTTACAAAAGTGGGAAAAATAAAATTGGCCTTAATAGAGGAATTTCAACAAATTGGGCTAAACCTAGGGACTCAGGAGTTAAACCGCCTTGTCCCAAATCCTGACCCTACTGCTTCACTTGTGTGACTTTAAACAGGTTACTTAATCTCTCTTAATACCTCAGTTTCCCCAGTTGTACAATGAAGATGAGAGTACCCACCCCTTGGGGCACTGAATGAGTAAATACATTGAAAGTGTTTGCATCAGGGCTTCATACATAGTAAGTGTGCAATGAATGTTAGCCGTTAGTAAGTGAAAACCCCTTCTGCAGTCAAAGGATAATCAACACGTCAGAGCAAATGCTTTACGGTTTATTCTTTCAAATACTCAAGGCTGCATGTCTAACTTAGTCAGGTTGGCGTGGGATAGTTTGGGAGAGTAGGGGCAAATGGGTGTCGGGAAGAGGCAGTAGGGTGATAAGGCCTGAGGATTTCTCAAGATTCCTCTTGCAAGAGGCGAGATGGGCTTGAGGGAGGGACGTGTCAGTGTGACCTCGTCTTGACCTCCATGGTACCTGCTGAGCTCAGGGAACGGGGCAGCCCCTGCCCGCCTCAGGAAGTGTGGGCCTGTGGCCTTGTGATTCTCAGAAGGGATGCGAGGTTCAGGAGAACTGATGAAAGATGTGAAACAGAGCTCTAACCCTGGAGTCGGAGACTGAGCTTTAGGTCAATATCACGCACCTCCTCTCTCTCCTCACATATAAAAGAGCGATGGGGACGAAGCGCTGGAAATCCCGTCATTGCAGGCTTTGGCTGTTGGATAATCTGTCTGATAGGTCTGGAATAACCTTAGAAGAATGGACTGAACCTGAACTGGGGGACCCAGGTAGCAGGCTTGAGAATAGACTGTGACGAGGGGAGCTGCTGAGTCTACAAGATATTTGGGTCCTCTGCAGGCCTGTGATAATGGATTTTGTAAATGAACACAGGAGGCCTGCTTTATTCTTTGTGGTTCTTTACACTGTGGAGTAAACCATATCCAGTAGCTAATCAGCCCCACTGCTCTTCAGAGCTGCTAAGTCGCTACAAAGGCCAAAAAAAAGTCCTCAAGTCAGAATGAGCCTCCCTTTCCAGAAGTCTGTTGGATCAGAACATCAAAGATTTAGACTCTAGATCGGCTCCACTCTTTACCAAGTCTGAAACCTTTGGGTAATCAACTAAGTCAGCTCCTCAGAGCCTCTCCTGTTCTCGTGTGTAAAATGTACCATGGTATTCGCACCGGAAATAGTGGTAGAATGAGCTGCTTGCCTCACAGGGATACTGGGAAGATCTAGTAAAACTGCGTGGGTGAGAGTATCTATGCACTGCTAAGAGCGAAACATAAAGGGCGGCTCCTAGCTACTCTCTTCATTCGAAAGTCATTTTTCACGTTGGGATGCAACAAAGAATCCCCAACAGAGACCGTCACTTCTGCCCAGATACCCCTTGGCTGCTCTATAATTCCCAGTCCTGTCTGTAGTTAGAGGGAGGCCATGTTCTGGCCAATCTGGTGTGAGCAGAGGTGATGTGTGTCCCTTCTAGGAGACATAGTTAAGTAGTAAGCGCCGCCTCCATCTCTCCCTCCCCTTGCTATGGCAATCTTGGAAGCTGCATTTATCAGGTGGCACAGTTATGGGTTGGAAGAGGGCCGTTGAACTTGCTCTCACTGGATGAGAAATAAGCAATTACTATGTCTAGCTACTAGGAGTCTGAGGGTTACTCTGTGGCAGCAATACTTAGCAGTCATTACCCTGACTCAGAATGAAAGTTGTGGTTAGGAAGAGACAGGCCACGTTCATTTAAGTGCCTTACACAACGTGATGCCAACCTTTGCTCTCAGGACATTGCTTTGAGTCAAGAGTTCTATCCATTCTGCTCAAAGCTTATTTTAACTACATCTCTCCTCTCCTAGTGGGGCTGGGACAAATCCTTCTAGACGAGAAAAATCCCTTTTGTTACAAAATGCATTTATTTCAGCCAGATAAAATTCTCCAACTGCATACATGGGTACATAGTATAAGGTCCTTCTTTGATACATGTCCTGCTTACAAGAGCCATTTCTAATTATTAAAATGCATACCAAACAAACATCTTTGTCTCTTAAAATATAATTTAAATAAATTGCTAAGGTATAAGCCATAAGTCTGGTCATGGATGCGAGCGCGAGAGGAGTGCGATTCTTCAGTGATGAGTCCAGAGCAATATTGGCACATTGCCCCCACGATGAGATTCCACAAGTCAGCGAGCACCTGAGCTCACCTGCTGATTAACCTGCCGATTATGTGCATAGCTGCTGTTGGGGCATCGAGCTGCCTTCTGCGAAAAACGTTATGTGCAAAGTATGACGTAGGCAACGTGGAGAGGCCTTTCACAGAACGCAAATGCCATTCACGTAACTTAAGGATGAGAGCTTGGTGAAAGCAAGTCTGTTGTTTACACTGCTGGGTATTGTGGCCCCGTCTCACTGGGCACTCAATAAATATCTATTAAATGAAAGTAAGGATAAAAGAATAAGCTGTAGCCGCTGCCTTGGTGCCCATCTGTTGTCAGGATGGGGCTTTAAGTTATGAGCTTTATGGACACGCTTTTTTGTTCAGAGTAAATTGTTCTATTTGGAAGCCATCCCTTTCCTTCTCTTCAAGTTCTTCCTTAGCATTTACAGACTTCTTGCAGAAGTCTGCCAGTATTCGGGGCTCAGTGGCTTACAGAAGAGCCCGGCACTCCGTACAAAGTCTAGGTTTGTCCCTTGAAGTAAAACGCCTGGTTGGCTCAGAAGTTCTAGGATCTGATTTATTCTTCACACCTTTCGGCTCCTGTTAATCTCCCGAACCCCAAGTAGCTATGGAAACTCAGAGGCTGAGCAGTGCATTTCTTCATGAAATCTCATTTCAGTATCAACTGTTTCCAGGACCGTGGCTCCCTCAGGACTTGAAATACTGTAGTTGATCTCTTGACGTTCCGTCCTTCACAGAGTTCTCCACCTGCTCCCTGAAGGTAAGGTTCTTGTTCTAAGGCTGATGCTGAGGAGTTCCCCACAAAGGAAATTCCTGGAAAATCTCTATCCCCCTTTGATTCTCATAGCATCTCTCCCAGTCCCCATAAGGCTATGGATGCAGTTCTGGAGAGACAAAGGAAAAGTTTCTGAACTCATCCTGGTTAATCATAGGAAGATGTCCCTCATCAATTGGAGTTAAAACTGGTTCTTCCTTTATGAAGTCGGGGTCAAAATTACTGACGTCTTCTCGGGATTTCTGTCAAAAAGGAAACAAGGAAAATTTCAGATTCTATGCACTTGAGGTTTAGTCATCTTCCACGGGACTTAGCCCATTTCAATGAGTTCGGAGGACTGCCCTGCAACTCTCTCGGTAGTGTAATTCACAGTTATGACAATTGGTTAAACAGTGCTTTATACTACTTCTACTGCATTGTGTATTACTAGGGTATTTGGTAACCGCCAATTCACTAACCCCACAAAAATCTTGCTGAGCAGGCCAGCCTTAGGTTGGGAAACTAAAAAATTAATTTGCTCACCTGACCCAGCCAGCTGGTTCACCTCCCCCATCTCACTGAGGTACCACTTCTCAGCAGGCCTAATGGAGAGGCACATGAACCAACAGAGGTAGAGCAAAGTCACGCTTGCCCCACCTCCTGTCTTACATCTGCCTTACAAGATGCTTGAAGAGATTTTCTTGAAAGACTTCTTGGAAATGCTGAGTTTAGGGAACAAATGCCTCTCACTTTACTCAATAGTCAGATTCATTCTGCCCTGCTGGCAAAGCTTTCCCTCCTCCCAGAGGGGCTGGCAGGGGGATGTCCATTAAAGGAAGTGGCTTTGTCTCTGTGTCTCAAGCTAGCAGGCTGTTACAGATGAAGCTAATGACGCTTGGAAATGTGTATTTTACATCTTCATAAACTAATGCTGGAGAGATCATTTTTACCATTGTGAGCCCTCCTACTTCTCTTCCTTGAGTCAATGATATTTTTCTCTCTGCCTTTGAGCACCCCTCGTCCCCCTAACTCTTGAAGTACTGCCAGCCCAGCTTCTCTGCCTTCCCGTTGTGGTTCTCTTGACCCACCCATGAGACAGCGCTTAGCTCTCAGACGGAGAGCTGGACCACCCTCAGGAACGCCACCCCACTCAGCTGCCTCACTTCCTAGTGAGGTGCTCCCAGTATTTCCTAGTCTAAGAGGACTCGGCCTGTTCTGCCCTGAGCCCTGTGCTGCAGTAGCTGTTACAGACCTGAGCTCTCCAAGCCAGGGAGCCAGGCTTAGGGCTTTGAGGAGCATTCCATGGCCTCTCTACTTTCTTGGGGGCTTGGGAAAGGCACCCTGACTAAGGAGCGTAAGGAAAGCAGCTAGGAACAATGTTGGGGAAACCTGGAAAGTTTCAAGGCCTCTTAGACCCCAGGAAATTTTAAATTAAGAGAGGATGGGGCCAGGGCAAGCAAGAGGTAAAAACTTTTTGAGAAGTAACCCTGGCACACACACACAGACGTTGCCTCAGGGGCAAGGAGCCCAGCCTCCTCCTGGGTGAAGTGCCTTGCAAAGCGGCAGGCTGAGCTTCCAGTCTGATCATTCCCCAGTGGACCATCGGGCTGCTCAGTGAAACACTGAGACATTTTAAGAAAGAAGAAGGTCTACTAAGGTGGCCTTGGACAACTTACAATTCTGGGTCTGAAAGGTGGTTCTACTTGGCGATGGTTCAGCTGGGTCCAGTCGATTTCCTTAAAGAAAGGATGTCGCAAGATGGCATGCTCGCCACCCTGACTCGGGCTGCCCAAGCGCACAGTGGGGTTCTTGGTCATGAACTGAGAGGGAGAGAAAGAGAGTCAATCATTCAATCCTAGACAATAAGTATGTCACAAGACGGCAGGCATTCGCTCTGGCAGAAGAGTTGATGTGAGGCTTTCTGGCTGATCTGGCTTAACCAGCTGAATTTTCCCAGCGGCACAGCCACCATGAATCATCCCGTAAAGGCGCAATTTTCCTCTACACATGAGGCGCAAATTGCTCATGTGTATTTATGGCCTTCCCCACTTCCATTTCAGACGTGGCAACTAAAATGAAACCGAGGGGCCCGGTTTTCTTTCCTGTAAATACCATGTATATTTTTTTTCCTCTTTAAAGAAAAGAAACGCTTTATAAAATAGTGTGCTTTTCTCTCGCACTGCAGTTGTGGACAGCCGGCATCTTATGAATGGGGCTACTTTTCAGAACAGCTGTGCCATTCTTCTGAGAGACCCAACCAGCCGGCCAGGATTCCCACTCTCTGACAAGACCACAGAGAGAAGAATGAGAGTCATTTTTCTGAAGAGCTGTGTGAAGAAGCCGCAAGGGTGAAAAACTTAAAAGTTCTGTGTTCGGGCTCCAGGAAAAACAAAGTTGGCCGCTTTTATTATGCAACAAAGACATCACAGTTTTGAGTGAAAAGTTTTTTCCTTTGAGATGCTCCCTTCTCTCCTGCCCCTCCATTTTGAAATGTTTCATGAGTGAGACTCTTGCCACATAGTCCAAAATTTAAAAGCACTGCCATACATTCAAGGAATGTGTGTATATAAATCCTCTGTATTTATATCAATTGGGCACTTCCTCGCAGCTGAGCTCCTATCAAGATGTTTTGGGCTAACCCTCCTTTCACAGAGTGGTCAATAAAGGCATTCTGATCGTATCCTGACCAAAGACCAGTATAGGATAATTCACTTTTCATGGCCAGAGTGTCATTTTCAATTTTAAAGACACATAAGCTAATTTCCCATTATCAAAAGAAAATTGCCTTGGATAAAAACTTTTTAAAAACTTAAATCAAGTTATCTTTAAATGAATTTATAACAGTCCCCAAGCACCCCTTTCCAAGTCTGATTTATGAACACAAAAGTAATGGTGTGTTCATAGAAATGGCTTTGGAGTGGAATTTACACAGTATTTTGGAAAAAATCTTGAAGGTGCACACAGGAAAGGGTAGGGTTGGGAGGTGAGCAGCCCCGCCATGTCACGTGTCCAAAGCTGCAAAACCTCGTGGATTGCTTCAGGTGAACGGGATCAGGTGGAGGGAGGAGGCTGCCGAAGTCCCTAAGCAAATCTGACAGGACAGACCTCATAAAATGCTAAAAAAGCTTCCAAGGGGAGCTAGTAAAAACTGAAGACACGGATGGGGTTTAATGGTTTCTCCTCTTTCCTAGAGACAAGGAATGAAAGGCCTGGTGGTGCTGAATTTGGACGTGGAACTCGAAAGTAAAAGCAGCTTTCAGAGCTCCACAGCAGTTAGCACTCTGGGCACGCACGGTGATCAGCGTAGACTTAGGAAATATATCTCATAAACAACTCCGTTCTGAAAGAGCTAGGAGCTCATGCTGCGTGGGCTCTCCCCAGATAAGTCTGTGCAACTCAAAAAGAAAGGCAGGGGAAAATAAATATACAAAAGAAATGAGTAGATTCTCTCCTTAGGAAAGTCAATGGGATACAATCCCTGATGGAATAGCCATGTCTATTCTAAGAGCTAATTAACAAAAAACAAACAATGCTGCAAAAAACTCAAGCTACAAGGACAGCAGAACAGACCCAGATGGCTTGTGGGAAACTCCCAGGCCTGCCAACGGTGCGAGCAGAGGACACCTTGTGAATGTGTGAGTACAACTTGTTCTTCTGGGCAAGAGGAACAGTGTGGGGCTCTTGATGCCAGCGTGGCAGAAGCCCTGGTGTCTGAACAACTCTGCCCATTTTTCCCTGCCCCGGCACGCAAGCCAGCCTCCCAAGGGGCACCGTGGAAAAGCACTGCCCAAGGAACAGGAGACCAAATCGTGGCTGCTCTCCTCTATAAACTTCATCCCTGGGAATGGAGTCAGGCAGAATAACCCTTTCACTAGCTTATGCTTAGAATTCTGATAAATCCTTTCAAATAACCAAGCAGTTTTGTTTTTGTTTTTTTTTTTGCGGTACGTGGGCCTCTCACCATTGTGGCCTCTCCCGTTGCAGAGCACAGGCTCCGGACGCGCAGGCTCAGCGGCCATGGCTCATGGGCCCAGCCACTCCACGACATGTGGGATCTTCCCGGACCGGGGCACGAACCCGCGTCCCCTGCATCGGCAGGCGGACTCTCAATCACTGCGCCACCAGGGAAGCCCAGCAGTTTTGTTTTAACTTTGGCTGTATCTAAAGGGCTCAAGATATTCATTCTCCCCATAAAAAAAAAAAAATTCAATTTACAAAGGTTTGCAGGTGTCTATGCAGGGCAGTGCACTAGGCCTCATAGGGGGTGGGTACATGGATGACAAGGACAGTGTCTCCCCACAAGAAGGAGCTGATCAAGAGAAGGGGCAGAGGCAAGCACACTTTATCTGTAACACAGCTGGACGAAAGGAAGAGAGACACAGCCAAGTGCAGCGGGAGCTTCGGAGAGAGACTGGGAAAATCGCGTTGGGGGCTGGTGGTGAGAGGGCAGGCGATGGCCTCCCAGAAGAGGTGACAGTTGCTGACATGAGGCAGATACATAGAATTAACAGAGCCAGGAAGGAAGAGGGCAGTCACGCCTGAGAACGCAGTTGGCACGGCGGTAGGCAAGCACCGGCCACGTTGGTGAGGGAGCCTATAGGGTGGTAGGGCTGCCGTGAAAGGACGGCCGAGGAACCGTGGGGCAGCCAGTAGGACCCGACAAAAGCGTACGAAGAGGTGAATAACGAGAGCTGCCCTGTGACTCAGGGATGACTCTAGCCACGATGGGATGGATAAATCCCTCATGGAGGGGTAAGAGATTTGTGGGTAGGGGGCTGACTAGTTAGGAGGCTGAGACGACAGCCGAGAAGACACGACAAGTCTGGAAACTAGATTTTCTGGTTAGTGGAAAGGAAAAGAGGGGAGCAGGTCCTGGGGGGCTTGTGGAAGAAAAATGAGCACATTCCACACTGCCTGGAGCTGGGGGGAAGGGGCAGGAGGACAGCCAGGTCCCAGGGTCCTCTCCGGCTGCTGTGGGACGGAAAAGGATAACGAAAGAGAGACTGATTGTTGTTGGGAGTTATTAGTGTTAACCGAAGTATAGTAGTAGTAGCGGTAGTAACTTTTGACAAAGGGATGAAAACAAAAACATCTACCATTTCTCAAGCTCTTGCAGATCTGGGAGGTTGGTGAGCTCAGCTTTGCATCTGAGATGCGCAAACATCCCCCGGGAGCTGACTAGCCCTGTAAGCCTGGGGTGCAGGCCAGGGTGAGAGGTCTGACACCTAGGGCCATCACCGTTTGGTGAGAAAGAGCTGATGCTGGGAGGGCAGAGGTGGAGGGAGAGAGAATAGAATTGAGAGCAGCTCCAGGCCACAGACATTTTATTTGGCCCACGTAGAGTGTTTCTAAAATAATTTTAACTACTTGTCAAACATTTAAAAAGTAGCAAATGTCACATCACACACATGAAAGTCAAGTTTTCCAAATTCCCTTGGAAGATGGAATATTCTGGAACATTGGACCTGCACTTCTTCTTGGTGAAAATGACCTGGAGTTGAGCAGTGGCTGCCTCATTAGCTGGGGCAGGTGACCCCCTGTTCCCACCACTCCCCTCGGCCTCATACCTGGCTGGCTCCCCGCATGCCTGAACCCTGGCTCTGAGCCCTAGCATAGGGTGGAAAGAAGGCCGGGGTGGCAGCAGGAGCTCATGAGAAAGCCAGAGCAGGATGAAGACCACGGAACAGAAACCACCACAGGGACCATTCCGGGCAGGAGGAGGGGCGATGGGTGGTGCTGAGGGCGTGGAAGGCTGGGCGGGGAGGGGGAGGGTTATAGCTCCTCTGTGACTAACCCCTCCCCTCTCCAAAGATGCAGAGGTGGGAAGTTCAGGGAACACTGAACATCAGCCCCAGGCCTGGAATCTTTCACAGTACATGTCGGTGGAGGGGTATGGGGTTGGGGACAGGAGGGGTTCACTGCCCTAGGCCAGGCCCAGGACTCGCCTTAAACACGGTGTTCCTGCTGCTGTGATGGTGATGGCACGATCCCGTTGCAGAAAACTTCCTCTGTTTGCTTATGCCCCTACTGGGACCCGAATGCCAAACAAGTTAACAACCGTGGCGTTTACAGCCATCACTCAGCTGTGTCTAAGGTCATACTGAAAGCTTGCCTCACCTCAACTGACCTTCTCCCCGACTGTGGTCCCAATGGGGAAGTCAGCCAAAGAGGAAAATAAAGTGACTCCATGGAAGATTCTGGACACATTTACTAAAGGAAGCAGAATGGCTGCTAGGGTCAATGAAAGCACGTTATAAGCCGCAAAGAGGGAGGAGGCCAGGGTGGAAAATCTGATTCCACCCCGAATGTAAGTCTCCAGCTAACTGGAGAGCAGGGGCAAGAATGTGTGGACTCGTTTCACATTCCCCTTCCTCCTGTGGTGCTCGTGAAAGTGGAATTTCTCTAGAGGATCCAGAAGGAATCAGAAGCACACCTGCCCAGAGAATGAGAAACAACAGTTCCTTCAAGGCCGCAGAGAAGGCATGACCACAGGGGAAAGCAGTCATCCAGGCACCTTCCGGAAGAAACGTAAGCAATGCAGGCCAGGTCCGTACAGGAATGTCCTGCCAAGCCTCCTGCCAGCCAGGGACGGATCATACAGGATATTAAGAGCTCCTCTGATATGGAGGGCCCAGAGGGGAACTGGTGAGGCCCTGCAGCTTCACTGCTGTGTCTGGATGCCAGTTCTCCCACTGATGAGCTGTGTGACTTCGGACAAATGTATTAACTTCCCTGGACCTCAGACTCCTCAACTATAAAATGGAGACTTTTCTGTATATCCTAATATGATAATGAGTAAATGAGATAATCAGTGTAAAATACCTGGCACAAGAGCAAGCCTTCAACCAAAGCTAGTGAGTTTCAGCAAGCATCTTGTTAAACCACTTGGAGGGCCATCCTGTCCGACCTAAAGACAGGGGCATGGACTGAAAAGCCTCTGAGAGATGAACATCTGAGGTGAGCCTTGGCCCCGAGGCTTATCTGGCACTGTCTCTCTCTCTCTCTCTCATACTCTGCAGCCAGGAAAAGGGAACAAGGTCTGTTTCTGCCTTCACAGCCCCAGACTCCAACAGGGGGGTGGTAGTGATGGTCTCAGTGAAAAACAATTTTTCTGACAGCAAAGATTTCTAAAGACAATTGAAAGTAAGAATACAGATGATACGCAGGTTTTAATGTGCAGTTGTATCTGCTTTCACAACAGAAGGGAAGTGCTGAATGCAGGGTGAAGGGTGCAGTGGAACACTTTCCTATAATTCTGAGGTCAGCTATAGCACTTGTCATGTCTCGTGGGCTCTGCTACACCTGAGGTGGCTTTGGTTTTGAGTTTTCAGATGTTCCAGAGGATAGAGTTCAAACTCACCCCATGTTAACAATGTGTCTAGAGATAACAGGGTCCAAATGTACTCTGAAACTCATTCAAACGTAGGCAATGACTACAAGTATGTTTCCTTCCAAAATCTGATTTCATAGGAAGAGGACTAGTTATATAAATAGGGCCATTAATCTAATGAGATTTTCTTCCAGGAGAGAGAGAACACTGTATTTTCTACTTAACAGATGGATTTGGCTGTTGGGCAAACAAAAGGACCTTTTCCTTTCATTCAACTTCGGACCAAAGGGCAGAGAGTTAGCAGACAGTGCTGGTAAGCATGCCATAGGACGTCCCCATCAGTATTCCAGGGAGATGCTCCTAGTCAGGAAGAAGGAATTTTATGACTCTACAGAGAGCCCTGAGGAGGGAGTGCAGAGAAGGAACACAGGACACAGAACGGTGTATGGTTCACGGCCATGAAGGCCACCCTGGGGTGGATAAAATGCATGCTTGTGTATGTTGCAGCCTCCTGTGTCTCTGTGTTTTGCCACTATCACAGGTAGGGTCTGACCTCGTTATGAAGACTATTCAGCAACCTTCTCCTCTCATACCCCTTCCTGCCAGCTGCGGTGGTGGGCAAACAGCTGGCAGCCAGCTGTGCCAGCCACATTTCTCCAAAGAAGACATAAAAATGGCCAAGAGGCACATGAAAAGATGCTCAACACTCCTAATCATTAGAGAAATGCAAATCAAAACTACAATGAGGTATCACCTCACACCAGTCAGAATGGCCACCATCAGGAAATCTACAGACAATAAATGCTGGAGAGGGTGTGGAGAACAGGGAACCCTCTTGCACTGCTGGTGGGGATGTAAATTGATACAGCCACTATGGAGAACAGTATGGAGCTTCCTTAAGAAACTAAAAATAGAGCTACCATATGACCCAATTCCACTACTGGGCATCTACCCTGAGAAAACCATAATTTGAGAAGACACACGCACCCCAATGTTCGTTGCAGCACTGTTCACAATAGCCAGCTCATGGAAGCAGCCTAAATGCCCATCGACAGAGGAATGGACAAAGAAGATGGAATATTACTCAGCCATAAAAAAGAACAAAATAACGCCATTAGCAGCAACGTGGATGGACCTAGAGATTGTCATACTGAGTGAAATCAGACAAAGACAAATATCGTATGATATTGCTTATACGTGGACTCTAAAAAAATGGTAGAGATGAACTTATTTACAAAACAGAAATCGACTCACAGATGTAAAAAACTAACTTCTGGTTACCAGGGGGGAAAGGGAGGGAGGGATAAATTGGGAGATTGGGATTGTCATATACACACTATTATATATAAAATAGGTAACCAATAAGGACCCACTGTATAGCACAGGGAACTCTGCTCAGTATTCTGTAATGACCTGTATGGGAAAAGAATCTAAAAAAGAGTGGATGTATGTATATGTATAACTGATGAACTTTGCTGTACACCTGAAACTAACACAACATTGTAAATCAACTATACTCCAATAAAAATTAAAAAGAAAATAGGGAAACTGAGGAACAGACCCACCTGGAACCTGCCCCAGGCCACACAGTTTGGGAGCGGTGGAGCTGAGATTTGAAGCCAGGCCTATCTAACAGTAAAAGCCTTTGCCCTCAGTCACTATGCTAAACCTCCTTTTGAGGTTTACCAATCTTCTCATTTGGATTGTGGATGAAAGAGCAGTGACAGGTCAGGAGCAATCCTGGGATGATGCCCAGGTAAGAATGCACAGCCCTGTGTGTGTTTACTTATGTTGTACTTCCTTTGCTGGCCCACAAGCTATTCTTCTTTCTCTGACTCTATGGAGGGAGAAGGGATGGAGATGTACACCCAGAGCAGGTGCTAAGAGAAGGGAGAGAAAAGGAATAGTCTTGAACCCAAGGAATCCTTCATTCTGACCACCTGGTTTTATTTCCAACAACTGGAGTCTTTATGTTGGAGAAAAAGATGACACTGTTGATAGTTTCAAATAATGGAAGTGCTGTTGGCCAGAAGAGGCGGTTCTAAATGGGAGAAGTAAGTATGGGGAGTGGAAGTTAAAGGAGTGTATGTAAGGATGTCATAAGGAAAATTAAAGCAAAAATTTCTAATACTCAATGCCATTAAGTGAGAGAAGGCGCTTCCCTGGGAGGAGCGGGACTGTCTTATTGGAGACACTGAAAGAACCACCTGAATGACCCATCTGTCATCAGGTGGGAGGGGAGAGCAATGTCCTCCAGGGTCTGTGCCTACATCAAGAGTCTACAGTCTTATCCTTTCTTCTCTATTTGGAATTAGAAAATATTTTGAAGATAACTGTACCTCCCTCAGCGAAGATGCCATGTTTTCCTTGGGTCTGAAGTGGACTTGCTTTATAAAAATGAAATAAAACATGTTTAAGCTGATCTCCAGGAGCTAGTTACTGAAGGCGTGGGCAGGTGAGTATGAAAGTATATTTGAACACACCAATGGATCAATGTCTAACCTGAGCCACATCAGAATATTCTGTGAGATATCTCCAGAGACAGTCTACAGTGCACTTTATTCCCTCCTAATGAAAACAAGTACAAAAATGCCCTGTACTCTTTCTCTTTCTGCACTGGGGCAGGAATAGTGCTAAAATCTGTTGCAGGTTTGTTGGCTATATTTTCCATCCTGTCTCTGATTAGAATCCAGCAGCCTTTACATGGGCATATACTTATTCCTTATCAATGCTCTTAACACTCTGCCTTGCCTGTGTTTTATACTCATTATAGCTTCCCCTGAAACCCAAGCCATCTCAGTAGCTTCACTAAGGTCATGTGATAACACTGGTTAAAAAAAGGTTAAGATCAGAGACGAGTCTCAGAGACAGAAGCCCAAGGTCGGGCCCTTGTGCCAATGCCAGTGTTGTTGGCCAAGAAGGTTTTATTCCTGGCAAACCAGTCCCGAGCATCTGACTAATGGTGAGGGTTTCACTGCTCTCCAATAACTCCCAAGTGTCGAAGGAAAAGGAAGCTCACCTGATAGCTGTGATCCCCCAAAGTGCAGCTATTGAAAGGAAGCAAGTGCTAAAGAAGGATCCTCCAGAGGCGTACTACACAATGTCTTTACTTCCTCCCGATGAAACCCAGGCCAACACCCTTCTTTATCCTGGATACACATTATCTTGGGTGTCCAAACCAAACCTAACTACCACCTGCTAAAATGTAATGCTCTTTGATCACTGGAAGGGACAAATGAAAGAAAACGAAGTGTGCTACTTAAGAGTTTTTAAGTGTGTTCCTTAGAGTTTTTCCAACTTAAAACAAAAAGCTCTTCTGACCCACAGACATCAGTTAGCAAACCCCTACACAGAAAAGATTTCCATGCTCATTTTACAAAATCTGATATCTTTATGCTCCTATCTGAGATATGAAGATTAAAGAGTCATATGGTATTAATACTTCATTTAAAAAAAAAATCCTTCACGCTGCTAGCCACAGATAAAATGTAAGTTTCCTAAGACTAGAGGTCCTGAACAATCTAAAATGGGGGAAGGAAGTTGAGAATAGTAACTTTAATAAAATGATAAAGAATGCCAAAAATGAAGCCTCTAGGAAGATATTTTTCTGTTTTCTGCCAACACTAGCCTGGCCTATCTGTGAATAAATGGTCCATTTCTGAAGGTGTTAGTTTCAGTAAGAAGCCTGAAGCTCCATTTCCTCATATGGGAACTCCAGTCCCGGCAAAGGGCAGGGGCTGCCAGGCTTCACGTTAACCATCCTCTTTTTAAAGGACCTTTTAGTAACTTTTGGATTTTCCCCGTAACACTATTTGAAAAATTGGCTCTAACGATGGAGAGCTGGATCCTCTGCATGACCTCGGTCCCAGTTTTCCCTCCACTTCCTCAGCCCCCTCCTGGCTGACCACCTTTGGCTGCTGCCTTGACCATTCCAATCTTTGCCAGGAGGGGAGGAGGAAATGCAGAGGATCAAGCCCAGTGCCGCTCTGGTCAATTGCCTGGTAACAGATGTGAGACACACTCAGGGCTAAAAGAGGATCCCAAGTTACTTGTGGTTCCTTCTCTGTACACAGAGGCAGACGAGACTCCTGCAGACAATGCACAGAGGATGAAATCTGATAGGCGTGATGACAGATAAGCCCACATGCAAACACACAGCTTAATTTCTGTAAAGCTTAGGAGCAAAAGCGTGCTATCATCTCCTTCTGAGGCCAAGTTTACAATGCCTCCCGAACTGACAAAGGTGACTCAGGAGAATGCACCAAACTCCTTTCAGCACTTATTTAACCTGGCCACCTGTGTGAGCCCGGAGAAAAGGGCGTTGACCTCACCCAAGTCACCACTGGCGCCTTGAGATCTCTCACCACCGGAGATGATTTAGCACAAAGGAATGCTCAGCTCAGAGACAGAGGGCATCACCTTCCTGAGCTCTGGGGACTCACGAGGACTCCCTCAAGTCTTTCTGGAGCTGATGAGGCCAAAGCTCAGCGCAACTGCAGAACCTCTAAGCAAACCATACATTTTCGTCTGTGTCATGATTATTCACATTTTGGGATAATTCAGTGCCAGTTTAGGAAACTCGGTAACATGGTGGCCAACAGAAAACGTTGTATTTATACCAAAATCAAGTAAAAAAAAAAAAACAATTAAAAAATCATCTTTAAGGTCAGCAATCTAGAAAGTCTAGGTCTGTTTTTCACACAAGAGTGTGTATCTTTATTTATCTTTCCTGTGCTACCTTCTGTGGGTGTTGCCAGTTTTTACAACCTGTTCTCTGAGGGGGGAGGGGAGGATGGTCTTGCTTTTGGAACACGCACGTGTGGGCATTTAACACACACACCCCTTCACAGCGAAGATGAGACATGAGAGACAAAAGGGCAAGCAAGAAAAATAGTCTTCCGCTGTACATTTTGGGGTGAATACTATGGTTATTTTCAGTTGTCAGGATCACTGGTTAATGACTTGGGAATTTTTTTCAAGTAGAAAACTGGGCTAAAAGCTGTGTGTCCCCCCTCCCCTCCTCCCGCGACTCTGTGCTCCGTGGGGAGTGTTCTCACACGCAAGTTCTCAGCTCTCTATCCAAGCTCATGTGAAATTTGGGAGGACTTTTGGGTGTATGGCTACCCAATCTTGGGGGTGGGGGTAAAGATGATGATGGGAAGGGTGAGGGGAAGGAAAGTAATACTGGGTTAGGAGTTACACTGGGTAAGATGTTGGTGCCCATCCTGTTCAACCCCTCACTCTCCTTGAACGACAGACAAGAACACCCCTCACCCCGAATTCAGAGGACGCACTGACGTTATTATACCATACGAAGCCCCCAGGTCTTGAACATCTATGACTCTCTAGTGCTATATAAATGGGCATCCAAACAGCTTCTACAGACAAGGAATAATAATAATACCTTCTACTTACAAAGGTAAGAAGGCATTCAGAAAGCATTTCCTTCTGAAGGGAAGAAACAAAAGGGCAAGTAAACTATCCAGCAGACACCAGTTCCGGGAACAGTGCTGACCTTACCTTCCAAAGAGAGGATCATCAGGAAATCTCAGGAAGCCAAGTAGAGATGACCCACCACGCTGATTCGGTGGTGAGAACGGATGTGAAGGGCTGGCTCGGGGATCTTGGCTTTCCTGCCTCGCTGGTGGGGGAGGATGGCACACAGAGGCGAGGGCAGCAGCATGGGCAGAGCTCACCAATGGGTGTTTGCTCCTTCTCTGTTTATTTGTTAAAAATCTTTCTTTGGGGTGCACTCAGGTACTCAACTTGGGGGTCGGGGAGTGGGGAGAGGTAAATTAGGAGTTTGGGATTAACAGATACACACTACTGTATATAAAACAGAAAAATAGGGGCTTCCCTGGTGGCGCAGTGATTGAGAATCTACCTGCTAATGCAGGGGACATGGGTTCGTGCCCCGGTCCGGGAAGATCCCACATGCCGCGGAGCAACTAGGCCCGTGAGCCACAACTACTGAGCCTGCGCGTCTGGAGCCTGTGCTCCGCAACAAGAGAGGCCGCGACAGTGAGAGGCCCGCGCACCGCGATGAAGAGGGGCCCCCGCTTGCCACAACTAGAGAAAGCCCTCGCACAGAAAGGAAGATGCAGCACAGCAAAAATAAATAAATTAATAAACTCCTACCCCCAACATCTTCTTTAAAAAAAAAAAAGAAAAATAACAGGACCTACTGTATAGCACAAGGAATTATAGTCAATATCTTGTAATAACCTATAATGGAAAAGAATCTGAAAAAGAATATATATATATATACACATATAAGTGAATCACTTTGCTGTACGCCTGAAACTAACATAACATTGTAAATCAACTACAATTTTAAAAAGGTATAAGAAAAAAATGCTTAATTGGAAAAAAAAAGGCTCCTGGGAAAACAGAAATACAACTCTCTCCAAAATGAAAAGCTAACACAGCCTCATGTACAATTAAGTGCTTAATAATCTTGATGATGTTGGTGGATTGTTCAAAGGGAGGATGAAGATAATGACACCTCTCAGCGTGCTGTAAAATTACTACTCATAACGTAACAATACTAATAACTTACTCCTGTATTGTGCATACCACTTTGAAAATGCTTTCATGGTGCTACCTCACTTGAAGTGGGTACTGTAGGTGTTCTCATCATTGCGTTACAGAGGTAAAGACTGGAAAGCAGTGGCAGGAGTAGAATGAGGTCTCGTGCCTCAGACCAGTGTGTGCTCCTTCCATTCTACTGTGTGAGGTTGGTTCACCTCTCAGCCTCAGCTTCACCTACCAACCAGGGAGATAGACAAAGTGTTTTTTGTTTTTTTTTTTTTTTTTTTGCGGTATGCAGGCCTCTCACTGTTGTGGCCTCTCCCGTTGCAGAGCACAGGCTCCGGACGCGCAGGCTCAGTGGCCAAGGCTCACGGGCCCAGCCGCTCTGCGGCATGTGGGATCTTCCCGGACCGGGGCACGAACCTGCGTCCCCTGCATCGGCAGGCGGACTCTCAACCACTGCGCCACCAGGGAAGCTCTAGGCAAGGTGTTTTTAAAGATCCTCCATCTCTGAAATTCTGTGTTTATGTTTCTAATAGTCACCAAGCTCCATGACAAATGATTACAATCCAAAACGCATGCACGACTTCCTAACAGTTTTTGGGACTATGTAAGACACTACCCAGTGGAGTCAACATTAGGAACTTTTTCTTTTTTAATTGAAATATTCTTGATTTACAATGTTATATCAGTTTCAGGCATAAGACATAGTGATTCAAAATTTTTATAGATTACATTCCATGTATAGTTATAAAATATTGGCTATATTTCCCGTGTTGTATAATATATTCTTGTAGCTTGCTTATTTTATACATAGTAGTTTATACCTCTTAATCCTCTACCCCTTTCTTGCCCCCTTCCCTCTCCCCACTGGCAACCACTAGTGTGTTCTCTGTATCTGAGTCTGTTTCTTTTTTGTTATATTCACTAGTTTTATTTTTTAGATTCCACATGTAAGTGATACATACAATATCTGTCTTTCTCTAACTTATTTCCCTAAGCATGATACCCTCTAGGTTCATAACATTAGGAACTCTTGAAGTCACCGAGCTCCCAGAATCACAGGTGGTCACAAAATCCTTGGAAAAGGCCTGAAGTCTGTATTTTTAAAGAAAGCAGTGTACCTTACCTTGATCTGGAATTACACAACAAAACGAAAGCTTGTTCAGGGTCCTTAAAAACATTTCAACTTACCTACCTCCTAACAGATACTTCCCCAAGCTCTCGGTTTTCTGGCCAAGGACCATTTGCTCCTGAACCTGGCTAGCACTATTCAAAAGTTATTGCAAGCATCAGTTTCTGGGGAAATCACACTGTAAAACCACTGGCCTATTTCACCACAAGTCGAACTAGCAGATAAGCTGCAGACTGAGATGTTTACACAACCTGAAGTCATTCCTTCCTGACCTCCTCTTCCACTGTCACCCTTTCAATACTGGTGTCCCCAGGCCTTGTCCTCCGTTTACTCTTCACCCTCTCCCCCAGTCCATGCCTTCTCCCCTGTTCTCACTACCATGCTACAGCGGTCACCTCCTACCCCTCTCCTGAGCTCCAGACCTATGTGACCAACTGCAAGGAACAGACCACTTTCTGAATGTCTCCCCAACCCCTCAGAGGTCCCATTTCCTAAACTCATCTTTCCCAGCCCCTACCCTGCACCTAACACACCCACAGCGGAACTGGTGCCTGGAGTTCTTTGAACACGCAGGCTGCCTCTCCCCTCCGAGGCTTTGCACAAGTTGTTTCCTCTGTCTAGAATACCCTTCTCCCCCTTGTCAACCCTACTGAACGCTTATTTGTTCCTCAGCACCCAGCCTACATGCCGCTTCCTCTGCCTTGTCCTTATGTCATTTCCCTGTCCCTAACCCCAGAGAGAGTTTTGATCATTCCTCCTCGGCAGCCAGCTAAGTATCCATTTACGTGTCCTCATTCCTACTAGGCTGTGAGCAACAGAAGAGGCCGTGTCTTTTCAGCTTTGCTTCCCGGCACTTAGCGCAGGCCAAGCCAAGGGAAGGCATCTGACAAGTATTTGCCAAATGGAACTAGACAGGGATCCTAATTCCCTAAAGTATCAGTTTCTCCTTCTACAGTCACAGGCTCATCTCAGGTCAAGAGAGAAAGACTCAAATGCACAATCTTTAAATAACACTAACATTGTTATCATAAACGTTATATCTTACTTTACGGAAAGATAACTAGCTGGCAGATTCTTCCTCTGTGGGTATTAAGTACACAGGACCCTGGTAACTTCCTCCAGTGGCTCATGCTTCTAGGACAAGTGGAAAGAATCACATCAGGGAGTAATCTGGGTGCTAACATGTGGTGCTTTAAGGGTACAGGACACTTAGTAATGAGACGTAGAAGAAAAATGGGGAAAGGCCATGTGTAGCTAGCTTAGAACCCTGGACTGGGAGTCAGGAAAAGCTGGATTCTGATCCCAGGGTTTTTTCCTTACTGTGGTGTAACATACAGAACATAATATTTACTGTCTTAACCATTTTTAAGTGTACAGTTCAGTGGGATTAAGTCTGTTCACATTGTTGTACAACCATCACCACCATCCACCTACAGAACTTCTTTCATCTTCCCAAGCTGAAATTCTACATCCCTTAAACCCTAGCTCTCCACCCACCCACGCCGCCAGCCCTCGGCAACAACCATTTTGCTTTTGTCTCTATGAATGACTATTCTAGGTACCTCCTATTAGTGGAATCATACATTTGTCCCTTTGTATTTGGCTTATTTCATTAAGCATAATTCATTCAAGGTTCATCCAGGTTATAACGTGCATCAGAATTTCCTTCCTTGGTAAGGCTGACTAACACATTTTGTTTATCCACTCATCTATTGATGGACACTTGGGTCGCTTCCACCTTTTAGATATCGTGAATAATGCTATGAACGTTGATGTACAAATATGTTCGAGCCCCTGCTTTCAATTCTTTGGGATATACAACCAGAAATGGAATTGCTAGGTCATATGGTAGTTCTGTGTTTAATTTTCTGAGGAACTGCCTGCTATATTACTTTCCGCAGTGCCTGCATCATTTTATATTCCCGTGCGAGTTGCGCAAGGGTTCTAATTTATTTGTTTGTTTTAAGTAATGTGCTGAATGGCCTTTGGTGAGTCACAATTTCTCTGGACCTCAGTTTCCTCATCTATTAAATGAAGGAATTTTAATGGATAATCTCTTAGGTTTCTAGTAGCAATTAAAAAAAAACTGTAATGGTCTAATTGAATCAAGTTGCAATTACAGCCAGAAAGCAGTTTAAATGGTTTCCTAATAAAATAGAGTCATAATTTTTCCGAGAAAAGGGCAAAGGATCTAAAAATACACCCAGGGCTTCCCCGGTGGCACAGCGGTTAAGAGTCCGCCTGCCAATGCAGGGGACACGGGTTCGAGCCCTGGCCCAGGAAGATCCCACATGCCACGGAGCAACCAAGCCCGTGTGCCACAACTACTGAGCCTGCGCTCTAGAGCCGGTGAGCCTCAACTACCGAAGCCCGCATGCCTAGAGCCCGTGCTCCGCGACAAGAGAAGCCACCGCAATGAGAAGCCCGTGCACCGCAACTAAGACTAGTCCCCGCTCGCCGCAACTAGAGAAAGCCCACGTGCAGCAACGAAGACTCAACGCAGCCAAAAGATAAATTAATTAATTAAAAAATAATAAAAATGCACCCAGCTCTCACTGATGACAGTGGTGGCTGCCTCCTGAGCACCTACTCTGTGCTCAGCACTGTCCCAACTATCCTCCACGCATTATCTCAGAGCCTCAGGGTACAGATGTGGAAACCGAGGAGCGGCAAAATTGTGCCATCTTCCCGAGGTCCCACAGCCAGCAGGTGAAAGAGTCAGTATCTGCCCTCGGACAGCGCTGCTCTGGAGGCAGGTTCCTCACCACCACGCCCTGAGCCTTCCCTCCTGGGTGCTTCGCCCCAAGTCTTCAGTGCTCTTCATTGTTCTCTTTCTTTTCTTTGATCACACTTCTGTTTAGATGTCTCAGTCCTCTGCCAAGAACAGCTGAATTTCCTCAGCTACAGCACTGAAGCTTTTTATTTTTAGGTCTGGAGGCTGAAATGTACAAAACTGTCTCAGAAATCCTCTCGGTGACTGTTTTTAGGTAATTTTCTCTGACACCTTTTCCAGTGTTTTCCAGAAAATCACTTTTAAGGTACACTCCTTGAAGGAGGAAGAAACAGAATGCTTACTGTGTTCCTGTGTGGTTTACATATGAATTCACTGCATCTGGGCAGTAACCCTATGACATGGATTTTATTACCTCAATTTTATAAGATTTTATGAGCAAGGACACGGAGATTCAGAGAGGTGTGTTAGCTCATCAAGGTCACTCAGCCAGAATGTAACAGAGCTGGGAGATAAGACCGCCACGGGGTGAAACCCAAGCTCCTTCCTAGGGGGGAGACTCCCGGCAGAACACAGAGAGCCACTTAGGAAAATCAGTGCTCGGCCAGTGACACACCATGACCCGCTACCATGACCCGCTGAGCTGCTAGCATTAGAAAGGGGCCAAAATAAAGGGAAGTGAAGAGGTTCACAGCTTCGCAGAAGGAAGTAGAGGGAACAACTCAGTCCACAGTGAAGAGTAGATTCTCTTTAGGTACCAGAGGCTCTGTTTTCTCCCAGAACAAAGATTGTGGAGGGAGGATATTCCTGGATAACATATATTCTAGTTACCAAAAATATTTCTCTATACCTCAAAGATATAGTTTAAAGTAACTGGGGGAGGGATAAATTAGGAGCTTGGGATTAACATACACACACTACTACATATAAAATAGATAAACAACAAGAACCTACTGGATGGCACAGGGAACTCTATTCAGTACCCTGTAATAACCTATATGGGAAAAGAATCTGAAAAATGAATACGTGTATATACATAACTGAATTACTCTGCTGTGCACCTGAAACTAACACAACATTTTAAATCAACTATACTCGAATAAAAGTTAAAAAAGATAATTGGATTTATCTGGTTAAGAAGAAACCATCTTAATAGTTCCATATGATCTTAACATTGCTCAGTGCCTGCTCTAGGTTTTACAGGGATTGAGTTAAAAGGGGTGAAATCTAGGTCCCAGATTTAGTCAGGAAGAATTCTCTTAAGAGGATTCTAAATGCCAGAAAGAGGTTGAGGAATCCTAAAAACTGGAAATAAAAAAATTGAGGGAAGCAGATGTGGGTTAATGTTCAACTCAAACGATGATGTGGTCTCTGAAGACCACCGTAGAGAATTCTCAGGGACAGTCATCCCATCAGTCCCAGGACACAGTGATCTGTATACAAGATGTCCTTAAAATGACACTAATGATATGACTGGAGATTTCTTTTTCTTTTTTTTTAAGATTTTTAATTTTTTGATGTGGACCATTTTTAAACCATTCAATAAGACTTTACTGAATTTGTTACAATGTTGTTTCTGTTTTATGCTTTGGGTTTTTGGCCATGAGGCCTGTGGGATCTTAGCTCCCTGAGGAGGGATCAAACACATACCCCCTGCATTGGAAGGTGAAATCTTAACCACTGGACCACCAGGGAAGTCCCTATGACTGGCAATTTCTAAAGAGAGACAAGTCTTTCAACAGCGTGGCTAATTAGTTTTTTTGTCTCAAATCACTGGAAAGGATATGATTTGAGCAAAGTAATTCTTATCCCATAGATACTATCCAGGAGAGAATGGATTGTTCTGAGTTTTCCCTATTTGAAGAACATTCATCTTTATTCCTCCTATGCATTTAGTGGGAAATAATACATGATTTTCTAATACAGAACTGACCCAAATTATATGTTATTCTCTCATTACATGTTACTTTCCTATTTTCAACATAAAGCATCAGATCCACTTTCTTCCACACTTGAAAATAAGGCTTCCAGCACAATGCCTTAAATGCACGAATGAAAGACTTTTTCAGTGTGATATTCTACACTGCACCTGAATCCTGGGCCTGGCACCTGACTGGCACCAGGATGACATGGAAGCAAATGAGGTCTTGCACAACTTTGGAAAACCTCTCTTCTCCTCTCCCAGCACTAGAGGAAAGGCCCCTTCACCCTTCGATGTTGCCGACAGAAACACAATCCGTATCGAAACAACCGGGAGTGCTGTTCACAGGACCCAACGGCCTTATGTGTCCCGACCGGATGAAGCGGGAGCATCACTTCACCTACACTGAAGCCACAAGTGCTAGAAATACTTGATAGATGGCAAACAGTGCTATCAACTGCTCATGCATTGGCTCCAAAATAACTATTGCGTAAGAGAAAAAAAAACAGCCTGAGAAAACTCTGCTTCTTTGATTCTACAGATTAAAACACAGATTTCAGTTAGAGCTGGTAGCTTACTGGTGGATGGTATTCAAAAAACAAACCAACCAACCCGAAGCCCAAGAAGCACACTCGTCAAGCTGGTTTGCAGTAGTTCAAAAGCTGGCTGAGTGCACCAAACTTACAGATTTCAGGATCCCTGTGGCATCTTCATGCAGCCACGTAGGGTAGACCACTTCATCGTTCAGTATGGCTTCAAAGAGGTCATCTTCGTTCTCTGCTTCAAAGGGCGCGTGGCCACAGAGCATCTCGTAGAGCAGCACGCCCATTGCCCACCAATCCACTGCAGGCCCGTAGAGCATCTCCTGGAGGATCTGTGCATAGGGGTAATGTGAGAAGAACTTCGTGCATCTGATGAACAAATACATCATTAATGACTAAGGAAAATGATGGATTAGATGAAGTAAAACAAGGGAGTTTCCTGCGTTGGCATACGTGTTTCATTCCATCTCTAGAGGGTGGTCTGTTCTCCCTGGGGTCAATTCAGAGGCCTTGTCATCCAGGTGATCAAACATCTATGGCCTGCCTAGGCCAAAGTAATAGTATATGCAGATCCAAACCAGAAAGGGTTTTGGAACTATATCTGTGGGCTCACTCACTCCTATGGGAAAGATTCAAGAGCTTGTCTTTATTTCTGCTAAATGGGGCTGGGATCAAAGCACTGAGTAGAGGCAAAGAAAAAAATTAAATAGCTGTGCCTGGAACGTACTTTGTCCTCATTCAGGGCTAAACCCTAAAGCAACTGCAAAGTTTACAAAACTTTTTGACTCACGTTTGTATCGGGAGGAACCAAGGACATTTTCAGCCTTCATTCACCCAATGAGCCACAAAGGAGTCTGGAGGCGTCAACTTTCAACGCCGCCCACCAGGCTGCAGCACATCAAGGCAGCCTGTGTGGCTTTTCTGACGGGACTGCTAGAGAGCCTGGATTTCCAAAGCTGCTCAAGGAGCAAGCACACTCACCTCTGGAGCAATGTAGTCGGGTGTGCCGCAGAAGGTGGCCGTGGTGACCCCGTTACAGATCCCCTCCTTGCACATTCCAAAGTCTGCCAGTTTACAGTGACCCTCGTGGTCCAAAAGTACGTTGTCCAGTTTCAGATCTCTGCAAGAAACAAAAAGCAGCAGGTGGTGGGGCAGCCAGGCCCCACGCCATCCACCTGGCTGAGCTGGGTCACGGGATGGGAGATCACGCAGCGGGGAGAGCTTTCTGCACACACCCTTCAAAGGGAACACACTTCCTTGTGTTATCTGGAGAACAAATTTGGATCTGCTCTTGACATTTGCCTCGTGGTCCCTAGACGATGGTTCCATCTGAATGGGCTAACCACATATCAAAACACAGGCTGCCCATTAGAAACTGAGAACGTGACTTCCAGGCTTCCCACTTACCTTAAGACCATGAGACATCCACCCACCCGCCCCCTGTTCTCTGGCTTCTATCTCTGCCCACTGGACTTCACTCGGTGAACATTCCGGAGCAAGTGACCACTAGTGTGGCACAGACTGTGATAGGCATGAAGAGTACAGACGATCCTTCTTCCTAAGGAACTCACAGTATAATGGGGAGACAAATATTTGCTAGACTGTAAGCTCCACGGAGGAGGGACCAGGTGGGTTTTGTTCACCATTGTGCCTAGCATAGTGCACTCAATAAATATTTGTTCAAAATGCATACATATAGATGTGTGTGTATAGAGATATACACATGCATACACACACACACAGGCACACACGGGGGAGGGAGGAGAGGAGAATGAGAAGGGGGGTGGGGAGGGAGACAGATAATACAAGTGGCACAAAGGAAGTATGAACCGAGCGCTGTGAGAGAAACACAAGGAGGAACAATTCATTCCTTCTAGTGGGAGGAGAGAGGGACATACCCACAGTGCAAACAGAAAATGAGCTGGGTCTTAAAACGTGAGTCAGCATCTTCCAGACAGGGAAGGGGTGTGAGAAGTTCGCTGTGGGCAGGTGGGCAGGGCTATTGCATGGAGCAGACGCAGAGGTGTGAGGTGCAGGTGGGCTCAGGAACCCCACGTGGTGTAGTAAGGATGGAGAGGGGGCTCGCATGGGAACACGGGGGCCAACAAAATGCCAGGGCTAGAAGGCAAAGTTAGGTCCAAACTGTGAAGTGTCCTGAATGCCACACTAAGGAATTCTGATATTTAGATATTAGGCGAAAGTGACCCACTGAAGCTCTCTAATTAAGATTTCCAGCTGATGAGAAAAGATCAGCTGGAGGCAGCTGAAGCAGTCCAGGGAAGAGACGACCTGAATGAGGACAGTGACAGATGGAATGAAAACTAGGGGGTCAGTCAGCAGGGCTTTGGTGAAAACACAGTTAGTATTAAGGCTCGATGACCATTTACAGGGAGATGGGAAGCAGCAAAATTGATGACCCCTGGGTTTCTGTCTTAGATTCAGTGGGTCAGTGGGGACGTTAATAACCAGAGAAAAGCAAAACAGGGTAAGAAGAGGGTTTGTTTAGGTGTACCCCAGATACACAGAAGCCTCAGATATTATGGTGAGCACAGGACAAAAAAGGCACTTACCGTCCCTCCCCCAACCCCTAGGAGCAGCATCCACTTAAGGGAAGTGCGTTTCCAGCAGCAGAACTGTCTGGTAAAAGGCCTCAGTGGAGGCAGGAACATGGGTTGGATGCTAATAAAACTGCAAGTGAAAGGCAGTGCCCCCTGAACACCGCCTCCCCAACACAGGCTTCTGGCACCACCTCTGCCATCGCCATGCATATCCGGGCATCATTAAAGACGGAGGTCTGGC
Organism: Phocoena sinus; assembly: GCF_008692025.1. NCBI lineage: Eukaryota > Metazoa > Chordata > Mammalia > Artiodactyla > Phocoenidae > Phocoena > Phocoena sinus. The sequence goes on along the minus strand of NC_045764.1, from coordinate 138,173,574 downwards.
ACCATGGCAAACTGGGAGAGTCCTACACACCGATGCCATTGCCAGCCTCTAAGCTCTGCCTCGGGAGAAGTCCAGAGAAGCAGCTTTGCCTGTGGGGCGACACCTTTATGCTTTTGGTTTTTGAAGGAATGACGTGCTCAGAGGCAGCCACGTGGACTTATCAGTAAGGAAAGGCTGCCCAGCCAGAAGGCGATGCTAGGGGCCTACCCTTCCCTGGAGGTTTGCAGTCGCCTGCCAGGTGGGAGGCTGCCATGGCCGCGGCCTCCTGGGGCTGTGCTGTTAGGAGTGCTGGCGGCCCCTCACTGGGCATCTTCACGTCCCCAGTGGGCTGTGTCGAGGCACTCATAGCTCTGTTCTCCCATCCCTGCTCTGACAATAAAGGTCTGTTGGGCTGCTTGGCCCGAGGGGAAAGGCTGGTCTCTGTCCAGCCCAGAATCACGCTGTGGCTCAGAGGAAGCAGGTGATGACAGAACTGGTGAGACTGGTTTCTACACTGGGCCCTGTGAGTTGATCCAGCTGGACCATGCAGGTCTTACAGACAGTGGTCACTGGAAGACACCCAGGAATGAAAACCAAGTCCTGTTTTCCAGGAATCCCCGATAAGCGAGGTGAAAGCAGCAGAGCTTTCTCAGACCAGCCTCCTCTGTGCTTGCGCTCCAGGTGTCTCCCGGGTGTCAGGCAAAGATGTGCTGGGTACTTGTGCAGCCACCGCAGGAAAGCGAGGCTCCTCTGCCTCTAACCCACACCGGGCCTCCGTCCTCCCATCAGGCTCCCGCCCCTTTCCCTGAGCAGAATCCCACTTCCCTCACAAGCAATGCTTTCAGTGGGCTGTGGTCTGTGGAAACCGTATCCTCCTCCACTGACCCCTAGACACACACACCCAGCACGAGCAAGATTTGTTTAGCCAACGTGAAGGCGGAATCCCAAAAGCACAGGTTGGGGGTGAGGATGATACTGGTCACGGCCACCGCCAAGAGCACGGTCTCACTCAGTTGTTCTTCCAGAAGTGGTTTCAGACCCGAGGCCCTATTAGCGCCTGGTTGTCTGGCTCCTCTGGGGACTGATGCAAACATTATAATCTCTAACCTCGGCCAGCCACCTCTAGTCTGTGGCTTCAGGAGAGACCAAGGCCGTGGGGGACCCGAGCCTGGGGACTGGCTTTATCAGCACCATGTTCCAGCCCAGCGGTCCAGGCTCGTTGTGGTCCAGCTCCCAGAGCGCTCTGACTCTCTCATATTGCCAAGCAGGGTGACTGCATTTCTGAACTCTCCTGAAGCCGTTATGCCTGGTAAGGGCTCGGAAAGGATCTCCTTGGGTAGCAGAAACAAGTACTAACAGAAACCCACAACGGTCTAAAGAGCTGGCCTGAGATTGCTCGGGAGAGCTTGTCACTAACAACCCAGGGAAAGAGGTTTGATTGTTTACTGCTCAGCAGCTGTCACAGGTAGCAGGAATTGTTCGGGGAGAGAAAAGTGCTTTGTCATCAGTTTTCTAAGCTGCCCGTCACAATGCCCTCTGCACACAGCAGTCTTGGAACACAGCCCGGATACTCAGGACACAGAACCGAGCAGCGCTGGGGATGAGCCTCAGCCTGGTCATAGGATGCCCCAGGACACAGAGGCAGGTTATTTACCTCAGTCCTGAGTCCGCAGTCTCATTTTAGGCATTCTCAGAACTGGACCAGCCCTGAGGGAAATGCCATTGCTCGTTTCACACCAGATGCTACCTAATAGGACAAAACTCTCAAATTGGGATCCTAAGGGGGTTCGATTAAGAGCATAACATAATCCCAGGCTATCCGTTCTGCCCTCAGCCCAAATGTCTCCACCCTCCACTGTGGGGTCTGTTCTAATGTCCCCAGCTAGTCAACTCTGCCCCTGGAGCACGCAGTTCGGAGCCCTACGACAGCACACCTTTCACTGCACTCCAGAAGACTGTCTATGCACCTGTCTCCCCCCTTGGCTGGGGCTGAGCCTTATTCCTCCTTAGTCTCAGCTCAGGGCTGGCAGAAGATGCTGACCAAAGACATAAACAGAAGAATGTCAGATGGATAACAGTGAGTTGTGCTGGTCAGTTCAGAGCCTGTTTTATTTTTAGGGGAAGGAAGTAAGTTCCATAAACTTCACTGGGACTTTTGTTCCAAAGTAATTAAACCCATAAAAATCCATGCACTTTACCCCTTAGAGAGAGATTCCAGGGGAAAAGAAGAGCCCTGAAATATAAGTTCAAATTCTTTGCTTTAGTGAAGTTGGAGAAAAGGAACTGCTTTAGGAGGGGCAATTATAAAGCAGAGAGGACCCAAGCATAATCCTTTCCCCTGGTTTACACGCAGATGGAAGAGGCTTTTCAAACAGATGCAAAGGTTACAGAACCATTTATGGCCACGGTCAGCTTCCGCTCTAAGGGTAAATAGATATCTTCACTTCAACAACAACAACAAAAAAAGCAAAAAAGTCACCCTCTGACTCCCGAATTGAATATGAAATATGCAGAGGTCCGTTTTTGGCTTTGGAGTTCCTCAGCCTCCTCTGCCCACATGTAACTCGGCAGCCAAAGTTAACAAGGCTACACAATGAAGACTACAAGTTCATACAGGGCAGAGGCTCAGATCCTAAACTGCTGAATGCACACTTACGGGCTCATCGTGCATTAGCTTATTGAGCACTTGTATTTAACAGCTATACCTTTGTTATGCAAGCACCGAAGGGGAGAAAGAGTTATTTTATCCTCCCTGATGGTCTGAAAGGTACATTGTTCTTGCCGGGTAATCAGGGTTACTTAAAATGCCCACAGTGGTTTCAGAGAGGATTCTCAAGTGGTTGAAGACAAAGGAAATTCAGAAATTGTATTTATTTTGTTTCCACCATGAGCTATTCTGAGAGTCATAAAACATAATGACAAGAGACTTACTGCTTAGATCACTAGAATCAGTCACTCTTCCAAAAGAAATAAAGGACAGTGAGTCGAGAGCCGGCTCCCTGAACAAGAATGCATCTAAGAGGCTATTCAGTAGCTATTTTTAATGTATTTACAAAACTTTTTATCTTGGAAAACTTCAAACTTATATAAAAGTATAGTGAATAACATAATGACCCCCGTAGTGATCTCACAGCGAAAGCCGCTATCAATGCCCCACCATGTTTCAGCTGTGCATTTTCTCCCTTCTTGACCCACCTTTTCCAGATCTGGAAGCAAATCCCAAACATGAAATCATCTCATTTATCCATACTTTAATATCCAAATCTAAATGACAACAGTTTTTTAATGAAGTACAACTTTGCTATTGGTTTTCCTAAAATATATAGTCAATATACTATTGTAAGTATATTGCTTTTTGTCTGTTTGCTCATTTGGGGGTATGTGAGTGTCCAGAGAACCTGAAAAAACCTTCTGTGGATGATGATGATGATGATGATGATGATAATAATAACAGTGTCATCAGTAGCTAACATACATTGAATGTTCACTAAATGCTAAGTGCTTTATCCATATTCTTATTTTACCTTCAAAACAACCCTATGAAGTAGGCTCTACACCAACATCATTTAGTGAGCCAGGGATAAAGTCAGGATTTGAACTCAGTTCTGCTCACCTCCCTCCAAGGCCTGGGCTCCAAACCCACTACAATAGGCACACTCTCTTCCATGCAGTACTATGGTGTCACTGGCTAATCCTCCTAGTAGACTGCTTCCTGAGAGGACTACATCAAGTGAGAAACAAGAACCATCTGAAAATCAACAAATATCCTGACACTGAATTATGCCCAAAGGCCATTTTTGTGCACATTATTAAATGCATAATCAAAATTCTGGAAAAATGATTTTTTTGCTTTGGTTCTTAGCTTGTGCGTGGAGGAGCTGACTGGATTTCACACAATTCTTGAAGGTACAGGAGTAAGGGAATGCACAGTAAATCCCTCTCTAGTTGTCAAATATTGAGAAGGTAACTTGCTGCCCTCTTCTAAGGAAGAGAGGCTGGCATGTGGGCAAGAGTTAAGAGGTGGCATTTGCCAAGAGAGTGAATTTGGATTATGATCTTAGTTTCAAAACAAAACCATTTAGGGCTGGCTTGGGTTTTGAATATGTGGGTTTATATAAACTTGACATTTTTTCAAAGCAAGACGGACTGTATTAAATTGGTAAAAGAATTTTGAAAAGTCACTGAAATAACAAAAGCCTAAAATTTGGTTTTATCACAAGTTAGATATAGTAATGCCATTCATGTCACCTCAGAGAAGACATTCAGACATTCATCCACCCAACAAACCTTTGGGTGCCATCTGTGAGCCAGGCAATATGCAAGGGGCTCAGAATATTGAAGGGGGCAGGAAATGGCAGGAGCCTGATATACCAGGGTCCAGGGAAGATTTCAGTATTCAGCCCAAGAGTTAAAAGAAACCACTGAAAGGTCTTACACAGGAGAAGGATAGCATTAATCTGATTTCACAACAAGCCTCCAGCCACGGGAAGGATAATAGGTCAGAGGGGATGAGAACAAACATGAAGAGACCAGCTGGGAAGCTAATGGAGTATTCAGAAAAGAACTGATGGTGGCCTGGATCAGGGTGGGGCAGTAAGGTAAAGAGAACTCGATCGATGGAGAGCTACTAGGGGAAAAAAAGCAATGGGATTTAGTAATGCAAGGATGTAGAAGGTAAAAGGAAAGAAGGTATGAGCGTGTTCTGGCTCAAAGAATTTATTTTGGACATACTGAGGTTTTTATAGACATCTGAGTGGAGATGTTTAATGGGCAGCTGAATATACATGGCTAGAACTCAGATGAAAGGCCAGGCAAAGGATAGAAATTTGCAAGTCATTAGCTGGGTGTGGATGAGTTCACCTGGGGAGGGAGAATGGAATAAAAAGGAGAGGGCTTGGTACTAAGCTTTGGGAAGTATATCCTGAGGATAACATCCCTGGTCTTTTTCACACTGAGACCACAAACACTAGAGAGAAACGATAGTCAGAGTGGGTAGCATAGCTGAGTGCCGGGAAGCAGGGATCCAACTCTTTTGCTTCCAGTGGATCATATGTGGTCCTGTTAAGATTTAAAAGGAGTAGAAAACATTACCCTTTTACATTCAAAACCATCTTATGGATTCTTTCTAGGTTAAACTGTCAACCTCTGCTACATGAAGTGATGATTTGGAGAGTGTAAACCTAAGTCTTATTGTACACAGATGTTTGTTGCTGTATTGTACATAACAGCAAATTTTGGAAGCAAGCTAATTTATTTATTCATAGGGGAACAGCTAAATAAATGATGGAACATCCATGACAGAATTTTATGAAAGCTATTAAAATCGTATGAAGGGCAAAAAAATGCAGGGAAATATTTATGACAGAATTTTTGTCTTTTGAAAGTTATTTCTTTGGGGATTATACAAGCACTATTTTCATTACCTAAAATGTGGTCATTCCTGAAAAAATTATGGCGAAAATGACAGGTTCATAGTCGTCCAATCTTTTCTTCTTAATGCTACACTACCATAAATCAGGAATTAACTTGCTTTTCTCACTTAATGAACTTTTGGACACATTTCTATATCCTGTAGATCTGCCTCATTCTTTGTAATGGTTACAAAAAATTCCATTATAAAGATGTTTCATAATTTAACTAGTCCCCTCTCTATGAACATTTAGATTGTTTCTAATTGTTTGCATCTTCAAACAATGGAGTAATGAACATTATTTGCACTCTTGTAGGAGGGTTAAATTTTTAGAAGTGGAAATGCTGTGTCAAAGGGTATGAATATTTAAAATTTAAAAAGATGTTGAGCAACGGCCCTCCAAAAAGCTGGTACCAATTTATACTCCCACCAATAGTGTACGGGAGCATCCATTTAGCTTCCTTATTCAGGTTAGATGTAATCATCCTTGTATCCTTGCCAATTTGCTAGGGGAAAATGATCTCATTGCTTTAACTTCATTTCCTGATAATTGAGATTAATCTTTAAAATATATATATGGTTAATGGCCATTTGTATTTCTTCTGTCTGTTGCCTATTCACAAGTTTTACTTATTTTAAAATTTGAGTTATTTTTTAGATTCTTTTTTAGAGGCTCCTTGTACATTATGGATAGAAGTAATTTGTTATATGGGTTGCAAATATTATTGTTCAGCTTGTTTTTGTTTTGTTTATGGTAACTTTCATATTTTTATATAGTCAAATCTATCAATCTTTTTATAGCTGCTGGGTTTCACAACTTATTTACAGACTGATACGATTCTAAATAAAAAAGAAGAACACGAAATTGTATTTTCAATATTCTCTTATGTTACAATTGTTGGAGTGGGGGACAGAGGGAAGAAAGAAAGACAGGAGGGAAAAGGGAGAGGTGGGAAAAGCTAAAAGAAAACGATTACAAGTTTATTTCTAGGTTATATGTTTATGAATGATTTTTCCTTTTTTGTATTTTCTAAATTTTATAGGAATTACGTATTACTTTGATAGCCAGCAAAAAGTCATAAAATATGTATTTACATCTTTTGGCTTTAATCCTTTTCTTTGGTCTCTCTACTGTTTAAGGTTGTAATTCCCAAGGAAGATGTGGAGGGCAAGCGATCTACTGGTAGGAATGGAAAGGATTTATTCTGGAACCCAGGCCGTAAGGGAACGTTGAAAAAAATCACCTGACTCGCTTAGGGAATGTGAACATTTGTGGACTCAGAATTCTGACCTGTTGTCATAGCTCATTTTTTTAGCCACTGAAATTACCAATGCTTGTGGATAGCACTGGTATTTTCAATAGCCCTACGACATGTCCCTGTAGTCTTAACCAACTTAAGTACGAAAATGAGGCCCCTGCTAAAAGAAGCAACGTTCCCAATTATTAAATGAGGTCCCCATGCCATTTGTCCTCATGAAGTGACAATCTACCTGGTGTTTGTGAGGCTGATCTATTGCAACATCAGCTTAGGAACAAATACATGAAGCATGAATGTTCACCATTATGAAGGTAAATGCGAAATAACTTACTTTCCGGTAAATGAAAGTCGATAAAACAATTTCCAACCCAGGAAGTGTTAGAGGCTCCTTTGTGGCTCTTTTCCCCCTACCTTTTCATATTTCTTCCCAACAGCTATTTGAGATGGCAAATGATCACAAAAATGACTCCGTGGCGAGTCTGGCTATTATACTCCCTTTAAAACGGGGCCAGGGACTCACGAACTAACCCCCACAGGCCAGGTGCTGGGCTCTAACCAGTGCTGGTGTTTGGTGCACTTGATATGCAGGCCGCCTGTTTCCACCTTCACTCCTGTGTACACACAGGACCAACTTAACTTGAGCAAGGGAACTGAGAGATTGCCCCTTGCCTTGTCTTATGGTAGGAAAAATAAGTGCAAAGAAAACATTCGTTGACTCTCTGGACAAATGCAAGAGGCAATGAGTTTGGTTAATGTCCGCACTGCAGGTCACACACCTCCTCAGGACCATCCAGTGAATGAGCCATCAAACCGGCAGCTGAGCCTTCGATATATATCTTTTCCTTCCACACGCCCCCACTCCCAGGAGGGTTGAAATTCCCTGGCTGAAGCGGTACAAATTTATTTAGCGCTCCTTACAGTACTCTTATTTTATAGTTGCCAAGAAAACCTCTCTCAGCGACACTTCTTGCCAAAACGCTTCCTACGTGATACCTGACAGCATTCGCTGAGAGAGCCGGAGGCAGGGTGGAGGGCTTCAGACAAAGACACCAGGGAGATGACAGCCCCTTGGTTGTCAGCGAACTCCTGGCCATTGGGCCTAGCTCCGACCACACAGAAAAGATGCCGGGCCCAACGGCATACCTGGACTTGATGGTCCAGGGGGCACAAAGTGATCAACAAGCTGAATCCTGCTTTAACTCCGCAGGCCCCCCGACTGCAGAGAGCCGAGTGCAGCTGCTCCATGGAAAACTACCTGCCAGGGCAGCGTGGCTTCCCAACCACAGAAATCCAACAAGGAAATGGAGGTTCTCAGCTAGCAAGACCGCAAATAGCATCAGTGAGTCACAGGGATACTGAGAGCCTGCGAGCTGGGGTCACGGTAGGCGGGGAGGAGACCCTCCCTGGCTGGCCGTCTGCAGGGCACGTGCATGAAGATGAAGGATGGAAAGATTTCCAGTAAGGAGGAATCAGAGCGTGGCTCCCTCCTAAGCAGAAAGATTTTAATGACAATCAGGGCAGCTGTGGAGGAGCGGGGGAGATGGGCAGGGGCAGACGGATCCTACCAGGTTTATGTCGGACACACGGTGCCAATACCAACAAACGGGTTCACAGAGTGAAACTCTGTTAACGTTACCGGGCACACAGCACTAGGGAAATGCTAGCCATGGTTTCTGGAGACAATGGAGACAGTGAGACATCTTAACTTGTCTAGCTGCGGCTGGTTCCCTCTAAGGAAACCCAAGGCTCTTCTGACTAATGAGACTAGATCCTGTCACTGGGGCTGGTTCCCTGAAGCCAGTCCACTGCGAAGAAACAGTAATGTCCCTCCTCTGCCAGGGTTACAGCTTGGGGCAAACAAGCAGCAGAAACTGGTGCAGCCATTTGCTGAAGGAACATGCAGCCTTGCAGACCACGTGAAGGGGGACGTGGGTACTGCTGGGAGGGGGTGAGGAGGAATGTTTTATGACAGGAAGGAGTAGAGTTTATAGCCCCGACCCCCCCAAAAGCAGGCTGCTTTTGGCAAATGGCTAAACACAAATCTTTGCCAGCATTAGTAATACCTTATGCAATAGCAATTTCAGAGGGGAGGGGCTGCAAGAGCAGGGGAGGGGTGGGGAGGGAGGGAGCCCTCGGACGACCTGAACCGGAACTTTTGGCCACAATCAACAGGTCTCATCTGGTTACCTGCTCTCCCTATCCGAGCAGAAACCTGAGCCATCTAAACGGAAGTCTCTGAAAAAACCCAAGGACATCTATTCAGAACCACTCCCAGGCCCTCAGAATTGAATAGGAAGCTCACATCTTAGTCCTGGATTATAGTCAGTACTGCTTTGTTTTCTAATGATGTTTTGCATAAAAAGTCTTGCTTTTCCCAATCAGATTACAAACTCCAAGGGGAGGCCTGGAATATTCCACAGCTCATCCCCAGACTACTGATCACAGGCTGGACTCAGGACAGCAACACACATCTGAGTTCCTTTCCAAGAAGGAACTTTACTGATTTCCTCCTAACGCTGCGCATGTCAGAGAAAATGTGCAAAGCATCACATTTCCCCCTAAGATATCTCCCTTTGGGAGAAGTCATTGCTACTTCCTGAACACCTACCTAGTCTGTTCCCGGTACTTGGTCTTGTAACCAAAGAGCCCAGGTTTTTCAAAACAGACATTTAAGTTGTTCACTTTGAAATATGTGAGTACTCGTCTGTGGGGACACTGTCCAAAGACTCGCCAATTTTATGTAGTAGTATTCTTCTTAATAAAGGTGATCTGTTAAATGCCTAAGAGCCATCATAACTTCCTAAGATCTTAAAAGTCAACAGAATTCACAAATCAGGGGGAAAAGTATTTTTAGCTTGTGCATCTTATTTTTACTTTAGAAAGTATCACCAAACTTGTAAGCAGAAGTAGCAGCTGAACATACTTTTTGAGAGGAGACTAACATTCTTCTTGCCTAAATGCTGGACTAATCTTGATCCAGTAAATAAAGGCTATTTCAGTTTGGTCACTTTCCCCAGCTCCTCAGTTTCTCTGTTAAAACACTGTTAAGGTCACAAGGTGATCAACCTTAGTCTAAACAGTTACTAACCCCGGATTTCATTCCATAAATAACCCATGCCACAACATTATACATATTCCCATATGTACATTACAGAGGCAATTAAAGACCTTTTGCAAATATAAGGTTTTATGCAGCAATAATAGTGGGGCATATTTTCCATTTCCTAGGGAACCATAGTCCATGCTGATGATCTGGTAACAAATCCAGAGTGATCAATTCTGAAGACAGAGCAAATCTGGACTTGTGGCCAAGAATGATGGATGGGCAAATACTCGATTACGCCCTTATGGAGCAATACAGCCCCCATTTGCCTCTTTCAATCTGCTTCCTTCCCCCTCCCCCGGGCAACCTTAGGGAGGTTATTCGACTGACTTTTGTCTGCCTGTTCCTAGGAAGTGGTGTAGTGTGAGGTTAAGGGACTCTGGAGCCAGGCATCCTGGGTTTGAGTCTTGGCTCAATTCTCTACTAGCTGTGCGATCTTGGGCCATTTACTTAATCACTCTGCGTATATTTCTTATCATGAAACACAGATAATGAGAGTTCCTGCCTCATGGGGAATTATGAGTGTTTCAAATATGAATTGCTTAAAACAGTGCCCACAATGCACTGAAGTGCTATGGAAGCATTAGCTATTATTTCCTCGTCAACAACAACAACAAAGAAACACATAACAGATAACAGCATGGCCGGTTACTTAAGATTTTTATGAGAATCAAAACCAATAGAGAGGATACACGGACTTTATAAATCCTAAGTAACTACGGTAAGCTTTTGAGTTTGAGGCAGGGAGGTCTGTTAGCTTATTAAGTGACACATCTGGCTTATAAACGGCTCTGCGGGGAAGAGAGCAAGAAGCCAAAGCAGCGTGCCACGCAGTGCCCCAGCCTGACGCCAACAACGAGCCAAACGTCTCAAGAACTGGTGCAACCCCATCATCCAACACCTTCGTCTCCTTTGCACGTCTTTGCTGAGACCACTTTCTGAAGCACTAAGATGTAGGAACAAAGATCTCTGTCCAGCATCAGCAGCCCTGACCAGCACAACGAGAAAAGGTGGGCTTAAGTTGAACTGCCAGGCAGTTCACTACAGGTGATCCATTCTTTCAATCAGACTAAGCTGGAGGAGGAGAGGGAAGTCACTAAATCCTGTTGTTGGCTATCAATACCATCGCTGTGGCTGGGGACATTTATTTCCATTCTGAAGAACCGACATGGGATCCACATCTCACAATGCAATCAAATAAAACTCAACTGGTACACCCAGCCCTCGTTTTCTACTACCCTCTCCCTGCCTAATTATCTAGGACATAAACCCAGTTATGGAGATGGGTCTCGTACATTCAATGATGTGATAAAACCCAGGTCCTGCAAGGCCACTTTTGGGAGATGTTGTTTCTAATTGTTCACTGTTTAAACAATATGGTGATAAATGAAGGTATCTTTTCAGTGTGTCTAAATCGATTAATATTTTTTATCACGTGTTTTCACAAATGAGCAGTCAACTCCGGGTACCATTTAAGAATTTCTATCAAGGCCACTGCACTGGTGTTCACCTTCCTTTACCAAAGGAAGCCAACAACGGTCACAGGTATTCAAAGGAAGGGGCAGGCAGAGAGCATAAGTTCCAAAATCCTGCCTCGGGCTGCTATTTTATGATTCTCATTTTCCCAACTAAAATGTGATCTCCAAGGCGATGCCTCCTTGTTTTCATTTTTCTATCTTTGTATTTTTGAGTTCCCTTTGGCACCTAACACTGTGCTTTGCACCTACTGAGCCCCTAATAAATGGCTGATATTCTTTTTTTTTTAATAAATCTATCTATCTATTTATTTATTTATTTTTGGCTGCATTGGGTCTTCATTGCTGCGCAAGGGGTTTCTCTAGTTGCGGCGAGCGGGGGCTACACTTCGTTGCGGTGCCCGGTCTTCTCGTTGCGGTGGCTTCTCTTGCTGCAGAGCACGGGCTCTAGGCGCGCGGGCTTCAGTAGTTGTGGCACGCGGGCTCGGTAGTTGTGGCTCACGGGCTTGGTTGCTCTGCGGCATGTGGGATCTTCCCAGACCAGGGATCCAACCCATGTCCCCTGCATTGGCAGGCGGATTCTTAACCACTGCGCCACCAGGGAAGTCCCAATGGCTGACATTCGGAAAAGCATGCTCCCTCCGCCATCTGGTGTTAGTTTGGTCCTGAGACCCCAAAGAAGCTGGATTAGGGGAGGACGTGGGGGACTCTTAGGAAGCTGGTTGATTCTGGTTTGTGCTGGAACCCTGGCACCCATCTGGGACCTCTGGAGCAGACATGAAGCTGCCATTGCCTACTGGGGTCCTGTCTTAGAGGTGACCTAGGACCAGTACAGTACCCCAGGAACCTTTGTGGCTCTGAACACACTTTCAAGTCCACCCCACTCCAGACATGAATCCTTCCTGTCCCATCTAGAACCAAACCAATTCCATCCAAGAGAGAAAGGTAAACTGGCCCTGCTTTGTGACTGCCTCTTCATGTTGGGCTGATAGGCGAGAGCAACCTGTGTTCCTGTAGAAGGAGGATATTAAAAATTCTGTTGACTTCCTAAACAGGATGTATGTGAATTCAACTGACTACTACAGGACACAGTGAACCTGGGAGTGGATTCTGTCATTAAGACGGTGGCCATGAGCGGAGAGCACAGGCAGTCGGGCCGGCTGGCTGAGTGCTGCTGGGCAGTGTGCAGGCTGGCATCTTGGTGCACCAGAACCTTCTGAGGGACACACATCCTACCCTCTCCTCAGAGGCAGCACAGGGGGTCAGGTGGTCAAGCTGGAATGCAGGTACTATCTGGTGCACTGTCTAGTCAAGGGACAAGGACGCTTGTTCCAAGCAAGAAAGCAAGGTTTCTTGCCTCAGCTCTGCCACCTCTCTGGGCCTCAGTTTCCTCATCTGTAAAATGATGGGATGGGACTCAGTGACATCCCCTCTCTACTGCTCACATCCAGTCAATCACTAAGAACTGACAATTACGCCTCCTGACTATAGTTAGAATTGGATGCCTTCTCTGCACCACACTGCCATGGTCTCTATTCAGCCCATCTCTTCCCGGGTGGATCACTGCACTTCCTAACTGGTCTCGCTTCCCCTTTTCTCCTCCATTCTCCATGCTCTACCAGTTGTTTTTCAGAACTACAGTTTTGATCTTGTCCCTTGAACGTCTGAAACTTTAAGAGGCTCCTGTCTGGTTGTAGCATCCGTAATGCTCCACCACTGGGCCTCTGCCTGCCCTGCCTACACTACTTCCTCCCTACACTGTCCTCGCCTGCTTTACATTCCCAGATGAGCACCGTGCTCTCTGGTGGACAAATGCTCTCTGCACCTAGAGCAGCGCTACTCAAAGTGTGGTCCGCGGACTGGTACTCACCTGCAAACTGCTACTGGCCCACAAGGACGTAGAAAATGAATGAAGTAGCAATGAAGTAAATAGAAAACTTGAGAATCAGCATGTAGAAGCTTTTATAACTCTTCAACAGTGATTTTATGTCTGTTGAACCTAATAAAAATTTGGGCTTCTATTTATGTCTTTTTAAAAGTTCATTTTTCTAGTAATTTACTTTTATTACATTTTATACAAGTATTGGTCCTAAATGGATTGGAAAGGAAGAAAAATCCAGTGGTTTACCACCGCAGATAGTTTGAGGAGCTCTGGCTAGCATCTTTCTTCCTTCTTCTCTACTGGGCTTGTCTGACCACTTCAGTCTCACTGAAGCCTCTGTGCCTCAGAAACTTCCTGCGTCCCTTCCTTGGACAAGCATGTCTCTCCTCTGTGCTCCAGGGGAATTTGCTGCATACTTCTAATTACAGCATTGATTGCACTGACTGTAATTGTTGTTTTCCCTGCAGGTCTCTCCCATGCTTAATTCAGCTCTCTAACCTCAGAGCAAGGTGCCTGGGCTGAGTGGGCAACTAAGTGCTGATTAAACTGAACAAGCCCTAGTTTTTTACCCTAAACTCTGGTTACATGCCCTTTACCCATACACTCCTTGAGTATAAAATCTTCTGGCCAGTGTATCTCCCTCAAATACCTAGTTGGTGTTCTGTACATAATGGGTGCTTAGGAAATGAGGGAGAAATAATGGGAGCTGCTTTCTGCATTTGGTGGTGACTTCTTCGCGCCACGCAGCCAGTTGTACTCAATACCCTGGCTCTCAATCTAGTCCTAGAGTTAATACAAGAAAGCTGGGCTTGTAGGTTACAACAGCGCATGACTAATGTGTGTGCCTGGTGATTAAGCATCCTTGCAAAAGTGTAGTATTATAACCAGCCAAGACAAATTACCCCTGTACATTTTGCATAAAATTAAAAGGTCAGTCCGGGAAGAAAAGGAATAATAAGATTCCTGAAGTCCTTCATCATGTTGAAAAGCTCATCTGATGTTTTTTGTAAAAGGCATCTCATGGAAAACTCCAAAACCAGAAGGGACAGAATATTACAGAAGAATCGACTTAAAATCTCAGAAAATCCTTTAAGCCAAAACTAAAGAACACAATTCCCATCATATGGGACCACTTTCTTTTTGAAAGTTGATAAATCCAAAATTGTCACTGGGAGCCAGTGGTTCCCTGCATTTTCCAGAGAAGGCAGTCTGAGGACACATTTCCTGAACCTCAGCCTCCTGGGTTCTACTCCTAGATTTTCCCTTTGAAGCCATGGAAAAATTCTCTCCCCTCCTCTCTGCTTCAGAGAACTTTCTTTTAAAATAGTTATGTAATCGCCCGCGTTTTCAGGATGTAGTGTATGAAATTATCCCAAGACTTCATGAGGGCTTCTGAAGCCAGGGCCCCTAGGTTCACTTATGGTTAAGAACCAAACAAGCAAGCCCCAGAGACAGAACAAGTGATTTTTTTTTCCCTGTTGGAGAAGGGAGTCTTCCTCATTCAAATTAAAAATAAAGGATCAGCTGATGAAAGAAAAATCACCAACATTTAAGATCTGAAAAAAGTGATTATTTTGAAACAGAACATTCTGACTGACTGATGTAGGTAATGTACAAGCCATGGAGTTCCACCCACTCTGATGAACCCCAGTTTCACTCTGAGTTTTACGGCCATTCTGAACAATGTGTTATCTGCCTATAGGGCCTGGGTCCCGTTGACACAGATGTGAACTCGGAATGTTTGGTCTGGGTTACGTGACACATTCCTGGCCAGGAAGGTGGTGCTCTCTCTCCTCCTGTAACTTTCCATCAATGCAAACGAGGTCACAGATGCCGGGAGGCAGCAGCGACAGGTCTACATGGGAGATACTCATCAGCCAAGGCGGGGTTCGTGCTTTCTCTTCTGCAAAGAGCGTTCATACCATCCTGCTGGCACACGTCGGGGAGGCCACAGATGAGTCGAGACACCCTCCAAGCCATTGCTCTGGGGATGTCTTTTCTTCCTTGCATGGCTCAGGAGGCAAGAAGCTTCCTCTGCCCTTCCAGGCCCTCAGAGGTCAGGACTCAGGGCCATCAGAGAGGTTCTGCCTGTTCTGGGCTGGGAGTGGCCCCAGCAACTCCTGGCTTCTGGCTGGAGCCGAATGTGACAGGGGTGAGTGGCCTGAGGGCGTGTCCTTTCCTAGGGACAGCGAACATGGCCCGCCCTCTTGGAGCCACCGGGGGACGCTCTGGAGTGGGCATTCCAGAGACATCTATTCACTCTGCATGTTGCTCACCTGCCCAGTATTGGCTCTCAGGGAGCAGAGCCACAGAACTGATCATTCTAGGTCCTAACCGGATGGAGGCTGTTAACTCTCCCATTGGCTGGGGTGGGGAGAAGCCCGTGGGATATGTGAAAAGGGGAAACTCAGGGATACTATTTGCAGGGGCTCCACCTGAATCCTTAAACCGAAGTAAGATGGGAGTTCACTGAGTGGGACTACGTTGTCAGGTAAATTCCAAAGCAGCTAATAAACACAGTCTTCCTCACGTCTCTAACCACTCCTAAGTGTCTCCTTTCTGGGCCCCTCCTCCACCCTCCCTTGAAGGGTAGGCGGTTCCCTGAGGTTCTGTTCTTGGCCCTCGCCTGGGTTTATTTCCAGCACAGCTGCTAGACCATATGGCACCTTTGTGCAAATCAGAGAGAGGCACCCTTTTCTCAAGACGTGTTACCGCCATTGCCTAGGAAATTCATAGTCATCACACACATCATCACAGACTCTGACGGAGGGGCATTCCCTGGAGTTGCTCAGCACATGGTCTGGCCAGTTGTGCAGTGGAAGCCCATGGATTCAAATATCACCCTGGACAGATGGCTCCCAAGTTGAAACCTCTACCCTGACACCTCTCTCTGGAGATCCAGAGATGCCTGAGAAGTTAGCCGTTAACTGATTTGGGGGCAAAGCTACCAGGGATGTGTCAACCCTTCAAACCCAAAAGGATGAAACTGGACATTACCCACTGCTGTCTTCACTCAGTTAAAAGTTATAAAGCAGAAACGAACACACCATTGCAGAGCAATTATACTCCAATAAAGATGTTAAAAAAAAAAAAAAAAGCTTTAGAGTTCTCTGCGGGAAATCTCGGAGTCATCTTGAATGCCTACTCCTTGGTCCCCATATGCAATTCACCAGGGTCCTCTCAGCTTTCCCCCCACTCCATCTCCCATCCCTCTTCTCTCTCCATCACTGGCACTGGCTTGCTTCAAGCCATGACTAGGTCTTGCCTGACTTACTCCAAGGACTCCTACCTGAACTCCTGGCTTCTGGACTCGCGCCTCTGCACTCTATTTCACACAGCACACTTATTTCCTATTAGTCTCTTTCCTCCAAAGCTTCTGATGGTTTCAACTGACGGGCCAATAAAACCCAAACCTCCTAGCCCACATCCAAAACCTTCCACGTTCTCATCCCAACTTACCTCAACTGCCACCCGCCCCCTGCTCTGGTCCCTCAATCACATTGAGTCCTCGTGATTCCCCAGCACAGGACACTGCCTGCCCCCAGGCCTCTGCCTCTACTGTTCCAATTACCTGGAAAGTATTTCCGTTATTTTGCTGCTAACTAAAAACCTATGGCTCAAGTGGCATCTCTTCTCCAAAGCCTCTGCATCAGAATTAATAGCTTCCTTTTCTGTGTTCTCATCGCATTCTGTTTTCGTTTCACTTTGACCATTTATGGTACCATGCCTTAAGCTGTCAACTTATGTATGTGTTTGGAGCCCCCAGCAGACTAAAGCCTTGAGGGCAAGGACCCTGTTTTATGTATCTTTTGGTTTTCAGAGCCAAACCCAGTACCAAGCAGATGTGCAGGACATACTGAATGAGTAACTGAATGGTGGAGACGGCTCCTTCACGGTCAAACAAAGGCCACGGAAAGACTTAACGATGGTCTACTCTGAGCCTGCATGTTGCAAACCCCAGCCAAACAAGGGAAAATGAGTGCACCACAGTATGTCAGGCGGGGTGAAGGGTACTTTCCAAACCAAAAGGTCCATTTAAGACAAACATGCATTGATGCCATAACTCACAACCTGCATCAAATGTGATTCCTGGAAACCAAAAGCTCTTGGCAGGGGGCTGAGGCTTGGCACCTTGGAAGCGAGTTGGCAGGGTTTGGGGCTTCTTTCTGAAGTTCCCTTCTGCCTCTGCACAGCTCTCCAGACCCTGGACTCACGCAGCCCTACCGCCCATGTTAATAACACATTACAGGAATCTGGACATGACTCAGGATAATGCTCACCTTGGGAAGGTGAGAACGTGGATGGGAAAGAAGTGCCGCCAAATGGGATGCTTACAAATCTAATTAGTAGCACCGCCTTGAGAGCAGAGCAAAAAAACTGACTATAAGTTCTGAGTGAAGTAATGCCCTCAAGCTCCACTCTTTGAGATACATTTACAGACACGAGAAATCCATCTAAGAAAGACCATTTACCATATAGGGTCTCATGTGTGAGACAAACCCAACCACCTGGCCAGCATTTTTTCACCTTTATCCTATGTAATGCCAAACCTCCTCTTATCTGAGATTGGGTTCCCCCATTTGGGTGAAAAGAAGTGACCAGGAGCGCAAATCTACCAAGACAGAAACTGGGGAGGGGTAGACTGACTTTGCTTTTCTGACACAGTGGAAAATGTGGGTGTCTGCACATACCACTGCCCTTATATTCTGTCCTCATGCAGAAGCCTGACTAGCACAGAAAAAAAAAGGAAGAGCTTTCAAACGCTTTTCTGGCTATCTAGATTCCTGCCTCCTGGATGGATGTCACTAGGATGGCCTTGATAATATCATTAACCAAGCCATCCTCCATCACTGTGCCTAGAGAGGGGGAAAAAAACCACCCCCCTATCAATACCTAGAGAAGAACAAGACTCCAACCTCTGTATAACCTTGATGCTAAGATCTGTGCCCACTCCATGCCCTTTAATGCTTTTGCAACAGGGGAGTTTCTTGAAACTAACGACAAAAAAACTTGCCAGTTGCCAGTATCTTCATTTTCATCATATCAGATACCATCAGCATCTTGTGATCTTTGGTTACTTGGAATCAAGGATATACAGTAATTTTCAGTAGGCATTCCCCTTGTCAATAGCTGTGTTAAAGGCTGGGGGAACCAAAGGGAAGGAGCTACTAACAGGGAAATTACGACTTATGCATATTGATTCACCTTCAAAGAAAACAGAGTCTAGGTAATTCCATTTGAAGACACCAGTGCCTTAAAAGAGGCTTTGTGGAAGGCCACTGGCTGCAGGAACTTTCCTACTGCATTAAATGTCTGTTCAGGAGGAGTCACTGTGTGGCCAAAGGGAATAAGAGGCAGTCAGGTTCCTTCTTAGGGGTTGTTTTTTTTCTTTCTTTCTTGGTCTGAGAAAGAGCCCCATGGAGCCATAGGGCAGGTGACTGATAGCCTCTCCCATCCTTCATGAAAGTCTCGGTTAAGGATAGTGTCTGGTTTTCTAGGAGACTCACTCTTGGCACTGAAGAGAAATTTTCTGGGAGACTGGCAGTGGGTGGGTGATGGCTAAAGAAGAAGGGAAGATGAGCTTTCCAGAAGAGAGCCCACTCAAGAAGCCAAGGCGTTCAGACTTGGCTTGGGAGGGTCATCATCGCCCACTCGAAGGAGCCTGCATTCCAGGGCTGGCATGTATGGTAACACCACGTACCTCCCCGACACCCCCCAGCTGGGGCTGGGAAACTGCCACAGCCCCTCTGATTGGAGGCCCGGGGCCACAGCGTGGTGGAGTTCCTCCTGCTGACTCACGGGAGCTCCACAGAAGTGTGTAGAAATTCCATGATGAAAGATGATCTTCGTGACATTTCTGCCAGTGCTGGGATATTCCATCAGATTTCCTAGAGCAGAGTCTGGCCGCCATCCAAACTCTGGAGGGATGGTTCAGTGTTTCCAAAGTGAGGTGGAAAAGCTCCCTGTGGTTGTAACATTCTAATACATACTGCCCTCGTTTCCTCCGGGGACCCACGAGGGGACCTACTGCAATGGAAGACTGAACCAGGCCTGTGGGCACTGATGTGGAGCTTAAGGACATCTGGGAGTTTTGGAGGAAGTGAATGAGTGGCCAGGGCCCAATGTGGTCTGGCCTTGGGTTCCTTGTTTTTCTTTTTTAAACTGAACTTAGTTGTACAGACACATGAGTTCTATTTGGTTAGAACTGTGGGACTGTAGTGTCCCCTTTGGTCCCTATTCTGAAGCTATTTGAGTCTGAGACCCCGTTCAGCAACAAAAGAAGTGGACAGAGAGGTAGCTGTCTGTCTCTCTCATCTCCCCTTTCTTTAGCTCTATCGAGTAAAATGAAACATGAAAACTGCACTTATTTCCTTCCATGTCATTTTCACGAGCAATTACTTTTACTTTTTTATATGCTTACACTAGAATACATGCTTCCTGTAGGCAGGGTCCTGGCCTATCTTGGTCACTATGATATCCTTAGACACAAAGTAGGTCTCAATGAGTATTTGCTACATGAATAAATGAATGACTTAACAGATGCATAAATAAATAGATGAATGTGGATATATTAAAGTATCATGCAAAGGACATAACACATGGGACTCAGGGAAAAAGCAATTTTCTTCCATGTGTCTTTCAAATGAAGATAGTGACCAATGCTAAAAAGATACTTTTAAACAGTTAATAACTAAATTTCCAATTCATGGCCTGGGAGAGAATAGTCCATGAAAAGAAAATGCTGGGGGAATTCCTTTCCTACAGAAGGGGGACCCTCTAAACTTCTAAAAAATAGCCCCTTTTCTTTGGTTCTGCCATCTCACAGAAAGAAAGAAAAAGTTGTAGAACTTGGACACCTCTTTGTAGGGTAGCTGTGCAACGTATTGTCCAAAATGGGCCTCTGAGTAAAAGGGGGGCGCTATTCAGGGGGAATCACAGGAGCAAACTGGGACTTCCCTGAGAAAACTAAGATACGGGGCTGACCTCCCTCTTCACCACGTAAGCTACCCACTCAGAGTTAAAGCAATTTCTTGAAATTCTTCTCTTGAAAGTGCTTGTTCTTTCCTGAATTCTTCTCATCTTAACTCTTTGCTGAGTTGTTATCTTGAGAACTCATTCTTAGGAAGTACAGTATCTTGAGCTTCTCTGGGAAGTTATCAGTTCTAGAGTTAACTCTTTACACACCAGGTGTGACCCAGGCCACCCTTCCTGGATCATATATCAAGTGAGATACTATGAAAATGCTCTGCAGAGTAAGCCCTCGATGCTTCCTCTTTCTTTTCATGCAAACAGAACATAAAAATATACCATAGCTGCAGCAAACTGAACAAAGCCCAGCAGCCCCTCAGACAGGCTTCAGAGGGAACGTGCTTTTTAACATACTCACTTCCTTTGGTAGTGCCACAGCACAAAGATTACACTCAGCCTTCCCAGCCATAAAAGCTTCAGTTTTTCCCATTCTTGCTGCCAAAGCTGAAATGCCAAGAAATGCTGGGAACTGTGATTATACACACTTCATATTTTACACTCTGAAACTCCAAGGAATAAGCTGTGGAGAACAGAGTCCTATTTCTTAAATGGCAGCTGAACAGATAGGGCACTCAAGCTTTGCGGAGCGCGGCTGAGTATTTGCATGGGGAGAAACAAACAGAGACCTCACAGATTTTTCCCGTCTGTGTGGACCTTCCTGGCGTGTGGGGCAGACGTTGGCTAGCTTTTCTCGTTTCTTTCTTTTTTGCTATTTTTTAACTTTCTGAATTACTCATCCAGATTCTTACGGGAAAAAAAAAAAAAAATCAATGCCACACATATAAGTCAGTCATAAGGAAATTCAGCAACTGCCTCTGACAGGTTTGAACCTGTCTCTTCACAGACAAGAAAACAAAATTTCAGTGTTCTTTAGGCCCAAACTGAATCCCCCTTTTTTTAGAGTAGCAATAAAGCGGCCAGCCTGACAGCATTTAGATCTCAGGTTTGCTTTGTCGAAATTTTCCTCCCAAGCTGTAAGTTAAGTCTTAAGTTAATTTCACCACTACAGAGTATTTTTCTCAATTCCAGCATCCAGTGTAGGAATTAGAACAAACACACACTAACCAAAAAAACTGGTCTTCCTTCCTCCCTCCCTCCCTGCCTTCAAGAATTAACACAAAAGCCCTGGGTACCTTACTCAGGAAGGGCTCATGATGGCAAGAGCTGTTCTTCTAAAGGGTGAATTTCATGACTCACTCATCACCTGCTTTCCTCTATCGCCCCCTCCCATTTCTTTGTCAAAGGAGTGTTAAAATCCTCACTCAGGGCAAACTTGGGAGGGGCCAGCTTCTCATTGCTTGGATTAAACGACGATTTAACACCCGCTCTTGCTTAATTCACAAGATCTGGAAGGCTTCCACATGTTTACAGAGCATAAGAGCTCACGTCTGATTTTTTTTCCCTCCCTTTGCCAGTGCCTGCTCCAGTGCTTTGCAGAGAAAGGGGTTTGAGAAGCTGCTGGTAAATGACCACTGTGCACCAAAGCAAAGCGAGCACCATGCAGCCGGCGTGGACGTGAGTGCCGCTGCTCCTTAATCCCGTGATAAACACCGATGCAGCTACACGACGTGTAGGGCTGGAAATAAGTTTCTCTTTGTAGCTATATAACTGCAATAAACTTTTATAAGCCTGTTGCATGATCTCAACAGACCTGCACAGTTTCTCCAACAAGAGTAGAATTCTTTGCAGGTTTGAACCCTCACCCACAGACCTTGCTTGGAAAAGAGCAGGAGTCTCAAAACTGCTAGCTTTCGTACAGGAGTTTAGAGCTGGTCTTTCAAAAGGCTTAGGAAATCTTCAAGTGTATCCTATAGCACCATTTGTTTTTCGATAGGAAACACAGAGCTTGTGTATATGTAAACCATTTCTGGCAGGACATACAAGAAATGGGTAACTGGTTGCCTTGAGAAAGAAATCAGGAAGCTGGACTTAGCTTTCACTGTAATCTTTTTAGAATAGCTCAATATTTCTTTTTTTTATCATATGTATGCATTAACCCATCTAACTAAGTTACATCGACACTGCTCTTTAGTCAATAACTAATACCCTGTTGATACCCATCTTCATATCATTTATCTCCCCCAATGTGTTCCTCTGGACAAGCTCAGTAGCTAGAAATAAAACAGAAATGAAGAGAAGAAAGAAGAAATATTGCTATACCATGTGCCAGAAATGGAGGGATACCAAATGAAAATGAACAAGGAAACCAAAGCTCTGGATGCCAAGCCCTGATAGAGCCGTGACAAATGAGAGAAAGAGCCTGAGGATCTTGGCTCTTCATCCTGCACCCCCTGGAGAACATCCCTTCCCTTGCTGACAATTCCCTTTCACTCCCTACTGACTGATTTCTCCTCTTCCTCTGCCCATCCCCCACTCGTTTTGCTTATTTCCTTTAAAAATATTGGTTCTCAAAAATCACAAAGGTAACACTTTCTCACTACAATCAGTGTGATACAATATGAAGATACCCATCGAAAAATTAAGAACCGTCCACCCCATCCCAAACTTGTTTTGTATCTGCTCTCCCACAACTTCTTCCATGCACATATCTATGTACAGTTGGGTTTTGCGACCTTTTTTATTTTTAAGCAAAAAATGGGACTTAAATGAGCATATGAACCATTTAACTTATTTTTCTCACTGATTTATCTATCAGGAAAAAACCACCCAGGTGAATAAATGTAAATCTAACTCATTCACTCTTTCAATAGTTGTATAATATTCTGCAGGGTATACTGTAATTTATTTAACCTTTCCTTATTAAATCTGTCCACCTCTTAAATGGGTTCACTGTTCAAGTTTCTTCCCTGGATCATTTTCTTCTTTATAACTGATAACATGTATGGAGAATTAACTGACACCAGATATGGGGATAAACAAGCAGCATGAATTGAATTCTCAAAATAACCTCATGGGATAAGCAGAACTGTCATCCCCATGTTATGCATTAGGAAACTGAGACTTAGAGGAATTAAAGAGTTTACCCAGTATCACAGAGCTAGTACACTGGGGAGGTAAGTTTCAAATCCAAGTTTGATTCCAAAGCCTTGCTCTTAACTGTAAGTCAATACTGCCTCATTTGCACACTGTTGCCACGCAATCAACCTGGAGCCTGTGGCCACTGTCTTCAACGTTAGCCTGGTATTTACAACTTTGAGATGGGTCAGTTGACTAGGCGTTCCACAGGTACCTCTAACTCGAGGTGTTCAGGTCTTCATCTCCCCCAGCCCCACACCTGTGCTCATCCTCTGCCTCATCTTTGCAAAAGGAAACTCTGAAGAGCCTATTCTTTTTTTTTTCTTTGCGGTACGCGGGCCTCTCACTGTTGCGGCCTCTCCCATCGCGGAGCACAGGCTCCGGACACACAGGCTCAGCGGCCATGGCTCACGGGCCCAGCCGCTCCGCGGCATGGGGGATCTTCCCGGACCAGGGCACGAACCCGTGTCCCCTGCATCGGCAGGCAGACTCTCAACCACTGCGCCACCAGGGAAGCCCTGAAGAGCCTATTCTAAAGTCACATCAACAACCAACTTCCCACCATGCCTGCTACCCCTATAATCAGCATCAACAAAATTCAATTAAAGCCCAAGTCCTATTTAAGAGGAATAACGTGAGCTATTAACATCACAGTTCACTTTAGTTAACCAATTACTAGTTATGATGCTGCTGATTTTACTAGAGAAGAAGAATGTAACACAAACAGATACTGAATCAAGAATGAAAAATTACATGGATGGCTTATGATTGCTCAGAAATCAGTGATTGCAAAAAGATAACCAGAATGAACAATATCACATGATCATATTTCCTTCTTTGACAGGTAAACTACATTGGAAGAACCAGATTGCCTCCAAATATCTGAAAGGCTTTCTTGTAGAAGATTTGTGTTTTTTCAGTTTCCTCCTTATAGGTGGTTCAGAACCAGTGAACGGAAGATACTGAGAGATACTGTTTGGGTCGATACAAAGGTGAAATTTCCAAGTCATTGATGCCTAAAAGTGGAGGGAACAAGTTCCTTTTAGTTTGGAGGTGTTTAAATATAGACAAAATGACCACTCAGCAGGCTATTAGGTATTCATGCTTTGAAAAAGAAGGGTATATAACTGTGAACTCCCTTCCAATCCCAAGGCTCAAAAATTGTGTCAGTGGGACATGGATCAGGGAAGCATCAAGAATGTAGGACAGAGATTCTATATGTGGAAAAGCGGGTTTGGAGGGATATTCTGAAGGTTGGAGGAGCAGTGCCAAGGGAGGAAAGAGAAATGAAAGGTTATACAGTCAAACTGCCACCTTCCCATTTTGAGCACCATGCACACACTTTGGGAACCGGATCCCTCAGTGATGTCATTCTCCAAGGTGTGGGGCAGTTTGCCTGTCAGTTTCACTCACTTTTCTTTGCAGCTGAACCCAGAAATTAATCAGTGTCTGAGCATTTTTGTCAAACGGTAACAGGGTGCTTGCACCAATTTATATTTCTTCTTAGGAAGTTTGCTGATAAGTAAAATTTGACGTTTGCAAGACAATGGAAAAAATTCCACCTTCAGGCAGACTATTTATCAAAAGGCAAACAGTTCCGCTTAGCTATTTCTCCTGCCAGGCTTAAGTACTGGGATCCAGGAGGAGGATTTGGTCTCAACACAACTGGAAAACATACCCTCCAAGACTAACATACACGGCTCAGTGAGCCAAAAGAATGACAATGCCCTCATCTAATCCTCAGCTGTTCTCTCGCGTCAATCCATGGTGTGTTCAACTCCAGCAGGTACTGTTCTCCTCAGGGCTGAAATTATTTCCAGGTAGATTTTGTACTATCAAGTAGTTGCAAAGCACCTTGCTTCACATAATAGAAAATGTTGAAAATTGAATAAACATATGAATGAACCACTGCGATGGACTGAATGGCTGCATACCTCCCAAATTCAAATGTTGAAGCCCTGACCACCCCATATTTGGAGATGGGGCCTCTGGGAAGTAATTCAGGTTAGATAAGGTCATGAGGGTGGGTCCCCCATGATGGGATTTGTGCCTTTATAAGAAGAGATGTTAGAGAGCTTGCTTCTCGTCTCTTCTCCACCAGGCATGTGAAGATACAGCAGGAAGGTGGCTGTCTGCAAACCAGGAAGACAGGCCACACCAGACACCAAAATGGCCAGCATCTTGCTCTTGGACTTCCCAGAGTCTACAAGTATAGACATAAATTTCTGTTGTTTGGGCTTCCCTGGTGGCGCAGTGGTTGAGAGTGTGCCTGCCGATGCAGGGTACACGGGTTCGTGCCCCGGTCCGGGAGGATCCCACATACCGCGGAGCGGCTGGGCCCGTGAGCCATGGCCGCTGAGCTTGTGCGTCCGGAGCCTGTGCTCCACAGCGGGAGAGGCCACAACAGTGAGAGGCCCGCGCACAGCAAAAAAAAAAAAAAAAAAAAAAATTTCTGTTGTTTAAGGCATCCAGTCTATGGTGATCATTATGGAAGCCTGAGTAGACTAGGATGATGACTCACAGACAAGGAGTGATCACAGACTGAAGGCCAAGGCTTGACAGAACTTAACTGGTACAGCAGCAGCAAGGTACCTATTTTTGATATAATCATGTTGCAAAACTCGTACTGGGGTATATTCAATATCATATTTGAGATTCCCTTTTGAAAATAATATTTTTAATGATTAAAAAGACAATGTTTGTTCAATGTAGAACATCTGAAAAGCATTAAAAGGAAAGTAAAAACCACCTACATTCCCTCAGATACTCAGACAACCACTGCTGATGTGCTGATAAACACCCTCTTGAACTATTTTCTCTACAGAGAATAAAGCTGACAAGGAATGAGGTCTTCTGGGGGGTTTCTTCTGAACCATGACCATCACTGCACTCACAAAGTCACCTTAAAGAACCCCATCCTCTTATACTCACAAGGACGTTACCGAGAAGTGGTTTTATTTTCAGGATCCTAATATGGATATTCACATCCTATACTATCTATATAGAATCAACACTGGTTGCCTATAGGGGTGATTAGGGATTAACTGAAAGGAGCACAAGGAAACTTTCTGGGATGATGGAAACGTTCTATCTGTTATTCAGAGAATTGATTACATATTGTGTACACTCATCTACACCTACCAAATTGTACACTTAAGATCTACGGGGGTGGGGGTGGAGTGAAGTGGAAAGACAAATACAACCCACTGGGTAACACCAATACTCATCATTAAAACATGTGCTTTGATGCATTTTTCCAAAGAATGCTCAAAAGGTGAACATTACTGAGCATGTACTACATACCAGGCTCTGGGCTAAAGGCCTCACATGCACCACTCAGGTGTGCATTTCTAGGATCTGCATTTTATCAATGAAGAAACTGAGGCTTATAGCGGTTACGTAACTTGCTCAAAATTCCACAGCTCGGAAGTGGCGAGGCAGAACTGGAACCCAGGTCCCTCAAACCCCAGGAAAAAAAGTTATAATAACACGCATGCCTTTTGACTCAGCAGTAATACCTCCAGGAATCTGTTCCAAGAAAAGAATCAAAGACTGATCCAAACAGATGTGTACAAAGATATAATAAATTCACCATTATTAATAAATCAACTTAAACGTACTATAAATTAAGTAGGTCCATATGGTAGACCACTCTGTATCATGTAATATTAGGTTTAAAAGAGAATGTAAATGACTTTCATGATAGGGGAAAATGGTCATGACAAATTAAGTGAAAAAAAATCAGGTTAAAAATGTATATATAGTATGACTTCAGTTTTGTTTCTTTTTTTTTAAAGTAAATACATTTTAAAACTCTAAGGAAATATATCTGAAGAAAATGATTATCTTTCAGTGGTAGGGTTATAGGTTATTTAATTTAAAATTTTCAACAGTTACTATATGTTACTTTTGTAATTAGAGAAGAATCAATTTTATTTTAAAAATAAAAAACACAGGGAAAAGCATTGCTCTCACTAACGAATGTATACCCGTATACCCAAGACTGTATATACACATCTTTATGAGAAAAATATCTTTGTACAGTCCCTTAATAATTTTAGGGTATTGATGGTATTCGATAACTTACACATAACTGTAAAAAAAAGTGAAATCACCAGAATTTCTAACATAGTCATATAGGTAAAATATACATGATAGGTTTAAGGAACTTACAAAACAATGTCTGGTTTGTAAAAATGATCTTGAAGAAGTTTTTATCTTTCCTTTTAGCAGAAAGGCATAAAAAAAAAAAATGGAACAGGGCTTCCCTGGTGGCGCAGTGGTTGAGAGTCTGCCTGCCGATGCAGGGGACACGGGTTCGTGCCCCGGTCCGAGAAGATCCCACATGCCTCAGAGCGGCTGGGCCCGTGAGCCATGGCCGTTGAGCCTGCGCATCCGGAGCCTGTGCTCCGCAATGGGAGAGGCCACAACAGTGAGAGGCCCGCGTACCGCAAAAAAAAAAAAAAAAGGAACAGATTACTGTTGAAGTCCTCTGAACATAGCAGACAGACCTGGTGTAAATCTGAGAGGAATTAGCATCACCTAAAGCAGAAAAGTACACAACTTAAGTTTTCTACAAATTCTATGGATCTAAGTCATCCAGTGTAGAAGGGTCATGGCAGAGACCACCACTGTTTCTCAAACCCAAGTACCGTACAGCTCCTTTTGAAAGAACATGTGAAGAAACACGGATAGACATGTCTTTTCCTATGAAATATCTTTCGCTTGAGAATTACAATCACAAGGAAGAAATTTTTTCTTTAGAGTGAGTGAAAGATGTATGTTATCATCAAAATGAAAATCCAAAATTTTTAAATCCATAAGAATTAAAACGATCATTTGAAAAATACTACTATGGATGCTCAAACATTCTTTTCGGTAGGTCAAATTCTCAAAAGGCATTCATTTATAAAAAAAAAAACAAAAAAAAAAAAACTACCTTGATTTCTCAGCAAATCATGGGTTTGGACCAGTATAATAGTGGTGATAGATACTGGGTTAAAGAGGCATGGTCCCTGCTCTCATGAGGCGGCCCATACACAGAGAGGCATAGGCCAGGAAGGATGCTGAGGGAAGGGTATTACAGGACAACGTGCGAGCAGAGAGGGTGGGCACCCAACCCAGACAGAGGTGGGGGGCAAGGGGGTCCAGGAGAATTTCCCATTAGAGGTGACAATCTAAGCAGAGACTGCAGGGATCAGCAGGCATTCCCTTGGCAGAGAGAGGGAGAAGCGTTCCAGGCAAAGGGAAATGCGTGTTCCAAGGCCTGGAGGATGGAGGAACTGGCACCTTCCTGGATTCAAACCTGAGGTGGGATGATAGAGTTCCACCACAGGCTGCATAACCTTGCGCAAGTTACTTCCCAGAGCCTCAAGTTTCCTTATCTGTAAAAGAAGGTTGACACCATTTCCTTGGAGAGATGTCATAAGAAGGCAAAATTAAATAGGTACCACTCCTTTACAGAGGTGTTTGTCCTCATGAGATAAATGCTCAGCACACATGGCTATTATTCTGTGTGGCAGAATCAGGGAGAAAGCTCGGATCATCTCCTCCGCTCTGCCCCATACCTCTCTGTCCAGCCATCCTTGACCTCGAAGAGCACATGCCCCTCCCACAGTGTCCCTGCCGTTCCTTCCACCCGGAATGCTTTTCCCCACGTTATTCATAGAGAGCCTGTTTCCTCGCGTCCTTAGGTCTCTGCTCATCTGCTCAAAGAGCCCTTACAAGAGAAGCCTTTCTTAATCCTCTGTGTAAACAGTAAAACCATTCTCCTCAAACTTTATCTTCCCTGACATAGCTTTTTCTCCACGGAGTTCATCACCCCGACACTCAATATACTTACTTTTTGCTTGTCTGACTACCTGTGCTAGAATTTAAGCTCCTCGAGGGTAGGTGGTTTTGTCAGCTTTATTTCCAGAGCTTTGAACAGTGCCTGGCCCACGATGTGTACTCAACACCTAAGTGTGAAAGGAATGAATAAGTAACCCAAGCTAGAGGGCGGGGCCTTCCTTTATTCTTCTTTTAGTCTCTGAAGGTGTGACATAAAGCTTTGCATTAAGTAGGCATTTCATAGGCATTTGTTTAACTGTACAACTGAATCACTTTTTACAAATGGCAGTGTTCATCTGGTACCTAAAGATCAACGATTATATTTTTAGAGCTTAGCAAATGAATCCAAGATTGTGTTTAATTATAATGAAGCAGTAGATGGCTGGATCAATTTGGTGGGGAATACAGCAAGACTGGTGGTCTGATTTCATTAGCCAGTGGAATCAATTAACACATATATCAATTAGTCCCAAATAACCACAGCCTTTGTTCATGCAAAGGTCAAACACTGATGATATATGCCAGGATCAGTATTCTGATCTAATAAGTGAAGTACAGAAACAATCAAAGTGTTTCAGGGCTGAAATTTCTTTCTGTCATTAATCTGGATCCTTGGAGAAATTGTACCAGGATATTTACTCCAGTGATGGTCCAAGAATGTTCTTGAATCGCCCCTCAAATGAACAAAAAAAAATTTTGCTTCAATACCAGAAAAAGTAAACTCAGAATGAGTTCGACTGTTTCCCCCATACATTAGAGAGGCAGCTGACATTTAACCAAAATGCAACAGTATAGTCTTCAAGTTTTACAATATGTCCCCAATGCTCCAGGGCTTCCTAAGAAACTATCTTAAGGACTTATGATAAGTACATGGTAACTATATTAACTATACATGATATCAAAATATGGCTAAAATGCAAAGAAAATTATTTGGCTTGAAAGGAAAGCATAACCATATTTAGTTTACTGTAAAAAGATTGGTCCCCTTTCAGCTTTTGGCTCAGAGGAGGCCAGGGTGCAACTTTCTTCATCCGTCCCGAATGCCGGTTCATCTGACACCAGCTGCCTCCACCATGCTGCCTAAGTTCGACCCCAACGAGATCCAAGTCGTATACCTGAGGTGCACTGATGGGGAATTTGGTGCCACATCTGCTCTGGTCCCCAAGATCGGCCCCCTGGGTCTGTCTCCAAAAAAGGTTGCTAATGGGCTTCCCTGGTGGCGCAGTGGTTGAGAATCTGCCTGCCAATGCAGGGGACATGGGTTCGAGCCCGGGCCTGGGAGGATCCCACATGCCGCGGAGCAACTAAGCCCGTGAGCCACAACTACTGAGCCTGCGCGTCTGGAGCCTGTGCTCCACAACAAGAGAGGCCGCGATAGTGAGAGGCCTGCACACCGTGATGAAGAGTGGCCCCCGCTTGCCACAACTAGAGAAGGCCCTTGCACAGAAACGAAGATGCAACACAGCAAAAATAAATAATTAATAAACTCCTACCCCCAACATCAAAAAAAAAAAAGTTTGGCGTTTAAAACAAAAAACAACAACAACAACAAAAGGCTGGTAATGACATCGCCAAGGCAACTGGTGATTGGAAGGGTCTGAGGGTTACAGTGAAACTGACCATTCAGAACAGACAGGTCCAGATTAAGATGGTACCTTCTGCCTCTGCCTCTGGTCATCAAAGCCCTCAAGGAATCACCAAGAGACGGAAAGAAGCAGAAAAACATCCAACAGAGTGGCAGCATCACTTTTGATGAGACTGTCAACATTGCATGACAGATGTGGCGTCCATCCTTAGCTAGAGAACTCTTTGGAAGCATTAAAGAGATCCTGGGGACTGCCCATCTGTGGGCTGCAATGTTGACGGCTGCCCCCCTCACAACATCACAGATGACATCAACAGTGGTGTGGTGAAATTCCCAGCTACAAGAACTACAAAGAAAAATAATTTAATAAAGGATTATTTGACGATCCCCACGCCTCCAAAAAAGATTGGTCTTCAGAGGGTTGATTTTTACAAGCCACAACTCCAATTTCTGTGAAGAATTCTCTATTTTTGAGGACGCATCACGAGCAGTTTCAGCTCAAGCCTACGCTACAGAGAAAGTGCGAATCTGCTGATAGCATGTATGCAAAGAATAATCTCTATCGACGTGGCATGTTTCAAAGAGCTTTCACATTTCCATTTCCACCTGACTGGAGCTTCATCAACACCCTACAGGAAAGCTATGTCAATGGTACCCCATTGGACAGAAGGGCACACGGGCTCAGAGTGTTCAGCAACCCACCCACATCCTCAGGACCAGTATGAAGCAGGGCTGGGACTAGCACCTAGGTCCTTCTGAAAACCAGGCCCAGCATTCTTTCAGTTCAAAGCGTATATGCTGCCTCTCAAACTTACTTTAAAATAAGTGATGCTTTTCTATTTTTTTTTGTAGCATTATATTTTAAATGGAATTTTACTTTGGGGACACATACTCTAAATGATGCAGTATATCAGTATTTTGTGTAACCACAGAGCCAAATGTAGGCAGCTTCCCAATGGGGCCTGATTCCCTAGGGTTCTGTCTTTAGCTCAGTGTTCCACTGAAGACACTGTTGTTGGATGATCTCATCCAGTCCTATGATCTGAACTAACAGCTATGTCCTGATGACTTCCAAATATTTAGTTCCGGCCCCCCTTCACTGGGCTTCAGACTCAAACCCATCTGCCCATTTAGCATTTCCACTGGGATGTGTCTCAAGTACCTGACATCTTATGTTTCCAGTTCTCGTCTTCATTTTCTGCTGAGACCTCTTCCAAGGCTCACGGTCTCTCCTAGCTAATGGCACCATCCATCATCTATTCAAACTTCTAACTAAACACCTAGCAATGACCCCAGGTTTCTCATTCATGCCCTGGGTCCACCTGGTCACTAAGCCCTGTCTGTTCTACTTGCTGGTATCTCATAAGTGTATGCCCTTCTCCTCAGCCCTACCGTCAATATCTTAGTTCAGAGCCTCCTTATCTTCTTACCCAGAGCACCGTAACAGCCACAAACTGAACCTTCCCCTGCTGCTCACATGCACATGTCCACACACTCCCCCCACCCCTGCCAAATGCAGGTAAAACATAAATCCACTCACTCATGTCATGCAACTTGCTGAAAATTCTTCAAAGACTCTCCTTTACCTGCTACATAAAGCCAAATTTCCTGGTATGAAATCTGTACCTGACAGTGCAGGTTTTCTATCAAATAACTATTCTCCTTCTTTTTCCTTAATAAGAGAAACTCAATTTTCAGTTAGAACATAGCCATGTAGTAATTTCCTAGCCTTCACTGAAGTTGGTACAGCCATGCGACCAAGTTCTGGACAATTCCATGGTAAGTATTGTGTGGAAGTTCAGGAAGGATCCTTAAAGAGAGCTGACTCAGCTGGAAGGAATGCCCTTTGCCCTTCTTCCTGCCTGGAACTGGAATATAGAGATGACTTCTGGAGCTGCAGCAACCATCTTAGACCATGAGGTGACCTTGGAGACGGCAGAATAGAAAAGATAGAAATCTGCGTCCCTGAGGACTCCATGGAGCTTTAATGGTAGAGCTGGACACCCTACCTCCAGATTCTTTACAGGGAAGAGAAATACATTTCTGTTTAGTTTAAGCCACTGTCATTTTATATTTCCTGTGACAGGCAATGGTGCCAAATCCTAAGTGATACAGACTTCATACTTCTCAAGAATGTTAAGCCTTGCATAACTTCATTTCTGTCAACCCCTCTGGCCTTATTCTTCCACCATACTTCAATATTTAGGCTCTAGTACTACCAAAATTCTAGTAGTTTTCCACTCCACCCACAGATTCACCAGGGACTTTCACACTGCTCAGATTTTGTTCAAGTCTGCGTCCTACCTAAACACGCTACTTAATTTTATTCAGCTTTTAACTTTCCACACTCAGCTCAGGCATCACCTCGCATAGGAAGTTTGCCTAAATCTCCGTCTTAAGCTAAGTGGCCATTCTCTGTGCTCCCATAATGCCCTGGGCATACTCCAGTTTTGGAGCCCATTTGCTATTATTTACGGGCCATCTCTCCCACCCCACAGAAAGAACCTCAGAGGGCAGACAACACATCTACTCATTTTGTATCTATACCTCCTAACACAAGCGGGAGCTCAGTAATTACGTTCTGAGCTCAACTGCATTTTCCTCACTGAAATGGAGCGAACAATATCACATGCTTCCGAATGTCTTGCTCAGCCCTTCAGGCCAGCAGTACGCGGAAGACTGAAACAAAATTTTCTAATGGCAATATTATCTTCTGGAGGTGAAAAACAAGCTGCAAGTGAGCCCTCCTAAGAAAACATCCATTCTGAGAAGCAATTTATTGTTTGGATGTTTCAGACTTGAATTCTTTCATCTGTTAACCGGGAACTCGGCACTAAGTAATCTTGTAGGTCTCATCTGGTTCTGACACTTTATAATTCCATTTTTGAATACAAACACATAGATTGGGACACAAGAAACTCACTGTGAGTGAATGGCTCCTCCAGGGACTGAAAACATGACTAGCCTTACCCAACTTTTAAATAAATTATTTACAAGGAGTGCCTAAAAAATCTCAAAGTCATCAGAGGACAGTGACTGCATTAGGATATTGAAACGTCAGTTGTGGGAAGATATGCCTCCTAGATTCCAACCACACTGGACTTCTCTGAAAGCCCTTGAGCTTGCCATGCTCCCTCCTGACACTGGGCACTTGCATTTGCTATTCCTTCTGTCTTGAACGCTCTTTCCTTCACTCTTTACTAGTTACCTCAGCTCATGAGTCACTTCCTTAGGAAAATCTTCCACCTTCCCTTGACCAGATTGAATCACCCTATGAGAGGTTCTCATTCACTGCAATGCATTCCTCTTCTTCACAGCACTGGTCACAGCTGTGATTTTCTATTAGTATGATTATGTGATTGATGCCTTTCTCCCTCACTAGACCATACTCTCCACAAGGGAGCACTTTTGTTTTTGCTTATCACTGTATCCATATCCTTGGCAGAGAGTCAATGCTCAGTAAGTTCTTGTCAAACGTCCCCAAAGGCTGTGCAAGGGAGGAGAACAGGGGCTGATGAGTTTCATTCGGGGAACATGTCAAGCTATTTTAGCAAGCTGGAAATCCTCAGAGCTCCCCATCACACCTTTGAAAAAAGATCTCAGGAGTTAGGGATTGAAGTCACTTTCTGGTGACGGACGAGCAGGCACTGAATGAGCCCATCATCTGGCAGAACATGCATAACAAGATAAGAAGAGAGAAGGCAGGAATAGGACTAAAATGTTTGGAGCTCCAATAATAACCCTGAGTAAGAGCTCACAGCCAAAATCCGAAGTGAAAGTTACTAATGTATTGAAAATCCCACGGCTAGCACTTCCTGAAAAAACAAGGACTATATGAAGATAAAAACACGACAATTTGTGGCTGTCTTTGTAGCACGCAGATCAAGAAAGAGTAAACCTACTTCTTGGAGCAGAAAGAATGATGTTATCACATGGCAAAGGGAAACAGAGCTCCTAAATCTGACTTTCAACTTTATCTAAAAAGACCACCTTTCTCACTAGAGTAGAATAAATACAAATATAGAATCGAATTCCACTGTAGATAGGAGTCCAGAATTCCAGGCTCAAATGAAAGACATCTGGGGACTCTGAAACTCTGCTGATAAATACTTAGGAGTAAGAAAGGTCCCAGGAAATGGGAATCAGACAGGTGTTGCCACAATTTTCAAGAGAGGGAGGAGCTAGATATCAGAGAACAATGACTCAAGCATATGATATCCACCATGGACCCAACACACAAGTTGATTTGGAAACAGATGACTTGTGAATTCTTTTTTTTTTTTTTAAGATTGTTTTCTGATGTGGACCATTTTTAAAGTCTTTATTGAATTTGTTACAATATTGCTTCTGTTTTTTTTTTTTTTTTTTTTTTTTTTTTTTTTTTTATGCGTTACGCGGGCCTCTCACTGTTGTGGCCTCTCCCGTTGCGGAGGACAGGCTCCGGACGCGCAGGCTCAGCGGCCATGGCTCACGGGCCCAGCCGCTCCGCGGCATGTGGGATCCTCCCAGACCGGGGCACGAACCCGTGTCCCCTGCATCGGCAGGCGGACTCTCAACCACTGCGCCACCAGGGAAGCCCTATTGCTTCTGTTTTATGTTTTGGTTTTCTGGCTGTGAGGCATCTGGGATCTTTGCTCCCTGACCAGGGGTCAAACCCTCACCCCCTGCGTTGGAAAGCAAAGTCTTAACCACTGGACAACCAGGGAAGTCCTGACTTGTGAATTCTTAAACATGAAAGCAATGCTCACAGAGGTGGCCTCTCTCAGCATGGCCTCGCTGAGCAAAATGGTACTCAGCTAACTTCAGATCACACAGGTATGTGGAGTCAGCAAGGAACCTGATGGTCCCTTATGGTATCTTTGAGAAACAAGAGTCAGATGATATAGAGGTTGGTGTATTCATGCAGATACAATGTCTCACCACTGTGCTCAGAGACTAATAGATCTCATCTGGCAGGGAGATCGCTAATCTTTCCAAATTCTGAATTTGTGGGGAAAAAAAGTCAAATTAGGTAGTGACTGTTCTCTAATTTGAGGAGAAATCAAAAGTGATTTTCTTTAAAAGTTAATGTACTGTATAAGTATATGAGTACAAAACAATATGTCAGGTCTGGCAGTCAGCCTCTATGGCCAGTTCCACATCTGGACGATGGGATGGCAAATTACCATTGATATCCATGGATATCTCATGATATCCATGAGAACTGCACAGGGCACAAAGCAGACGCATGAGTTGAAAAGTGTATGTTGAAATGTGCTGTGTTCAAGTATAACCTGGGAAGGAGGAATCAAAACTTAAACTGGGCTCTTCTATAAATTCTTCCTCACTCAACCTATTTTATTTTATTTAAAAAAAATTTTTTTTTTTTAATTTTATTTTTGCGGTACACGGGCTTCTCACTGTTGTGGCCTCTGCCGTTGCAGAGCACAGGCTCCGGACGCGCAGGCTCAGCGGCCATGGCTCACGGGCCCAGACGCTCCGCGGCATGTGGGATCTTCCCGGACCGGGGCACGAACCCGTGTCCCCTGCATCGGCAGGCGGACTCTCAACCACTGCGCCACCAGGGAAGCCCTCAACCTATTTTAGATACATTCCATGCTTTGTCAGAAACAGCAAATCCAACGTGTGCTGGCTGGCTTTGGGAGTTAGGGGTTGACACGTCAAATGATGTCTGAGTTCTCCCCTAACACAGTTTATGAAACACGATAGAGAACGGTGCCCATAATGCTGGCAGGGAGGTAAATGGGATGCGTGCCTCTTTGTTTTCCCCATTTCTGTAGGGCTTGATTCTGGAAAAAAGTCAGTGCCCATGTAAATTATTCATGAGCACTGTCTGGGATTCCAGTCAGCCAATAAGCCCCAGACAAAGGAATGAATAGTCTTTTTTTCCCTTAGCAAAGTGACTGCTTATTTCGCAGCCCTCTCTTTTCTTGGTCTGTGGGCCACAGCAAGGCTCCAGACCTTCCAACCAAAGGCAAAGGGGCAGACTGTTTTCTTGCTGTAACTCCCAAGAGCTGGGCTTCTGTTCCTCCATGGAACGCAAGTGGACACATCTGAGAATCAGGGTCAGAACAAAAGCAGAAAAGCGCTTGAATATAACTGGCCTGTCTCCTCTCACACAAGGCACAGTTCGCTGAGAGAGAGAAGAAAGGCATAAAGCACTACCTTCTAAAGTCCCATTTGATGATGACTTGCAAATGGTACCATCTTTGTAACTTGCTGCAAAAGAAACATCTCCCCCAGAAAAAAACAAAAACATAAAACAGCCAAACAACAACAGCTCTATTTGGAGAGATCAGAGGCATCATTCAGGCATCATTCATCTTTTTAGCTCTGATAAAGGCCATCCCAGGACATGTATGATAAACAAGGCTGTCCTGTGCTCCCACATTTCTCACTGTGCTCTCTGGATCAAATTCACACCCTCTGTGACCCAAATGTACCCTTTGCTCTCTGTGAATTACAAGGACTCGGTTTTCAAAGGCTTATCCTTAAGACTCTGCTCTCAGGCCAGTACCCTGAATGGAATTAAATTATCCCATGAAATAAATCCACAGGATAAAAATAGCATTGGAATCCATCCTAATTAAATGTGTTCCCTTCAAAGTCAACCATATCAGTTAGAGCCTGAACATGGAATTCAAGTCAAAGAGTGAATTAAATTCTCAGATTTGAACCGCAATATCAAGAACTGAAATAAAATTTCTCAAGATGTGAGCTGATAACTGCTTCACCAGAAACCACATCAGGCTACAATGTCCATCCTCCATATTTCAAGACAAATGAAACAGGGAGATGGAGAGGCAGTCTCCATCTGACATCCCACACAGGTCATCTAGTATGTGCCTCGCATCAAGGTAATACAGTCCTTATGAAAAGCCTGAGTATTCAAGAAAATGATTTAGGCCTTACTGCTTTTCAAGTCTGAATGCTTGTGTCCTCCCTCCCCCACATTATGCTGAAATCCTAACCCTCAAAGGGTGATGGTATTAGTAGGTAGGGCCTTTGAGCGGTGCTTAGGTCATGAGGGTGGGGCCCTGATGAATAGGGTTAGTGCCTTATAAAAGGGGTTCCAAAGAGATCCCTGACCCCTTCCACCATGTGAGGTCACAGTGAGAAGGTACCAGCTAGGAGCCAGGAAGAGGGCCCTCACCAAACATGACCATGCTGGTTCTTTGATCTTGGACTTCTAGTCTCCAGAACTATGAGAAATAAATTTCTGTGGTTTATAAGCCACCTAATCTGTGCTATTTTGTGACAGCAGCCTGAATGGACTAAGACACCCATTCTGCCTCATTTTCACAAATCAACGTCGCCCTATCACCAAAAGGGGAGTAAGAAACCCACTCTTCAATGGGTTTACGTGACAGTTTACTTTAAGGTTGTACTCTAAGCCTTCAAGTCTCTCCTGAGGAGACAGTATAGCCCAGTGGTTAAAAACATAATTTGAATTCTGGCTTCACTACCAGTTAATAGTCTGGTTATTAACTCATTTGAAGATTAGTAATTCATCTAAGTAACACAAGTAATATTATTGTTGTATAATACCATTGTTGGGAGGATTAAGGGAGAAATTCAGGTCAAGTATTAGGCCTGTAACAAGTACTCTGTTTAGCTCTTGTTGCCATTGTTATCTTTTTACATTTACAACACAAGTTCCTGTCAAATAGGGAAGTGATTACTCTTAAAAATTAAATGTGGGGAAGGCTCTCCCTGGGCTAAACAGAGCAGAGATGGGTAGCTAAAGCAAGGAGAGGAGAACAAACGTGGAACACACAGCCCAGAGTCCGATACCACCACCAGGAAGGACCTAGAACTCCCTCCAGCACCAGAGATCACGTCAGCAACCACCACCAATCATGCGATGAGCGGAGGGCTGAGACAGGAGAAAGGCCCTGCTGGAGCCGCCAAGAGAACATCAAGTCCTGGCTGAGAAAGCTCAAAGCACAGGCCATCCAAAGTGACCTGGGGCCACCTCGTGACTTAGGAATGAGCGGAGATTCCTTATGACCTTCAAGGGACTACCCCACTGCTGGCTATCCAGCCTGGCTCCCCGTGCTGTACCCCCTCTTCTACTTCACAGTGGGGGCTGTGACAGAAGAGCTGTGTCTACCTGAGGTTTCATGCTGTGCACTGCAAATTCACTAGAAAACATTTCTGCGCAGTGCCTGCTCTACCTTCTTGTTTTCCCACTTCTTCTTGGTACCACCGACCAGTCCTACTGCATTCTTTACTGGTCTCACTTCTCTTTTCCTACTTTTTTCTCCCAGGGTACTTAGGGATATTCAGTTTTTAAAGCTCTCTCACACTTTAATAATGATGTTCATGCTGTCATGAGCTCACGAAAGGAAGAGCCTTTAGCAAGCTAATAAACAATCAGGAAATTCTTTCCTTCAACATTCATGTGCCTAATATGAGACAGCATTTTTCTCAAGGGAAAGAAACAATTGCTTCTCAAGAGGGGAAAAAAAAGGAGTATATGTGGCAACTGAGTCATAATGTGATGTAAAGAGCAGGATGACATTGTCAACAGGGGAAAAAGGGGAAATTTAAGAATAAAAATGATCTAACACTCACTATTACATTTTCCACTTTACTCAGCTTTGTGTCTGACTAAAGTTTAATTTGATCTCCCCTGAGCTCTGAGATCTAACAACATCAACCAGATTTCAAGCCCATTTAACGTATGATATATTACGATCAAAAGACTGTGTGTCATGCAATGGAATCAAACAATATTTGGGAGGGGGCTTCCAGCGATAGGTATCATCAAGCAGGAGGACACTGCCATCAGCAGGTCACCTCTTGGCTCCTGGACTGGTAAGCCGCAAGCTCATTGGACTGTGATTCCTAATCACAGCAATTTAGGGCAAGAGGCATCCATGCCCCGCAGTTCAGGCATGGATTCTGAACGAGGAACGAATCACTCTCAAGGTTAAAACAGAAAAAAGAGAGCAGCCACGGGTTCAGCCCTTTGCAGGGTTTGGCCTTAGAAAACTCCAGCTGAACAAGTTCATGAACAGTCTCTTCTGAGACTCTCAAGCCTATTTTACGAATACCACACAGGGGCAAGTTTTAGTTTGCAGGCATTGTTAATCGCTGTGTTATTCATTCATTCTAATGGACACACAAAGCTCTGTGAATTTAATTCCAAAACCATTTCAATTGTTCATCATGAGAAATGGAAGGACGGGTTGAACAGGGGAATGAACCAGGGATGAATTATGAGAGGGGTTACCAGCAACCAAAACTCACCTATAGATGATTCCTTTGTCGTGTAGGAACATAAGCGCCGAAATGATTTCTGCAGCATAGAAACGAGCTCGTGCCTCATCAAAACGACGTGACTTCTGAATATGAAACATCAAGTCGCCCCCGTTCACAAACTCCATCACAAAAAACAGACGATCCTGGGTACAAACACAAAAGAGACAAAAGAGGATCCAACGTGGTGTAGCCATTAGCTTAGAATTCAGTCAGCATCACATGACGTTGGGCTCCGGCGTGGGGAGAAGAGGTTGTTAAATGGAGGTACTCAATGGGACATCCTGACAGCGGGTCAGGGCGAAGCAGGAGGGTCTGGTGGATTAAATCCTTGGGATGGTGGGGATGGGGGCTAGGTGGTGCTAGTAACGCCTGGATCTCCTTTAAGTAATTCCACACAACCTTGAATTTCTGCATTAAATAAAAAGTAGAGAAGGCTTTGGTTCTAGTTTTAGTTCTGCACTTTAAACACTATGTAACCTTGAATTTAACTTTTTTTGGATGTTCAACATTAATAAGGTGAGGATGATGATGCTATCTCTACCGGAATCATTGAGTTTTATAAACTGGAAGAGAGAAGCATAAATCAGAGTGCATGCCTTTTTGTCTGGAACATGTAGGGTTAATCACAGCAAGTAAGGGACATCTGATAGGTCCTCACACCTGGGCGGAGAATAATCACAGAGAAAGGAAAACATTTTTGACAAATCAGCCAGACAACAGTCTAATGACAGCCTCAGAGTTGCCTCAATGTTAGAAATTCCATTTGGCCCCTCAGAAGGTCCCTGAATCAGAAAAGGCAACTTAAAGTCAGGTGAGATGCTGTCTCCATCTGGAAGGAACTCTAACCCAGCAGGTGAAATGGGCTCTTAGAAGTCACTGTTGCAGTCAATGTACTAAGTACCGTGCAAGTGTTATGAATAAAGTGCTATGGAAAGTAACACTGCTTAATGGAAGAAGTGTACAAGTCTCCATTAAAAAGTGATTCTCCAAGATGGACAGCATAAAACGCTTTGCTTCAGGAACCTCTGAGATCAATGGACTTCCTCATTCCCTCTCATTAGCATTTATGGACTCCCAAGTTAGCCCGTGCTGAATTAGGTGATGGGGACCCAACAGAGAGTAAAAAAAGGCACAAAACAGACACAGTCTCTATCCATAGAGAGTCTAGTGTGGGAGATACACATTACTTTAAAAAAGCCACAAAGTCAACATAAACAGGCAAATGTACAAATTCTGGTCAATGCTGTGAAGGAAAAGTGGAGGAAGCAATGATATTGTGTCATCCGCTTGGGGGGTCAGGGGAGGTCTCTCTGAGCAAGTGATGTGGGAGCTGAGACCTTCCAAATGAGTGCAATCAGGGCCAGTGGTCATCCTTTTGGAGGGTGGGAGGGTGGGAGGTCATTTTGTAAGGAAACTGGTATCTTACCAATTCACAAAGGATGTGTATACGCACACAGAAGCCATCCTTACTTGTGGTTTCAGGTGCTGCCGGCTCTGTTTGGCATTGCCACGCATTCACAGCTGAATGGTGGACAGAGATTGTGTATGCTGTTGTTCATCTCCTGATCCATCACTGGTTTAATCAGGCCCTTCCCAATCAGAGGACACTACAACTTATGACCTCCTATTCCCAATTTTAAGACAAACCTTAATTAGAAGGAAAAAAAAATCCCCTGGGTCTATGAAACGTCTCTTTCTGCTAATGAGAAGCAAGAATTTAAGAGTGAAGATGGAACGGCAAGACCCACACACACAAAACCCAAAACCAAACGTCAATAAAACAACTCTTCAGGTTGACCGATATGAGCCATCAGAATACGAAATACATCAAAGCCGTCTGACTAAGCTCATGGCTGTCATGTGAGTGTGACTGACCAGGGGGAGAGGCCGAGTTGGGTGGGACGAGCTTGGATGAGCAATGGGGTTCCCTATTTTCTGTACGGGGAGGGCTCGGGTGGAAGGAGCAGGTTAGCAGTGGGCGGGGCAGAGGGTAAGCACGTGATAGAGACGGGCCTAAGAGCTGCACCCGCATGAGAAATTGTTATGCCGACGCTGTGTTCATTTGGAGGGGCCT
This sequence comes from Phocoena sinus, assembly GCF_008692025.1. Taxonomy (NCBI): domain Eukaryota; kingdom Metazoa; phylum Chordata; class Mammalia; order Artiodactyla; family Phocoenidae; genus Phocoena; species Phocoena sinus. The sequence continues at coordinate 138,131,706 of NC_045764.1, read as the reverse complement.
CAGGGGGCCCGGATGAATCCCCAGGTGGTAAAGTTGCCTCAAGCCATCCCTCAGCAAGGAGGTCCATCTGATACATTTCTGTCATCTGGCCTGTTCACCTTTGCATGGCTGTGACTGGTAGTCACATGAATTCCAACAGCTTGAAATACCTGGTTGCTAGAACTGGGTCAGTAGGTAAGTGGCTACTCCTTAGGCTGCTGGAAGTCAGCGGGGGTTAGCAAGAACATCTAAGACAGTAGGCATCAAGATGAGGGCATTCCAAGGGAAATTGCGTCCATTCCTGGTTCCCCCCTAAAATAATTCTCATAATCTCAAGTCTGAAAAGCCAGACCCTGGGCTAAATTCCAGATCTGGGGAAGGACATAACTGCCTTCCCTCCTCAGTCATGCTTCTCTGTCTCGGCCCCACCACCTGCCCTGGCGGCAGATTTCTCAGCTAATGCACGGGTTCCTGGGAGGCGTGCACACCTGGCATGCACAGCAAGAGGTCATAAGCTTTAGAACCGCGAAAATATGTGTTTTTTTTTCACCCAGAGTCTCATTTCTAACTTCCTGTCTGGCACCACCTAGAACAGAGGGTACAGCTCCCAGCCCTCGGGCCACACGCAGCTCTTTAAGCAAGCAGGAAGGGAGAACGAACCAGGAGATACAAGGACACTTTAATGAAAAGTAATAGTCCATCTTACCAAAGACCTACAATAATGTCACAAGGTAGAAAACTAAATGCACGTTTATCAGCTAGCAAAATGTGTTTGCTGTGAAGAGACCTTCTGTTTACATACAATTCTGTTCACTCTATTTTAAAATGTCTTCTGCCAAGACAGTTCAAATTTGGTAGCAATTTCTCCACGATTTCTTTTGTAGAGGTGGAGATAAATGACAAAAATATCCAGCTTTTAGCAAAGATTCACTCATAGTGGGGGTGAGTGAGAAGCCATCCTCAGCAATGAACTTTCATTAAACATGTCCTCAGGTGGGGCTTCTAGAAAGTGCGCAATAAGCAGTAGTGGCTGCTGGTGGTGGCTGTAATGGTGAAGATGTCTTCAGTTAGAAAAAAAAAAAGATCATACCCATGAATGTGCAGAATTATTTCAGTTACAGCCAAAGATGCAGATATGCACAGAAAAGACAAAAAAATACCTATGTATGACAAGTCATCTTTCAGTTGTGAGATCTTGTATTTCATTTATCTCTTCTTTATACTTTTCAGTATCTCTGAAGGTTTCTTTTTAAAAAAAAATTTTTTTATTAAAAAAACTTTTTTTGGCCACATGGTGCAGCTTGTAGGATCTTAGTTCCCCGACCAGAGACTGAACCCGGGCCCTCGGCAGTGAAAGCGTGGAGTCCTAACCATTGGACCGCCAGGAAATTCCCTCTGAAGGTTTCTATGATGAGTGTGCATTATTCTTATAATTAGAAACAAAGCAAAGTCACCTATGGCTTCCTCCATATTTCCCTAATTTTCACCTGAAAGATGAGAGATTGGGAAAGTGCAATTTTGAGACTGTCTTAGAGTAGGTACTTAGGCAGTGGGAGATGGGATTAGGAAAGCAGCTACAGAAAGAGGGGTCTTCACATCTCTGGCTGCCCATTATTCAGGGCCCCTAATAACCACCCTCTCCCTTAATAGCCATTCTGATGCCTGATATAACCAGGCCATCAGGCTTGTTGGAATCACATCCAAAATGAGACTCAGGAGGCTCTGGTTTGGGTCCCAGGGCTCCACTGAGAGGAGAGGGTCTGAGTTCTGGTACACAGGCTTCATAGAGTCTACTGAGTCCTTCAAAGACTTTTTTTTTTTTTTAATACTACTCTATTTATTTATTTTTGGCTGCACGCGGCCTCCTCATCGTGGTGGCTTCTCTTGTTGCCGGGCACGGGCTCTAGAGCGCAGGCTCAGTAGTTGTGGCGCACGGGCCTAGTTGCTCCGCAGCATGTGGGATCTTCCAGGACCAGGACTTGAACCCGTGACCTAACCACTGCACCACCAGGGAAGTCCCCTCAGAGACCTTTTATGCTTGCTTTAAGGGTCTCAACAAGGAGGAATACATGTTTACTGAGCACACAGTATGCCAGGCCCTGGGTGGGGGCCAAGTATCATTAAATGAATGAGAACCCAGGCCTGCTCTCAGGAAGCTCTGGTAGCCGGAGCACGTCAGCCCAGTGTGCTAAGCACAGTAGAGAGGCACAGGGGGTATCATGCAGAAACAGCAGGGACACTGGAGCAGCCTGGAGGCTGGGGTGGGGTTGGGGGAAAGCTTCGAAGAGGAGCCGATTCACCAGCCTTGAAGGATGAGGAAGCACGAGTCAGGATGGAGTTGGGTGGAGGGGGCAGGAATCAAGGTGAATGAACAGCTGAAGCGTCAGGTGTGAGGCAGGGTGTCGTGAGTGCAAAGGGGGATGTTCCCCAGGTGCTGAGGCTGCTTTCAGGGTCAAGTGCTGGTACAAAAAGCCAAGGCTGGGCTTCCCTGGTGGCGCAGTGGTTGAGAGTCCGCCTGCCAATGCAGGGGGTTCGTGCCCTGGTCCAGGAAGATCCCACATGCCGCGGAGCGGCTGGGCCCGTGAGCCATGGCCGCTGAGCCTGCGCATCCGGAGCCTGTGCTCCGCAACGGGAGAGGCCACAACAGTGAGAGGCCCACGTACCGCAAAAAAAAAAAAAAAAAAAAAAAAAAAAGCCAAGGCTAGTCAGGAAGCTTCCCTTCACCCTATCCGCCGGTCACCCACAGCTGAGAACGGGGTGTTAGTCCTATGAATACACACGGTCATTCACTATTGGCCTCTGCCATAATTACAGGCCCAGTGTCTGGGCTAAAGCAGGTGGCAGCTACGCTTTTTAAGGGCTAGGCTTGAAAAAGACTGCAGTAGTGTTGGAACCTGCCACAAATAATAAACATCGGCTACAAAACCCAATGACTCCAGCTGAATTTTACTCCTATGGCATGAATGCCATCAAGCTGGAAACCTTTCACATTGAACAAATGCCCTTTACAAAGCAGCAATGAAGCAACGAGGCAGAAGATCACCTCCTGCCTACAACTCCACTCTCTGTGCTGCTTAAGACCTAGTCTCACTGATGACTTGACAAACACTAAGTCATGCTGAAGAAACCCAACTGGGAAGCAACCAGAGGAAGCATCTGCTGGGATCCATGCATTTAGGGAGGCTCTCACTGCACGGTGGATTAAGGCTGCCATGAGTCATTTCTGGGGCAGGGAAGAGTTTCCAAATCCCACCTTGGGCAGTGAGGGCAGACAGTTGTTTCTCTATTTAAGCCTGTGTAGATAGCATTCCAGTTTTTCTAAAATCCAATTTCCTAGATGCTGAGCCTGGACACCTGCACGGCTTTCCCCGAGGCCTCTGGCTCCTCGATGGGAAATCTTGCCCTGATCTGCACAGTAGAGAATCTAAGGTCCCCCAGGCTGGCTTAACCTCAGTTCTAAAGCCAAGTGGCCCAGCCCTTTGTCTGTCCCTTGCTCCTCTCTTTTGTTCCTGATTCAACCAACCACAAATGCAAGTCATTAACATGGGGTGAGGAACACCTGGGGGAATAAAAGCAACTCAGAAATCCCTTTGTCCCACTCAGCCCAGCCCAGCCCAGCCCAGCCCAGCCCAGCGTGAGTTACAGGAGGCCAAGGAGCTGGTGCCTGGTTAATAATAGAATTCCTGTCATCACGTGCCTGGTTCCATTGACCGGCTGCAGCCTGGGCCAAGTCTGCCCTGGCTACTGTCAGTTCAGGGATGTTACTTCCCCAGCCCAAAGGGGATAAAAATATCTTCCGACCTGAAAGTGGCTGTCAGTATAAGCAGTGTGCATTCCCTAAAGCCCCTCCTAAGGACTGTCTTTTAGGAGGTAAAACTGTTGGGCAATTGCATGAGGAAACGTTAGAGAGAAAACACCAGTATAGATAGAAGTGCTATGGTACCTGTGGCAAGGTGACGTCGCCTAAGGAGGGTGAGTGCAGAGTGAGCACGGGCCAGGGATGAGACCCCTTAGGGTCCGTGTGCCAGACACCTTCAGAGGTGTCTGCTCAGCTCACTGAGCCCTTCCTTTCTCAGAGACCTGCCCTGGCACCGTCACGTGGGGAAGTGCTGGACATCCTGCACACAGCAAGTTGGACCAAGTTGCTCCCCGCCTCCTGCCCCAGTCCCCTTCCCAGAAAATTGGAACTGAGATAGACAGGTGTTCATGTAGGCTGTGCTGTGTGTAAGAACTGAGGAAACATGAATTAGGGAGCTGAGGCTGCCGCCTCTGTGGTGTCAACACATGAGATGTCTCGGTACATCAGAGCAGTGAAAGCCTGGATGGACAGATGGGGGAGAAGAATGGGGCAAAGATAAGAAAGTGTGAATGGGCCGAGAAGGAAACTACCTGGGTCCCTCACACCCTTCCAGTTTCAGGTCCCCAGAGAGACGTGGCCATTGTGTGCCCTTGGGTTCCACGAGACACCCCTGTACCTCGGATTCTTTATTTTCACTTCTCCCTTTTTGCATGACTCTAGTTAAGTGCTTTTCCATTATTTGCTACCAGGAGAACTGTAACTGAAACACTCACCGATTTTTAAGGGGCATGAGGTTTCCTGATTTATAAATCTAGGGTAATAACACCTCTAACTACAGCAATCGTGTGAGGATTAAACCGAAGCCGAGTGCCTGGCACAGCACCAGACCCAGAAAGGGATCTCAACAAATAGACTCTATTGTTATTACCACATCACACAAAGAGGACCAGAGCTACATCTGGGAGACCTTGTGCCCAGCACTGAAGTCCCTGGTGTCGCCAAGAGAAAGCACGGTGTAGGGGTCAGGAGTCGAAGCCCGAGATGCCAAAGCAGCTCCTGCTGCGCGCTATTTATTTTTTTGCTCTCAAAACTCTCACCGGCAAAATGGGGATAATAAGGTGATTAAACTCACAGGTGTTCGAGGATGAAATGACTTAAGCTTAGAATTTCAAACAGTTACGTGGTGGATGCGGAGATGGTGCCCCACTCATGGAGTACTCGGCCTGGCGAGTACACAGGAGCGAAACGGCAGCCGCAACCTCTACAGCAGCAGCTCCCCGACCCTCAGTTCAGGACAGGAATCTCGAGGGATCAGGGAGTCAGGAGGACCCCAGGGCAGCTGCTCGGTTGCAGGAGCTCTTCCTGATACTGCACAGTCATGGCCCTGACCTGATAAAGTGAACTTATCTTTCTTGGACGTGACTATTTAACAAGGGGTCACGAAACTAGATTTGATAAGCCAAGGCGCATTGACCAAATAAGTTTTCTCATCTTTCTGATATTAGATAATAATTCATATTCTCTATTTTAAGAGCTTTATAATAATCATAATCATTATTGCAAGGCAAATGTGCTCCCCCACGAACTGCAAACACTATGGTAAACGAGACTGTTTATAGTAGCTATTCTCCCCTTCTACAAAGTCGATTTTTTCTTATAAACAGACTGAGAAAGATGTTTCTGTTTAAACCAAGGATCCATGGTCACCGCCACTGACACATGTAAATCTTATTTAAAGATGTATTTACAAGTGAGGATGCAGGTTACCTTTTGGAAATAAGACAAAGAATAGAAACAACATTTCAAGTTAATGACTAATCTAGTTATTGCTTTAAGGCAATGTTAAGCTGGGAGCCACATCAATACTTACTTACCCAAGTTCTAAGAATTGCTTTGGAATTACTTCTAAATGAGTAACACATCAACCCTGTATCAAAAGCTGTGGAGTGCTGTTGACCGGCTGTGGACAAGGAAAAGGAAATCTCCAGTAACAGACAGCATTGTGTTGGATTTCTCATAAGTGCCTCTGTTTTATAATTTTTCTCTGACAAAGTCATCTACAGGGTGAATAGGGAGTTCAAATCAACAGGAAACCGTTACTGACGTCAAAGAGGTGACAGCAGAAAAGCACCCCTGTGAGGAAATCTGATTGCACCATGCCTGAACTGGAAACAACTTGAACTTAACCACATTAAGAATGATTACAAAGCCTTCAAGGAAGAAACAAGGAGAGGGAATCAAATGGCTTTTTGTTTGTTTGTTTTGTTTTTAATTTATCATTTTGTGCAGCCCAGAAGATAAGCGAAGTTAATTCAATTACTCAGCAACTCTTCTGTCAAGCCCACAGGCATGGTACATCCTATCTGAGCTCAGAAACTAGTTTCTGGGAAGGTGAAATATGTCTCCAATATAACAAGCCCTTAGGAGCTTGCATTTTAAACCTGGAGGGACACACAGTTCTTTCCAAAGACCAAGTGTTCTCCTGGCAAACTGGATACGTTACGGTCCTCTCTTATAATGAAACTCGACAAGGCTCATTGGCATATGTACCAGATGAGGGAAACGAGGCAATCGAACCTGGAGGTCAACATCCTGTGAAACATCTGGGCCAGGATGGGTTTTTTTTAAGCATAAATAAGCAGCAAACATACGATCAGGGATATAGCAAAGTTGGGGCACAAGCCCTCCCTTCCTGGTGGAGCCTCCTTTGGCATCTCTGGTCCACACACATCCTGCCCAGTATCACAGGGCTGGCTGTGCTGACTTTGTGCACTTGGTCGTGTTTTCTCTGGAGGACCCGAAACCTTTTAAGGCAGAGCCCAGATGCCAAATGATGTATCTCTAGTATCTCCGCCCCCGGTGCCCGGACTACGGTAAGGTTTAATAAACCCTTGAGGAACTACCATAGCAGGAGACCATTTTTGTTTCCTGATAAAATTTAAACTAGATTAGAAAAGTTGGAACAAACCGCCAAGACTAGTTTTACCCGGCCAGTTTGTGGAAGTCAAGTGCAAAGAAGTGAAGTGCCTCATCCACAGTTAAAACAGTTTGTGAAAGAGTTCAAGAGAGGCAGGTCTGCTTGACGCCACTTCACTTCCCTTTATTTATAAAGCTTTGGTTTTTCTGTTTATAAAAGTAATTACATGTTCTTCGTTCAAATGTAATTACAAAGTAAATACATGGAAAATTGAGAAAATAAAATCACCTGTAATCCTGACATCCAGAGAGAGAAGTCTAAATACAAGGAGAAACAAAACTATTTATGGCTTTTAGCATCCGAAGAACTGCAGATTTTAGAGCACCTAAGATATTTACAAAGTAATTTTAACTACCTTCGATTTTCCCCTTATGTCCGAATTATACTTAACACTTTACAGCATGTTTAAAGAACAGAAAAAGAGAAAACAAAAAAACATACCCTTCCTTTTTCACTTACATCACATAATATTTCCTGATGTACTTAGTCATCAAAACCATGATTTTTTTTTAACAGTTGCGTACTATTCCCCATGCCATTTCTATGAAGTCCTATAATTAGCTGGATTTCTGCTTACGTTAATAAGAGACATGGTATTAACACTCTAGTCACTGTCCTATGATAAAGATCATTTTTATTAGCCTGGAAAAACAGGCATCTCTTGAAAGCAGATTATTACGAACTGGACATGGTTTTTTAATTCTGAATGTAGATTCCCAAAGAAGATACCTTAGTGATTATTCACTTAAAAAAAAAAAAGGTTTGGTCACTTAAAGGTATGCAGGATAGGATTCCTTTAAATCATTATTTCACATAGTACATTCTTTTTATAAAGATTTTGGTTTCAGCGTCAAATAGGAACAAGTCTACTGAAGATATTTATGGATTTAGTTTGTATAGGGCTACAGAATAAAGAGTAAAAATTCCGTTATGCCATTTCACTTTAGATTCTTTTTCATGACAGAGGTTCCCAAACTTCGTAACTTGTTAAAGAAGATTTCATGTCTCCTTTTGATCTGTGGATCAACTAGACATTTCTTCCTCATGGGAGGAGATTCTGGGTTATAGCTTTCTGATTAAACATTTTGCCAATTAGGTAAGTATCAAATCTGGCCAAGAATATTCCACATCTGCCTCAAGATGATGCCTGGCAATCCACTGGCTGGGAGTCTGTTCCTTTCTCTGCCTCAAGATGATGCCTGGCAATCCACTGGCTGGGAGTCTGTTCCTTTCTCTGCCTCAAGATGATGCCTGGCAATCCACTGGCTGGGAGTCTGTTCCTTCCTCTGCCCTATGGTGCTGCATGCTTGCTGAAGTTTCTGTCTGGAATGTGCCTTCCATGTGCTATTTTGAGTTTGAGCCTTCCAGTGTAGCCATAACATCATTCTTCTCTGGCCCTCTGGCTGGGGAATGAGATCCCCTACAATCCCTTCCCAGATCCTTTTTGCAACGTGGGCAAAATATGGATCTCCACTGTCCACCGAGGAAGAAAGATGCAGACTTTCCTATAAAGGTAGGGAGACCCAAGTAAAAGAGACATAGCTCTAATAAGATGAGGGGCAAAGTGATCAGAAATAGATGAAAAAGTTTACCCAGGGGAGAGGACATTGTGCTACTTTTGTCGAGAAGCTTTAGCTGGTGAAATGAAGTTCGATGGGCCCTTCAAACCCCAAGGATGAGAATGGTGACTAAGGTGGCCACACAAACAACCACATCCTAGATCCAGTGGATAGCTTTGAATCCTTTGGTGAACGGACTTCATCTCGGCACTTGACGGCTCCTCCTAAGAAACCACTTCATCCTGATTCTTCTTTTTTCCCCCTACCTTTAGCCGCCCTTACTTAGAAATCCCTCTTTAGCCTTCCTCTCTTCCCCTTCTATAAACACCTACTGACATATTTTAAATGATAGTTTCTACTATGCCAAGTGGATACTGACACTAAAATCTACTCCCCACCTGAACAGTGTTTCTGAGCACCATCTTACCACTGGATTTTCTGCAAAACAAAAACACAACAAAAAAACCCAAAACATTTATTCCGTTCCCCCAGGCTCCCAACTGGTCAGAACTCTCGCTATTCCTCTCACTCTTTTACTCTAAAAAGTCCTATCAATTCCACCTCCTATGTGTTTCCTTGACTCCATTCCTGTGACTGCGGCCTTGGAGCAGGAAGGTTCAGCAGGCCAGTGGTTCAACAGCCTTACCAGGGCTGCCCGCCCCCAGTCTCCTCTCTCTGCAGAGAGCCACCTGGAGCCCTCCCAAAATGCAAAGCTTAGGTTGCTCCCTGCCAGTTCCTTTCACCTCATGATCGAGTCTAAACTCTTCAGCAAAGGATGTCTTCTTTCCTCCCCGTATTTCCTCTCCTGCAATCCTGCTACATCAAGTTATTTGGGGGTTCCTGGGCACATCATACAGTTTTAAGCCTCTGTGTCTCTGCACTGCTATTACCTCTGTCTGGGAGGCCCATCCCCCTTCTGTCTCTGTAGGGCTCCTATTCATCCTTAAAACACAGCTCAGACAGCCCCTCCCATGGAAGGCCTTTCCAACCTCCCCAGGGACCAAGCTATGACTGTCTTCTATCACACAGTGATAAGACATATCTGTGTTTAGGAAGACCCTTGCCTGAAAGCAATAAAAGGGCAGGTCCACATTTTGTTCTTCCTTATGCTTTCAGTCCCTGGCACATAATGTCCCTGGCTCAGGAAACATTCACTGAATTGAATTAAAAATGCAACGTAGACACAATATTACCATTCAACGTACTAACAAGTAATGTCTCTGGTGGCTAGGATCTACTTTTAATATGTAGAGACCACTCAGTTTTGCAGATAGCCTCTAAGGTATCTATCTTAAGCTGAAATGGCATTCCCATACATGGGAACAAAAGAAAGAAAACAGCAAGTCTGCTTTCCCCAAAGCGCACTTGTATTGCTACCAGCACATTTTTATACACTGGTTGGGAAATATTTCTTAAAGCTTTATCTCTGTTTGTAAATTCCAGTCACATGTACCACACACAGGATAAGAATCTGACTCACAGAGAGGCACCCCTTTAAGACCAGAGTGGTGACGATGATTTTCATAAAATGTCACTCATTCAATGCTTTGTTGGTAAAGTGGACACATAATCATTAAATGCCAAAACACGAGAAGCTGCACTATTTGTACTGCTTGCCTTCTAACATAACCCGTTTTAACTATATGCTCACTGAGCTTACCTTTTGTTCCTTAGATGCCCCAGGCTCTGACACCCAGTGGGCTAACGTTTTTTTTTTAATTTATTTTTTATTGGAGTATAATTGCTTTACAATGGTGTGTTAGTTTCTGCTTTATAACAAAGTGAATCAGTTATACATATACATACGTTCCCATCTCTTCCCTCTTGCATCTCCCTCCCTCCCACCCTCCCTATGCCACCCCTCCAGGCGGTCGCAAAGCACGAGCTGATCTCCCTGTGCTATGCGGCTGCTTCCCACTAGCTATCTACCTTACGTTTGGTAGTGTATACATGTCCGTGTCTCTGTCTCTGTCTCTCTCTCTCTCTCTCTCTCTCTCTCTCTCTCTCTCTCTCTCTCTCTCTCGCTTTGTCACAGCTTACCCTTCCCCCTCCCCATATCCTCAAGTCCATTCTCTAGTAGGTCTGTGTCTTTATTCCTGTCTTACCCCTAGGTTCTTCATGACATTTTTTTTTCTTAAGTTCCATATATATGTGTTAGCATACGGTATTTGTCTTTCTCTTTCTGACTTACTTCACTCTGTATGACAGACTCTAGGTCTATCCACCTCATTACAAATAGCTCAATTTCGTTTCTTTTTATGGCTGAGTAATATTCCATTGTATATATGTGTCACATCTTCTTTAACAGGACAGCTGTTAGGAGTCCCCAGACAGGAGCTCTGTCTGTCTACAAACTCAGAAAAAAACAGAGATAATGCTTATGTCTTTACAAAGAAGATCTCTCACATTTTCTTCGGCCTCTGTGAAAAGGCTAGTGATCTAGCCTACTTGACTTCCCATATCTAGGCTGGACCACCAGACACTCATGTAAGGCAGTGGTTTTCAGCTGGAGAGATTCTTCCCTCAGGGAGCATCTGGTCATGTCTGGAGACTTTTTTGGTTGTCGTAACTAGGGAAGTGCTGCCGGCACCTGGTGAGCAGAGGCCGGGGACGTTGCTAATCCTACAACGCACAGGGCAGCTCCCTCCCCTCCTGTGACAAAGGGTTATCCTGCCCTCAATATTAGTAGTGGGCAAATGATATCACATTGTACAAATACGTGATTTAAATTATTTTAAATTTATTTTTTTTAAACCTTTTTTACTGGAAAGGTTGAACATTCACCAGTCATTCAATTCCTTAAACTATTGACCTGCTGGTGAAGGTCAAGGTCTTGGAGGTAAAGTTCTGAGCAATGTGGAGGGAACTTCCTGCTACAGATCTGCCCTGAAGCCAAAGTAAGGAGGGGCAAACTGAGTTTCTGAGCAGGCTCTCACTTCTGCAGGTTTCCAGAAGAGGAACTTGAACCAGTCTCTAAGTCCAGTTCTCTACTTTGTTGGTTGTGGCTCACTTATCTTGAACTGCCTTCCACCACTGGTGAGACACACACTAGTGCAGAAGGTCTGGGCTTGTCGTGGGCACAGGCTAGTTCCCACTTCACGAGCAGACTATGGGTCACTGCTCCCTGGGGGTGAGGAGAGGAAGGAAAAGGTCGAAGGCACTTCCCACACAGCCACCGCACAGGAGCAGGAAAACACGTATGGGTGGGAGGGGAGCAGTTTTGCAGGAAGGGCTCTCCTCTTTTGGTTGGGAATTATACATTACATCATTTTAACGTTGAAAATATCATACACAATGAGAATGGAATTGAGACTCTGGGAGGAGTTCCAAGACGCCCTTTGTGAGACCTAAGCAATACATCATTACAGACCATCCTAAAGAAATGGGTAGGAGTGAGCTCCAAATACAGTGGGCTCTTTTGCTGTGCAAATATACTAAAAGCTGGACGCCTGCACTGAAAGGAAACAGGAACTCCCTGGGTGGTCCCAAAGGGGCCTGCCAGAGCCCGTCAGTGGAGCGGGAAGGTCTGCTGGTGAGACAGCCAAGGTGCTCTCTGACAGTGGAAGGCTGGAAGAGGAACCCTGAACAAGTCAGTCTCGATGGCACTGATAGGGGGGTGGGGGCAGGGAATGAGACCAGTCTTTCCAGCGGGATGAAGAACACTGTGCCCGTTGCAATGGTGAGCATGGAAAGTAAGCCTGCTCTTCCGTGACGCCTCCTGCTTTGGGCCCCAAGCCCAGTGGTGCTACAGAATCCATCGCCGTCCCTGCCCCCAGGAACCTCCATCAGGTCTTCAGTTCACTGCACCACACAGGCATCCACATGCATATGTAACTTCAATACAAGCCCCGCAGACTCTCTTCTAAGCGGATGGCTGCTCTGAGCCTGTCCTAAATGGCAATCCCAGAACTGCGACCATGACCAGCCCACCGTGGAGGGTCAGCAGCTGACTCTATGTTACGAACAGGCTGCTCAGGCCCCTGAACTCCCCGGGGAGGATACCGGCTCCGTGAGGGAAGGGGCCCCTCCTTGCTCTGTCCACTGCTGCATCCTCAGGGCTCAGAGCCGAGCCTTCACCCTGAAGGAACTCTGCACATTTGCCCAATGAATGAACACCCTTGACCTTCACCTACTGGTGGACAAGTCTCCATCACTACAAGTCGGCTACACTTACAGTGACTGACGGGGCTGATTCTGTCCTGAGGGGCCCCGGATTGTTCTGGGGCCTAGTGGAGACGGTCGCAGCTGGGTTCTAACCAGTGATGAAGCAATTATGGAAAATGCAAGTATTTCAAAACTAGGAGACATTTTATGGTCTGTGGTTTTCACCCAGACCAGTTGGGCTTCTAGACTGCATGATTCTGGGTCCAGGGTAAGGGGGACCCACTCCAGCCACCCACAGGTGTCGCGTCAGGCCCCGGCCTCAAGATTCCAGTTGGTTCTGGCAGAGGCCAACCCAGCTTCCCAGGGAAACACCCGCAGGCCACCCTCAGGTGCTGCTGGTTAGACTGTTAGTTTGATAGTCATTCTGGTTGACCTTCTGAGGAGAGACTGGCCCGTAGGTAAAATTTCCCCCCAGAGGCCAGTCCTCGTTTTCAGCTACCTTTCCTTTGGTGGCATGGAGTAAACACAGCCATTATGCTGTCTATGCCATGCGTGTGAATCTCCTCTTCCCAGCTAGACTGAGGATCAAAAGCACTGCTTCTCCCCCTAGCCCTCCATCAGTGTGATCCCGGACTGGCTGACTTTTCACTAAACTATTTGGTAGAAAGCGCATCCCATTCTCATGCCTGGAGCCACTCCTGGCACTTCATGCCCAGTGCTTTAAAACAGGGCCCTGCTGAGGCGGGAGTATCTATAGTTTGGCAGGTACCCAGGCACAATCAGGGAAAACCGTAACCAAAACTCACTGCCACAAAGCCTCGCCAGTCATCGGGAAGCACAAGGGCCGCGTCTGACCCTGGCCACTCTCAGATAAGTCGACGGAAGTGACACACAATTCGTGAACCGCCTTACAACCACGGAGGTGGGGAGTCCAGGCCATCTCTGGGTCATCGGTGTGGATGACAGCTAGTGACGAGGCCAGTTACAGCTGAACAACCTCAAAGGGAAACACATGGCAACCCTTTCAAGCCCTTTGGTCACACCAAGTGTTCTGGCAGTCCTCCCTGAGCAGAGACAGCCAAAGGAACAGCAAGGACTTCGCGTCCTCCTATTTCCCATTCATTTTCACGGCCATACTGAGTCACAGATAGTCGGGGAGCCGGGAAGCCTCCGAGGACAGAAGCAGAGGTCCTAAATCAGCCTCCCAGAAATGCAGAGCCCAGAGATGGCCTATGTGCATTCTCTTCCCAGCTGGAACACGATTAATAAGTTGGGAACATGCCCAACTGGGAAACACCATGTTCTGGTTCATTTTCTATTTTGATATGAGCCAAAGGCAAACTATACCAAATGACCCATAAGCAGACCAAATGGTGTTTATGGCACTCACTGCTCAGGGAAAGGAGGAAACCCAGTTCCAAACAGGGAAGAGGAAATGGCCTTTCCTTAGGTATTTTATAAAAGGCCACAAAACTGTATGTTGCGAAAAACTGCCTTTACTCCTGCCTGATGACAGTCTCCTCAGCTGTACACATTGCAAAGAGAGGATACTTCTATTTGTGCGATATTGGTAGATTATTAAACAGGACGACCTGGTTAAGAATCCACAGACTGACTCCTGCTTGCTGTGTGATCTGGGGCAAGTTCTTTAACCTCTCTGGATCTCAGTTTCCAGATCTTTAAAATGAGGATAATAGTATCTATACCCCCATGGACTGTTTTGAGTATTAAATGAGATATTTCATTCAACAGCTATTTATGGAAATACCGAATTGTACACTTGTCTAGACACTGGTAGTGAATACGAGCACCCAGAATATGCTAGGGTCTTGGTGAATAGTACCTGCTGCTGCTACTTCATCCTTCACCCACCCCTTCTGCAAAGCTGGTGCAGTTAGGCGCCAAGAATCGACCAGCTATGTAACGTGTTAACAGAGGGCTCTTCCCCTTGCCCGGGATGTCGCTGTGATTTAGAGCATAGCGGGTAAAGCTGTACCAGGGGCCAAGTGGCCCAGCTGCCGCTGCCAGATGCTCCCTGAACACCGGGAAAGGGAATGAGAGCTGGAGGGGCTGCAGGGCGGTTGGGTGTGCAGGGCTGACTGCACCTCCCACCCCCACCTGAACGAAGTCCGTGGGGGTTCCCTATTGGGAGGCATTTCTGCCAACAGGTCTGTGACAGAAGGGCACAGGAGGTGCTTATCTGGAAAAAAAAAAAAAAAATCCAAGGCAGGGGACCTTCCTCAAGACAAGGGGACTATTAGCTAAGTCAAGATGAGAACTCAGGGCTCTCCTGTTGAAGGCTACAGTGTAGTGACCTCCTGATGAGATTCTGAAAGATGCATTCCAGGGCCACACGACCATCCTGCTGCCTAACTCTTCTGTCTGTCTGTCTGTCTGTGTGTCTCTCTCTCACATGTACACCCCTTTGCTAATATTTAATATGACGATGGAGACAATAACCCAGAGAAAAGACTGTTTCCCTGCACCCATGCTGGCAGGCGATTTTCAGACATATTTTAAGTGTGATTTAAGTGCACCAAAATCAGTTTGCACCGGTTGTGTAAGCTGACAGCACTTAGGTCACAAGATTCCTAGCCGCCCTACCCTTCAAAGGCTGGATTTCTGCTTTGTTGACCGACACTGAGTGGCAGCTTCTTAGGGAAAGCAATGCCCCTGCCAGGAGCCCCAGGCGCACTGCTTCGCGGACGACCCCTGCAGGTGACACCGGAGGACACCCCGTCAGTAGGGAGGTGAGAGCACTGGGCTTCTGTCCCTGTAAAAGGAGGTTTTGTGTAATCTGTCCCCCGCCCCTCACAGGGCAGCAGCTCACAAATGCAAACAAGTTCTCTCCCAAAAACCGGGCTCGTGGACCCGACGCGGCCGGGGTCGTGCCGACGAGAGGCAGCTCTTGGGCACCAAGCACAGTGTGTCTTATGCTTTCCAAATGGAAGCCTTTGCTCTAACAAACTGGGTCTCTGAACAAAGGCTAAAGCATCTGACCAGTGTTTACTCTGCCACTCCCCCTCCTGCTGCTGCTGCCTCTTTGTTCTTCCTGGTCTCGGCCCTCAGCACTCAGCCAGGGCTCCAGGAGAGCCAAGGAGAGCCCCTGGGAGCTGGGGGTGGGGAGACCCGGATCCTAGGCCATAAATGCCAGCAGGCTCGGCTGCCAGCACAACAGTCACTGATTAAGATGAAAGGCGTGTGAAGTGAATTGAACCTGAAAGAGCGGGGAAGGTGGCCTACACCAGGCCGGCAGCCCAGACCCTGGGCCCTGCTCCTTTCATAAGGCCTCACTCCTCCCACCCTCATCCACAAAGAAACAGAAACACATTGCAGAAACTGACGATCGAGCAAAGAAGAAAAAGACCATCCCTAAATCCACAACCTTCATAACAGTCCCTGGTAGTTTACTGGCATCATCTCCTTTCAGGCTTATTTTGGAGGAGGGGCCAGGTTTGCCACATTGCCGTCCTGGGTGAAACCTGATATAGATTCACGCCCCTAATCATCATAAATTCTGTACTGTTTCCCGGCTTCCCATCTCTGAGTTCCACCACTTACTCTGTTAGATTTAGGTCAAGTAACTTATCTCCTCCTTCACTTTATCACTCGGCAAAATAAGGATAATAGTTGTACCCATCTTCTACGGCTGATGTAAGAGTTATATGCAATGAATATTACACGTTAGGTGCTTCTGACAGTAACACACGATGATCTAACTACTTAATATTCCATTATTCTCTACTGGCTGAAAAATCTTCATCAAATAGTACATTGTTTAAGTAGACTCCTATTGCTGAAGGCTGAAGTTGTTTCCAATATTTTCCTCTTATAAATAATGCACTGAAAATTAAACACCTTTATGCGTAACATTTATTTTATTCTTTACGTTGTTTTCTTTGGCTAGATTATCAGCAATAAAATCAACAGATCCAAGAGTATATGCATTCTTATAAGTCTGGGTCCAGGTTATCAAATTATTCACAAACTATTAGGATTTACAGTGCTTTCAGAAATTTATGAGGATGCCAGTGGAATGATATACATGCAAGTAACAAGCATTATTATGAAAAAATCGGGGCAATAATTCATGGGCTCATAATTCTATGCAGTAAACGACAAATTATCTAATATTTGAAATCTGCTTATCTTTTTGTTCTGGCCAAGAACAAAAGGAGTTCCAAAATTCCTACTTTGTGGGTGTTTACTTGTCACCTCCATGTGGGGGTCTGTGCTGGCCCCTGGGAAGGCCCAGGACATTTTTCTGGTGTGGGGAAGGAGACGGTCATCACAACACCGAGTTGCCACGCGTGTAGCAACAGTGTGTCTGCATTCTCGCCTTTGGTCTTCACAGCAATCCTGCTTTCATCTCAACCATGAGAACTTTAAGGCTCAAAGGAATTCTAAGGTGGTTGCAAGCCATTCGGACAGAGGAAAACAGAGCTGGAAGAACTTAGGTCTTCCGTTTCCAAAGGCACAGCTGCTTCCGTATCAGCAGGTTGGAGATGAGTCAGGGCAGACAGGAGGGGCTTTAAGCAGATGCTGAACCAACAACCTCAATGCTGTATAAGACACCAAGTGGACGGAGCCAGGCTGCAGAGTCAGCCTGACCCAGAGATAAACATTGTCTCCAACACTCCCAGCCTAAGGGATCCTCAGCAAGTTGCTCCCTTTCTCCTGGGCCTCAGAGACACTCATTCTACAGGGCTGGGCGGCAAGTGGACTGCTGTCTCTGCCAGCGTCTTCACGGTGAAGTGACACATTGCAGACTAGCGTCTCACTTTAGAGGCCAGGGCCTGCCAAACCCAGTTTTTAGCTACAAGTACTTTTTAGCTAAAATTAGTCATTTACCTGCTTTAATTTCTCATGGTAACTAACATTTTCTGTTCTTTAGAGTTAGTTTTTCAGCAGCAAATGGGGATAGTGACTGAGGATTTCTGACAGATGGACAGATGCAGAGAGCAAATGCTATGCATATGTGGAGTCTGATACCTTGCAAATCCGAGAGACGGCTTAAACTACAGCAAAATGGAAACCGTATATATCTCTATCTCAGCATGAGAAAAATGCACTTGGTTCTTTTAAGTTGGTTCTTACCACTTTATCATTTAGACTTAGGGCAAGGGAAAATTCCCATTATCCTTTGCTTTGGAGACATCTACTGTAACACACAAATTTTAACCCCAAAGTCAGCTCCTCTCTCTCTGGTGCAGAAATAAAAATCACCTTGCGGTAACGACTGCCACCTTGTGGCCATATATGAAACTGTCACTAGGAAAAAATAGATGGCCCATGTTAAAATAAAGGCTTCACCGGCTGAACACTGTGGAAATAACATGTGGACACTAATATGTGGCGATACTGTAGAGTTTATATCTTCCTGGAAAATTTTGCATTGTGTATTCTATATTTATTGGTCTCCCAATCTGGTCCAGGTTAAGTTCTTTTCTACTACAACACCCTCTAATTGTTGGTAAGACCTCAGACTGCTTCCATAGAATCACGGGGATTTCCTTCGGTAGGTAAAAGTCCCCTGGAGTAGGTGACACTTCTTTATTTGTTCATTAGTAAAAGTCCCCTGGGTAGGTGACACTTCTTTATTTGTTCATTAGAGTAACTTGAAGCAGCCACTGCACAACCATGTCCGTCAACTGTTAATATCATCTAAGCCAATGTCATAGAAAACCATCTGCACTTTGGTGCAGCCTGGAAAGACAACCTGAGTATAGCCCTGTCCGGCTCATGGAATGAGGAGAAGGTGAGCCTGAAGCTCAGGCGGGTGACCAGTACCACCCATCAGTCTTGCCTTCTTCACAAGGGTGTTCTCAAGCTCAGGGCCGTTACCCCACTCTTCTCTGGGAAAACAGCTGGATGAGGGCTGATGAAGGGCTTTAGGTGGGCAGAGCACAGAGCATGGGAAATAGTGTTTTGGGGATACTCTGGGTAGCAGTGGAGAATGGGCAGAACCAGAGCTCTGAAGGAACCATGGACCCGGAGGTGGGAAGCAAGAATCAGGGGCAAGGTGGTAGGGGCGGCATGGACTCCAGGGACTCCAGGGCTCCTGGAGCCACCGAGGACTCTGATGAGGAGGGCGTGGCCTCAAAGAGCCTAGACCATGAGGGGCGGGAAGGAGTGCAGAGGAAACCGGAGCCCAAGAAGCTATTACTTGAACCCCAGCTCCTTCCAACATACTCAGACTGCATGGGAGTACACGCCGTGCATCCCGTTTCACACACCCTCCTGTCTCCCGGCTTGCAGTGTTCCCTGCTCCGTCCATTTCCTAAGCTGTACATGTGTCTTTGCCAACACAAGGGACCCTTAAACACACGTGAACGCTCAGCCTCACTCACTGTCAGAGAAATGCCGGTTAGAACCCCAAAGACACCTTTTTAAAAATCTCTCCAACCATCAAAATGATAAGTAGCATGCCATGACAGGAGGGCAGGGGAAATAAGCCTTCTCACACATGGTTTGGGAGTAGGAATTTAGAAATACAACCAGCAAGCGGTAGGAGCTCGGGCTCAGCAGTCAGACTGAAAACGTCTGCCACTTGGCAGCTAAATTTCTTCCTGCCTCAGTTTGTTCATCTGTACAATGGGAGTGATGTTAACAGAACTTACTTCATGGGATTACTGTAAGGATTACTGAGATAATACACATAAAGCACTTAGAACAGTGCCTGGTATTCAAAGGATAAAGTGTTAGCTATCTTTAACCACGATGGGAGAGAGGGCCAACTAGATAAAATTATAAATGCACCTACTTCTGACAAAGCAATATCACTTCTAAGAGTGTATCATATAGAAATCATAGCACAAGTACCTAAAGATAAAAGTACAAAGAGACTCACTACAACTTTGAAATAAAAGTCTAAGTACAGCCTAAATATATAGCAACGGGAAACAAGTTAAATTGCATCATGTTCTTAAAATGGAATAGTATGTAGCCATTAAAAACGAGACAGCCAGGTACATACAAATATGAGACAATCTCAAGATACATTATTACATTTTTTCAAAAAAATAAGGAGAATGGGGATGCAATGTACAATATCGTGACTACAGTTAATGACGTAGTATCGTATATATGAAAGTTGCTAAGAAAGTAGCTCTTAAAGGTTCTCACCACAAGAAAAAAATTCTGTAACTGTGTGATGATGGATGTTAGCTAGACTAATTGTGGTGATCATTTTACCACATATACAAATATCAAATCATTATTTTGTACGCTCAAAACTAATATAATGTTACGTGTCAATTATACCTCAATTTTTTTAAATGTGTAAATTTTGCGAGATGCATTACAGAGATTTACTTCCTTAATAAAACCATTTTGGATTTTTTTTTCCTTAAAAAAAGGATACAGAATGGTGGACAAATATATACTATCATTTGTGCTTTTTAGAAAAATAAATATGGATGCATATATGCGGTGTGTGTGTATACTTTTGTGTGCAAAAAAACTCTGAAAGGCTACACTTGAAACTAGTAATAATTGTTCCTTTCAAAGAGAGGGTATGGATACTTGGAGGATGCTTATACTACCCATGGCAAAAAAAATAAAATAAAATGGTTTTTAATAGTTAAAAAATGCAATCTGATATGTCATTCCTCTGCTTAAATGTCTTCCATTTGTTCTTAGCACTAAAACCCTAGCTCCTTTAACAGCGCCTACAGCTGCCTGGGCTACTTCTGCAGCCTTAGTTCTCACCAGGCCCCTCCTCAACTTCACATTTTATGCTCGTGAGCTTTATTTACACCTCCTCTTCCCATTTACTAGTAGATCCATGCCTGAGCTGTTTAACCTTTATTCCATATTCGCTTTCATTCTCTTTGCCTGACTAATTCTGACTGGCCCTTCTGGTTCCGGCATAGCTGTGACTTTCCCTAGAAATGCGTCGCAGCATCACTGGACCCATCCTGCTCCCATCACACCCTTTACATCCCTGATGGTAGCAGAGGCAAGGGACATGTCCTGAATTCTCTTTCAGAATGCCTCTGACAGCAAGAAGATTAAGAAATATCTGTGCCAGACCCTCTTGGTGCCTTCACAGGAGCCCTCTTCCCTCTCCACTGACAACAGGAGCCCAGTTCTGAGCCCAATGCTAAATGGGCTACAGAGTGTCCTGCCCCAGGGGATAAGTCAAGGTTGATGTGAGCCAATCACGATAAAGCAGCTTATCTTGACTAGATATTTGCTCTTCCAGCCTCCTCTGCAGCTCAGGGTGAGCCTGTAACTCGGGTCTAGGAAAGATTTTTCTCTCCTTGATAAAAGGAGAGTGGTCCACGAAGCCCTTCTGCCTCTGTCCCCCGAGCTTCCTGCTTTGGATGCTGTCATATGAGGTGTGATGTTTAGGGCTGTGGCAAATACCTTGAGACCCACGGGGAAGAGATGTCTGATGTCACTGAGCAACTAATCCAACCCTAACATCGCTACTGTCAGACTTCCCAAGAAAAACGTCTGTACTAATGAACTAAACTCATCCTTTCTGTCTGTTGTGTAAACCACTGTCAGTCACATATTCTGTTAACTGCGGCCCAAAGCATTCCTAATTGCACAACATGATGGGATAGACAGAATCCCACAATCAGTCCACAGAATCAAGCAAAGGGTCCTTGACTGAGGCCAGGAGCAATGCCCTGGGACATTACAAGTCAAGGTGCCCCCTTCGGGCCTATCCTGGTCTGAACTCTTTTCCCCAGGTCTGAACCAGTTCAGCATTTAGCAACAGAGCTGAGGTTAAAGTCACCAAAATAAGCAAGCCCCTGACGTTTACTGTATTCTTAGACTTCTGCACACCTTCACTCTGCTAGAGAAGACTTACGTATGAAGACGTTTTTCCATCTTAGGACACACAACCCTCAAAGTGATCCCTCTCCAGGACAGTATGAAAGGAAGGAAGCAGTTAGCTCATGGTTCTGGTCCATCAGAAGTCACTGGATACTTCAAATGACCCTACCTTAGGAGTCCATCCCCCCAAAGTTTCTAATACTCTACTTTATGAAACCTTCAACATCTGTGAGCTCAGCTTTTGAAGAAAGGAGGCCACTGAGGCAGTGAAGGTGGGTCATACTTACAGGGGTCTGAAAGCAGCAAAACAACTGAGTGAGGAAGGGGTGATTGCGGGCCAAAGACAGGATCCTCTTCTCTGTCATGGTGCACTCCACATCGTCATCTTGCAGGATCACGTCCTTCTTTAGCACCTTCACGGCATAGAGGTCTCCTGTTTCTTTTATTCTTGCAAGCATCACCTATGGCAAACCAGGAGGAGGGAGCGTGAGAACTCATGCAGCTCTTAGGGTGTGGCCTCGTCTGGGGCAGAAGACAGATGGCACATGGGGATACGGCCATTGTATACATACATGCACAGGCAAACAATATACATGGAGCAGGCCTCCTTTAACCACCCAAACACTTGGCGCCAAGACTCACCTTCCCAAAGCTGCCCTTCCCCAGTACTCGGATGAACTCAAAGTTGTTGATCCCAAGTCTGTTGGAAGAATTAAGCCCAATGCCGTTTCCTTCTTTGATGCTCTCCTTTCCTTGTCGTCTTAGGGTTGATCTGGAAAGAAGATTCTGCAAAGGAGAATAGGAATACATCGAGTCAGAAATCACAGTGGAGCATGAAGCATTTATGGATGAAGAAGACCTTACTTGCAGCTTCAACCCTCAATACAACACATGGGGAAACATCAATACAGCTTGACATGTGATCAGGTTCTGCCACTCAGAACTGCTTCGGCACCAACTCCTGATCTGTGCTTACTGTATTTGGGTCAGAATCATTTAAAATATATCTAAGCCACCGAGTTTCAGTTTGTGCTCAAATGGGAGTATACAGAAAATGTCTCAGTCTGGTCCACCTGGTTTCTTGTGGTGGCTTTCTACAGGGTGGTCAAGGTTCCAAGAGCGCCACCTGGTGTCCATGTCCTGCAAATAGCAGCTTTCACAACTGCTCAGAGAATTGAGCACCACTCCACACCAAGAGTGGATGAAGCAACACTTCTATATATAATATTTTAAATTATAAAAGAGAAACAAAAGTTAATGTAAATATATGAAGGGTAAGACTGACAATACCTATAATCTCATCAGCCCTCCTCAAAAAACAAAAAATAGAAACATACATATACACACGTCTATCTTTACACTTAATTTAAAAAATACAATAAAATTGTTTCATAACACAAGTTTTAATTTAACATTTTTCCAGGCATATTATCCATATCTCTAAATTTCCTTCAAGAACATGAGTTTCCAAAAGCTGTCCAATATTCCATTTTATGGATATATCACAATTGATTCACTAATTCCCGGTATTGGAAATATAGATTATCTCCCAGTTTTCACTAGTATAGATAACACACAGTGACCATACTTGCATGCAAATCTTCAAATCAGGGTGATTAGGAGTCTAAGCTCTCAAGCAGGTGGCCTGGGCTCAAATCACAGCTCCACAACCTAACCCTGTGACCATGGACAAGTCACCTATCTCTCTGAGCCTCTTCTAACAAAGGGGATGTTATAGTACCTGCAACATGGGTTGTTATGAGGAGCAAATGAATAACTGCACTTAAAGCACTTAGACCAGTGCCTGGCACATTCCATAAACCTAAGCTGTGTTGTCATCTTTATCAACACGATCATCCTCATCAACATCGTCTATTTTCTTAAGATAACTTTCTGGAAAGGGAATTCTTTGGGCCAATGTGTTAATTTTGAAGACTTCTGATACATGGTCAACTTGCCCTCCAGAAAGGTTAACCACCAACACAATGAGAGCTCCCGGTTCACCACACAGAACCAGAAGTAGGTGTGGCCTCTTTGGGGAGTTCTCTAGCCCCATCCCACTAGTACAAGACTCATCCCAGGGAGGGTGCTACCTAAAGACAAGGTGACGTGCAGGTGTCTACCTTAGGATATTTATAAGACAGGTTACCACCAGATAAGAGACCAAAAGTCTGACATCCTGGAGCATCTGACCTATTTAGCTAAAAAGAAAGCTTATCTGGGGTAACTTCTAAGCAATGTTTGTAATAAACAGCTGGGCAATATCCTGAAACTGCAAGGATTTTTCTTACTCAATCCAGTGAAACAGTGATTGAAGATATAAAATGGATCACCTTTAAAATCCAATTATTTTAATAGTTTCTCCTCTAGATTTCTGATCATAAATTTTTCAAAGATGGAAAAATTTTACCAGCTTGAATCTCACTTCCTCCACTTAAATACTTCCCCTGCCAGAAAACTCTAAATCCAGTGTCTCAATCTTTTGTTTGTTTGTTTGTTTAACCCATTCTTCTCTTTTGATAGACTGAAGATGTCTCTCCTTAATGCTGTACTGTCAGCTAACAGGTAATTTGGGTTTTCTCACTATTAAGTATCAGAACATGAAAGATACTTGGTTCAAGTGACAAGTGGCGCTGCCCATTCCTAGAGGTTGTGCCACATGGCTCAGCTTATTTCCACGGTATTTCAGAAGCCCTGGGCCAGGCTGAAATCCCTAACCTACACTCTTCAGGCATAGCTGTCCCATGCACTGGAAATCCCCCTCACGGTATAGCATCCTGCCTGTCTGTCCACAAGAAAGACACACAGACTTGAAGGACTTTGCCAACGCCTTCCTGAAATCAAGAAATGCAATGTCAAGCCAAGCCCCTGCTTTACCAGGCAGGGCCCTTCAGTGAAAATGAAATGGGGTGGTTAGTGATGACACTGTTTGGATAACCAAGAACCTGACAGTGATTGCACTTCCCTTCCTAAGTGCCCAGAGATATTTGACAGTTAAGTCTAGAATTTTCCTGAACCCGGCGTCAAGCTACACATTTCAGAAGCCTCAGCCATAACCATGGCTCTTTCCCAATTCTCAGCAGACCACAGCCAGGAAGGCGGCAATAGGATGTGGGCCTGGGACGTGGCTGAAGCTCTAATGGACAACAGCAGGTGGGGGAGGGTCACTCAGGGCGGTGGCAGGACACAGCGACTGACATGCTCCACCCACTCCCGCCAAGAGGAAGGAACTCCTGTCTGTGGCTGGAATTGAGATAAATTCACGATCCATAAACAAATACTACACAACTGCTGGATTCCAGGCCTGTGGAGAACATCAGCTCTTTAAGTTCAACCCCTTCAGAGAGAAGGAAGCAGAGGCCCATAGTTACCGGTCAACTGCAGTGCCGGGGGCCCCGACAAGAGCAGAACCGAGGACCCTGGATTCCAGGCTTTTCACCAGACCACAATGACAGGGAAAAAAAAAAAAAATCCCTTTTCTGCTTCTTGCTATATCTGCACGCTCATTATTTCTTGTTATATAATTGTATATAGAACCTTATTTGTGGAACAAAATGCTCTTTAAAAATGCAATAAATCTGTTTATTGTATTTGCTGAGACTAGGAACTTTGATTATGCCACACACAATACTAGGGCTCGCCACATCTGAACAACTTCTAAATTACAAAATATGAAAATAGCAAAGTCTCACCGAGGTGGGAGAAATACTTCCGGGTTGGAGGCCCATTCCTGCCAGAGTCTTGGCCAGCTCCGCCGCATTCACTCCACAGTTTGGGGCCACGTTCGCCTGACATCGAATGTGTACATTCATTTTACATACTGGATGGAAGAGGAAAAGGGAATCCACGTTCAGAAAGGAGCCACGTCAACATGTGCTGTGAAAGAGAGCTGTGATAACCTGAAAGACCATGACTGAGGAATTGCACAGGCTGAATAATGATATCTTCTCATCAAATTCAACTGACACTCACAACGATCCCTGAGTGTAAGTAAATCCCTGCGTTTTTCTCTATTTCTGTTCTGTGCAGAAGCAGTAAGCCTGGCATACGGAAGAATAATACATTTCAAATTTCTTTTTGTTTTCACTGTGACTTGATGTAAGACATTCACTTAAATCATATGTTAAAAGTCATCACTGATTTCCCAGCATGATTCAATAGAGAGATCAAAACATTCATCACGGCAACAGCTCACTCGATTAAATAACAAGGAAACGTGTCAACCGACTTTATGCCATTCCTTGTAACTCTCAATAAAAGGTAGCAATCTAACAGCCACGTGTAGATGGCTGTTCAGACAGGATGGAACGGGTATTTCTGAGAGAAACGCCCCTAAGTAAAGCTTTCTTTCTGAGCACTGTCTTTGGGTGGCCCTCACAGCACAGAACGCGGCATCCTGTACAGCAGCTGTATTTCTCAGTGCTTGCAGCCTGTGGCTTCATGGGTGACAGAAAGCAACCTTTTTAAAGGTCAAGGCAAGTGGCAGTTGGAAGAGGAGAGCGAAGCAAGCTAAGCTCCTGGTGCACAGGAAGTTGACTTGGGGCGATGAAAGACCCGAGGTTTAATCAGCACAGAGTTCTGACATGGTTTCTTGACACGGGCCCTGCCGATCGGAGGCAGGGATAAAGCAGCGTAAGATGTGTTGAGGTGTGTCAGCCCATCTTTGGAAGCATACACAGAGCCAGGTTTCGTGGTGCCTGAAATGATGCAATTGCAGGGTTGCCCTCTTTAAGAAAAAGAGCACTTCATCAAGTAGAGAACTTGGAAGGTACCCTGCAAGGGAGGAGCTCCAAGGCTTAAGCTTCATTAGATTCATAGGAAATCCACCTCTCTCCACAAGGCTGGTATGGAGACATACAAGCCTGCGGTGGCCTTTCTAAAGCTCCATGTGACAATAAAAGCAAAAATGATAGGAGCTGGAACACTGCAGGCGTGCTACCCTCAGCACCACCAGGGACAAGTGCAATGCAGATGAATCCCACCCATGGCTCTGCCTGTCAGCAACAACCATTCGAAAGCAGAAAGTGACTTTCACGCTAGAAACCCACACCTGGGTGACACCATCCAGCTAATGATCAAGCAGTGCCTGAAACAAAGCTGCATGTGAGTTGGCTGCTGTTTTGGTTGAAAAAGAATTATTTCAGGTATCTATGAAAAAAGAATAATTAAATGGTGCTCTGAAGAAATAAAAGAATTTGCCTTTCTGAAAGACAAGTGACTAGCCCCTTTTTGTTAATAGAAGCAGGTCTGGTTAAGTCCAGGCAGCCAGTGGAAGCTGTCCAGTTGTACTGACATGAACTCTGCCTCCCCTGGTGACTCAGAATGTGTCTCAGGCTTCAGGCTGAAACTCACATGTATTTCAGCAGAGGGCAGTGTACCCCACGACAGCCAGATTGTTACAGCAACACTCAATGAGAGATGACTCCAGGCCAACAGCCCCTCAACTCCTAACAGGACAGGGACCAGCCCCCGTATCCTTGTCCTCTGCTGAGGCAAAAGCTCCAAACTCAGGCTCCACTGGACATTGTTGTTGAAGGGCATGCCCTCGCACGGCCACCTACTCTCTGATCTCTATCAAGCTCTTTGAGAAGACACAGGGCAGACTGAGTTATGCTTTTTTTTTTTTTTTTTTTTTTTTGGCAGTACGCGGGCCTCTCACTGTTGTGGCCTCTCCCGTTGTGGAGCACAGGCTCCAGACACGCAGGATAAGCGGCCATGGCTCACGGACCCAGCCGCTCCGCGGCATGTGGGATCCTCCCAGACTGGGGTATGAACCCGTGTCCCCTGCATCGGCAGGCAGACTCCCAACCACTGCGCCACCAGGGAAGCCCTGGGTTATGCTTTTATAACCCAATTCCTGCTTATTTTTGGTGAGGTGATCAAACCAACTCTCCTGCTAGCTCTTACTCACAACTCAACCTTCTCTGCTGGCCACCTCACCTCCTACCATCTTCCCTTTCTGACCAGATCCCATCTTTTCCTCTTTCAAATACCTATGGAAATACACAATGACTAGCCTGTACTCAGTACTAAATAGAGGGTAGCCAACAGGTTAGTTAACCAGACAGGACATTTCATTTAGCAAGTGAGTAAACATTCCATGGTTAGGAAATCTGTGGCTCACATGTAGCTCTCTTTACGTGCCTGACAAGGGACACATACATATAGAGAGAGCCACTAAGATGTTCATTTACAAGGTATCTAAAACCATCCGTCCTAGGTCAGATTCTGAAATGCAGAATTCTGAAAACTCGCAGCAAGGTGTTCTCATGAGGAAGTGGGTACTAAGCACCCGAGAATCTCACTTTTACACTGAAGTCCTTGTCGCATTATCCCCCAGAGCAGGGAGCCACAGTGATCACAGAACGTTGGCACCTTGTAGTTGTGGACACTGAACTTGTGTGGGATGTTGATTCCGAACCTCTGCTCAGCAATCTGTAGCAAGGAAACAGGAGGACGAGAGCTGAAATTCCATACCCACACCTTTTGTGAAAACTGTAACAGAAGCCCACCAAATGCAAAGTGTTACTATGACACCTGAGATGAGTATACTATTACTGCTCAGCCACGATGAATTACCCAGGCCTTACCACGCAGACGAAGCACACTTTCTAGTGAACAAGACTGGCTGGACAGAAATGTGTGGTATACATTAACCTGTCCACCATCTTGGGAGATTAATAGAAATTTAAATATTCATTTCACCTTTTACATTCACTTGGCCGTGTTTCTCTCCTGGCCAATTCCTCACACCCATGTCTATTTCTAGAAACTTCTACCTTCAGGATTCAACACGTCTTTTATAGGCAACATACACTTGCTATCACCACAAGTTCTTCCAGAAATTGCGTCATGAGGATGGGGTGACACCCAGAG
Source organism: Phocoena sinus (assembly GCF_008692025.1). NCBI lineage: Eukaryota > Metazoa > Chordata > Mammalia > Artiodactyla > Phocoenidae > Phocoena > Phocoena sinus. The sequence continues at coordinate 138,103,622 of NC_045764.1, read as the reverse complement.
GACAGGGAACCACAGAAGGAATTTATCCCAAAGTGACATCCAACTGGTGATCTTATTCAGCCCTTCCAGCCTCTGCCTGTCTTTGTATTTTGATATCTGGGTGCAAAGATTCTGCTTTTATCTCACAGACGATCACGTCTCAGGATCAGGTGAAATCTCACAGACTGTTTCCAGCAAATAGTTAAATTAGGCATATGCTCTAAGAGTCTACATCACAGTTTGAAGCAACAACAACAGAGCCACACGTAACAAGTAGTGGGGCAATATTACTCCTCTTGAAACGTTTCTGGCCTCTTTCTCATAAAAGAAAGTATGCCTCTCTGTGTACTCTACAGCAATCCTGGGTGTATACTGTAAAGAACCATCAAGTTCCAGAGTCGGACTCTTCAGTGCATCTATAAATCCACTGCTAACTGTTGGTAATACTCCAACTGCCTTCTACCTCCAGAATTTAGAATGTACGTTCACCTCAGCTGGATGCAATGCTAATGGCAAGAGTGATGTTCAAGCCTTTATGTATAGATATAGATCCTCCTTGAAACTCCTCGAGAGGCTGGAAGGGGCCAAAGGTCACTTTATTTAGGAAGTGCAAGTTACAGTTAACAACATACTTACCATATCAATTCTATCTTGTAGTACTGATACTATTTTAGGTCTGAGGCTGAGAGAGAAGCTAGCTAGCAGAGGCTGGGCTCTACATTCAAATCCCAGTCATCTGATGCCAAACTCAGGGAAATCTCTCTTCGAATTAGTAGAGCTGATCCCTAGAGCTTTTACCCAGCTGATCACTAATGGAGTCATTTCCAGGACAGGTCAAGCTATGCAAGTATAGAAATACAAATGCCATAATATAAAAAGGAGAGAAATTTCAATTCTGATACCACCATTGGCTTCAAGGAGTGTGGAAGGGAATTGGGAATGAAAGGGAGGAAGGAAAAGACAGAGGGAAGAAGGGAGAGAGAGAGAGAGAGAGAGAGAGAGAGAGAGAGAGAGAGAGAGAGAGAGAGAGAGAGAGAGAGAGAGAGAGAGAGAGAGAGGGAGAGGGAGAGAAAGAGAGAGAGAGAGAGAATGTGCTCGCATGAGCTCATGCAGGCATTTAATCAGCAAACTGCTATCTTACCTTTGAATCCACTTTGTTCATATTGTTTTGGCAGGTGCAGGCTGTAACAATTAGATGATGGCAGCGCTTGTGGACGACACAGGTGCACACTAGGAAATTAAATCCAGCGATTATACATTTATTGGAGGCACCAGGCCATTGTGGCTTGATTTAGATGGTGGGCCCACATGATGGCAGCCAATGCTCCCGTTCTTCCTATATTCCTCACCACCACCCTAACTCAGGCCTTTGCTCATGCCTGAACTATTCATTCCCAGGTCCGGAACTAATGTCATCCTTCCTGGCTTCACTCGTTCCTGCCCCAACCGCCAGAGGAATCATCTCACAGTATATGATTCTGGTCACCTCAGGCCCATAATCTAAAGCATTCAATCGTGCCTCACAGTCAGTCAAACTAGAGTTGAAATTTCCCAGACGGGTTTCAGGCTCTCCCAAGCCCACCCCAGGCTCACCTGTCACCTTTCTTCTCTGGGGGCTCTTTGTTCCACTAATAACTAGACTAGGTGCTCTTCCTGGAGCAAGTCTTCACCCTCCCCAACACACTGTCCATGTCCCTCTCAATCCCTGGGGTATCTTCCTTTCCTATCACTTCACTAAACCTTAAATGTATAACAAGACACAACTTTAAAAAATGTCTCTTTTATGAAAATATACTTCCCATGGCTCCCCTTCTAGACTGAAACTCTCTCCCTCGTCTACTCTCCTACAACCTCTAGCTGGCCTCCCTCATTTCAGATCTTCCACATACAGCCTCTAATGTCCTCAGGATTCCCGGCCAGCATGATGACTTGAACAAAGTAGGCATTCGTTAAGTATTTGCAGAATGACCCAATCAATTGCTTGAACAGTTAGAACTTTCTAAATAACATTTTTTAAATTTTCATTCAGACAACCGATAGAGTGCAGAGTCCAGTTTCCATTAAAGGATGAACATGTACGATGAAGCAATATGAAAATACACATCATTTTAAAGATCTTTCAAGACATATGGAAGTTTCTAGGATTAAATACATAAAGACAGATGACATGTCAGCAAGTAGCACTATAATCTAAAACAAATCTAGCTGTCATCAGATTGAATTCTCAGGAGAACCAAGGTGAAAGTGCCCAGAGAACTGGTCTTTTTATACGAGGGAATCCTTCACATAGAAAAATCTTATATTCCAAGGCATTTGTTTTTTTCACAGTCAGCTTGGCTACAGGTTTATCAATTTTATTGATCTTTTTGGAGAATTATTGATAGCATTTGGTTTTGTGGATTTTTTAAATTGTTTTCCTAATTTCAATTTCACTGTTTTGCATTCTATTTTTATTATTTATAGAAACTGCTGCTCAGTTTAGGCTTAAATTTCTCCTTTTTAAGATGGAAACTTGGATTATTGATTTTAGACCTTTATTCTTTTCTAATATATGCATTTAATACTCTAAATTTTCCTCTGAGCACTGCTTTCCCTGCCTCCCACAAATTTTGATAGATTGTATTTTCATTTGATTTAAAATATTTTTTATTTCCTCTTGAGTCTTCTTTGACCCATGTGCTATTTAGAATATGTAGCTTAATCTTCAAATATCTGGAGGTGTTTGAGCTATCTTTTGGTTATTGATTCCTAGTTTAATTCCACTGTGGTCTGAGAAGATACTTCTTATGATTTCTATTCTTTTATATTTGTTATGGTTTGTTTCAATGTCCCAGAATGTGGTCTATGTTGGTAAATGTTCCTAGTAAGCTTGAGAGGAATGTGTGTTCTGCTGCTCTTAGATGGAGAATTCTATAAATGTCAATTTGGTCAAGTTGTGATAGTGCTGTTTAGGTCAACTATATTCTTACTGATCTTCTGCCTGCTGGATCAGGCAGAAATGCTGATCAATCAGAATCAGAAACTGCTGAGATAGTAAATAAAATTAAATCCAACTATAATAGTGGATTTGTTTATATCTCCTTGCAGTTCTATCAGTTTTTGCCTTAAGTATTTTGATGCCCTGTTATTAGGCGCATATACGTTAAAGATTTTTATGTCTTCTTGGAGAACTGACTCCTTTGATCATTCTATAATGCCCTTCCTTATCCTTTATAACTTTCCTTGTTCTGAAGTCTGCTTTAATCTGTTTGCTCTTTTTAGCATGATTGGTATATCCTTCCAACTAGGCATGTGGTTTTATATCCCTTTGCAAGATGTGAACAAATTAGTGTCCTCATGTCTCCTGACCAGCGTTCTTTCCTGGTCCTTTAACAGGTGGCCCACTGAAAATCAGCTCTTTAAATATCCTGGCACTATGGGCCATGGTAGAAGAAATAAACTAAAAACACAACAGATACGTCACAAATCATGTATTTTTAAACTCAAAAATGTAATCTTGTTTACCAAGAGGTTCTCAAGTTATCTTTGTATGCATGAGATGGACAGAGCATAGCCCTGTGCTGGAGAGGTCCAAGCCAAAAAGTGACATTGATTCTGACCTGTGAACTATGCTCTCATTTGAGGCTGAAATTAATAGCAGAAGGTCAATTATTGTTGTCATATCAATTCAGTTTTTCCTAAATTTGAGAACTCAGTAGAATTGTTCATACATATTAAAGTCAAAATTACATCCAAATGTATATCTTATTCCATTCTTCTAAGGGAAATAATATTTTACTTCCCCTCCTTCAGAAGAGAAGGTGGGATTTCTTTATTTACCTAGTTTACCATAGGTTACCACTCTAGGATAGGTAGTACTATTTTACCAATGATCTGTAGGGTGTAAATTAAGATAATAGGTACCATATGGATAAACCATGCGATGACACTCAAGTTAATGATGAGGGAGGCCCAAATAAAAGAAAAGTCCAATTCAGCCTGGCTAAACCTCCAGATTAAGGAGCCTTCTTTTCCTCTTTCCTTTTTTATTCCATTCCAATTCTTCTGGAACACTAATCGAGGTTATCTCAGAATTGTGAAAATCAAAATAAATTGAATGGATAATAACTTACAAGACCATTAACAGCCTAACTTTGAACATTCTCACATTTAACTAAATTCAGAAAATCCAAAAAGCAACTTGGATAATAGCTTCTATTTCCAATTCAGGTAAAGAGAAATCAGCATTGTGCTACTTCTCACTCCTACGGACAAGGGGATTGTAAAACACCAAAAATTTATCTTCAAGACTCAAGGGTCCTGCTCACAAAATCGCATTACCTTTTAGTATGTTCATGATCCTGCAGAGACAAAACTTTAAACAACTACACTTATATAGGTATCCTGGATTCAGAAATAAAAACATCCCCTCTACTTTGTCTACAAAAAGACATGGCTAAAATTTAAACAAAACTAAAGGGTTGTAATTCTATGGGGGTCTCATTTGACCTACAGAGAGTTATTTATCAAAATATTAATGGAATGTATCCTGTTTCCTCTTGGTATAATCACTTTTTAACACAGGAACAAGATTAAACATGTTTTAAAATGTTTTCTTACCTTGGCATTGATAACCCTGTTTCCCAAATACACCCCTGTTCAAGACAATAGAAAAAAAAGAAACCATTAGTCAAATATTTCAGCAACAATGTTCCTATAATTACAGTACTTAAGGAAAACAAATTTCATCCTCTGGTCCTTTATAAAAAACACAATTTCAGAGAAGCAGCAGAAATAATGTCCTTTTTAAGCCCTTTTTTGTTACCACAGGACAAGGAGGAAATTGATGAGTTAGAATGCTCCGAATAACAAACAGGTGAGCTTGGCAATTCTCATTCTACCCATCGCTGCGGCAATCCCCCAAGTCCTCAGTGAAAATAAACCTCCTCTGTGTGTATGACCGAGCCTCTTCCTGAAGTTTCACTTTACTGCCTTATTGATCATTCTCTCTCACATACACATAAAGACATGCAGAGGGTGAAGTAAACAGATGCAGATATACATATGGATGTAAACAGGTGAGTCCACTCCAGCTGCCTGACCTGAGGCATCTTTCATCTTCCGTGTGCCCACATCACCCAGAGTCCACTGGGGAGCAGAAGTGCGGTCACAATATGCCCATCATGCCCACAGCTTCCATCTCTGTCTCTCCCTAATACAGTCTCTGGGTGATGGTGATATGATTCTCATTCTTATTAACAAAAACCACATTTTACTAAGCCAGTAGGATATGCCAGGCAATGAGCCAAGCAGCTGACCTCTACCATCTCATTTAATCCTCATAAAAGCCACGTGAGGTAGCACATATAATAGGATGGCCTAGAGCACAGATCCTGAAGCTGGATGGCCTGGATGTGATTTGGGGCAAGTTGTTAACTACTTTGAGCCACTGTTTCTTAATATGTAAAAAGGTATAATAATAACAGTACCTACTTTACAAGGTTATCATGAAGATAAAAAGTGTTGATAATGTAAAATACTTAGAACAGTGCCTGGCACTCTAGTGCATATAAAAGTTTATTATGTAAATAAAATAAAATTATTGTCTCTGTTTTGGAGACATTGCTGGGTTATATAGCTTGTCTAGGTTCACACATCTAGTCGGTGATGAGATTGAATGACAGAGTCCATGTGCTTAATCATATATGTGTGTGTGTGTATGTGTGTGTGTGTGTGTGTGTATATATAAAACACATAACCACTATTTTAAGTGTGTGTGCATGTGTGTGTGTGCATGTGTGTGTGTGTGTGCGTGTGTGTGTGTGTGCGTGTGTGTGTGTTTCACAAGGCCAGTTAGGTGGGAGTTAAAGTTTCCTTGGTAGAAAAAAAATTGGTGAAATTATCAAGTACGTTTCCATTAAGAACGTTAGTTGAGATCACCAGTTGTCACCACAAATGTCTACAGGGGCAGACAGGTCACGTAAAGGAGGGAAGCCAAATGGTGTGACATGAAATAAAACAGCAACAGACAATTACCCTTCTGGTCAGGCAAATCCAGGGAGAGGTGGGTCTAACTGGAACATGCAAAGAAGAAAAATGGGCTCAAAGTTGCCAGAGATGCTAATTTTTTCATTCAAAAATGGAATAGGAACCTCTTCCTAAAGACTATAGTTTTAGGCTTCATACATATCGACAGCCAGTTTAGGGCCTTTGGTTTAGACAAGACTCTATACTTTTTCTTTCTCTTATATTTTATTTATTTTTTTATTGTGTACAAATTTAATGTCTTATTTCTTTTTAAAATTTATTTTATTGAAGCATAGTTGATTTACAATGTTGTGTTAGTTTCTGGTGCATAGCAAAGTGATTCATTTTATATATATATACATATATATGTATACATATATGTTCTTTTTCAGATTCTTTTCCGTTATACGTTATTACAAGATATTGAATATAGTTGCCTGTGTTATACAGTACATCCTTGTTGTTCATCTGTTTTATATATAGTAGTATGTATCTGTTAACCCCAAACCCCTAATTTATCCCTGCCCCCTCCTTCTGCCTTTGGTAAGCATAAATTTGTTTTCTATGTCTGTGAGTCTATTTCTGTTTTGTAAATAAGTTCCTTTGTACCATTTTTTTAGATTCCACATGGTATCATATGATATTTGTGAGGGGATGGAAAAAGGTATTCCACGCAAATGGAAATCAAAAGAAAGCTGGAGCAGCAATACTTGTATCAGATAAAATAGACTTTAAAATAAACACTGTTTCAAGAGACAAAGAAGGACACTACATAATGATCAAGGATCAATCCAAGAAGATATAACAATTGTAAATATATATGCACCCAACATAGGAGCACCTTAATACATAAGGCAAATATTAACAGATGTAAAAGGAGATATCAACAGTAACACAATAATAGTGGGGGACTTTAACACCCCACTTATATCAACGGACAGATCATCCAGACAGAAAATCAATAAGGAAACACTGGCCTTACATGACACATTAGACCAAATGATATTTATTGATATTATCTATAGAGCATTTCACCCAAAAAGCAGCAGAATACACGTTCTTTTCAAGTGTACATGGAACATTCTTGATAGATCACATGCTAGGCCACAAAAAAAGCCTCAGTAAATTTAAGAAAAGTGAAATATCAACCATATATTCCAACCACATCACTGTATTAGAATTCAACTATAAGAAAAAAAAAACCTGCAAAAAACACAAACAGATGGAGGCTAAACAGTATGCTACTAAACAACCAATGGATCACTGAAGAGATCAAAGAGGAAATAAAAAAAATACCTAGAGACAAATGAAAATGAAAACGTGACAATCCAAAACCTATGGGACATGGGACTTTGCTGGTGGCACAGTGGTTGAGAATCCGCCTGCCAATGCAGGGGACACAGGTTCGATCCCTGCCAGGAAGATCCCACATGCCATGGAACAGCTAAGCCCGTGCGCCACAACTACTGAGCCTGCGCTCTAGAGCCCACGAGCCACAACTACTGAAGCCTGCGTGCCTAGAGCCCATGCTCCACAACAAGAGAAGCCACCACAATGAGAAGCCCGCACACCGCAACGAAGAGTAGCACCCGCTTGCCGCAACTAAAAGAAAGCCCGTGCACAGCAACGAAGACCCAACACAGCCAAAAATAAATAAATATTTTTTAAAAACCCACAACACCTATGGGACACAGCCAAAGCAGTTCTAAGAGGAAGTTTATAGTGATACAAGCTTACCTCAGGAAACAAGAAAAATCTCAATAAACAACCTAAACTTACACCTAAAACAACTAGAGAAAGAAGAACAAACAAAACCCAAAGTTAGTAGAAGGAAGGAAATCATAAAGATCAGAACAGAAATAAGTGAAATAGAGACTTAAAAAGCAATAGAAAAGATAAATGAAACTAAAATCTGGTTCTTCAAAAAGATAAAAAAAAATTGATAAACCTTTAGCCAGACTCATCCAGGAAAAATAGAGAAAGGGCCCAAATCAATAAAATCAGAAATGAAAAACGAGAAGTTACCACAGACACCACAGAAATACAAACGATCATAAGAGATTACTATGAGCAACTATAATGCCAATAAAATGGACAACCTAGAAGAAATGGACAAATTCTTAGAAAGGTACAGTCTCCCAAGATGGAACCAGGAAGAAATATAAAATATGAACAGACCAATTACTGGTACTGAAATTGAATCAGTAATTTAAAAGCTCTCAACAAACAAAAGTTCAGGATCAGATGGCTTCACAGGTGAATTCTACCAAACATTTAGACAAGAGTTAACACCTACCCTTCTGAAACTATTCCAAAAAATTGCAGAGGAAGGAAGATTTCCAAATTCATTCTGTGAGGCCACCATCACCCTGATACCAAAACTAGACAAAGATATCACAAAAAAAAGAAAATTACAGGCCAATATCACTGATGAACATAGATGCAAAAATCCTCAATAAAATACTAGCAAACAGATTCCAATAGTACTTTAAAAGGTTCATAGACAAGACCATATTCTTGATTAAAAAGGCCAGAAACATAAACTAAGCCTGCATTCTGACTGTTAAAAGGTATAAAATCCAAAGTAATCACAAAACCCCCCACAAAACACAAAGTAATTGATCAATACTCAGAAATGAATCTGAATCAAGTGTTTCTGCCTTAAGCAAAATGACTAAAGTTTGCAACAAAAACAAAGATCTCCTTTTATGCTGCAGATATGAAAGTGTTTTTCTTCCTCCTGAGAAGGGTGTGTATGTGTATGTTTTGTGCATGTGAGGGTATTTCTTCCTTCTCTCTGCAAATAAATATGTTTAATGTTGCCTCTAATTGAAGATAACTATTACTTAAATTTATTTTACATTATAGATTTGCCACTTGAGTAACATGTATAGTAAAATATTGCCCCAAATCATCTAGAATTTCTCAACTATTAATTATCTTGATTCTTAAATGCCAGGGATTATAGTATGTGATCACTGAAAGCTATTACCTTTGTCTACATACTATAAGGCTGAAGACTACTGTATGTTTAGTTTACTTGCAACAATTAATTCCATAAGTCATCATGTGATTCATGCCTTCTTAGAGAAATACTGTTGATATTTCTTTCCTCCTTAGGGATAGATCATTTATTAACTGATTAGCCTCTCTCTCTAATTAGTGCTTTTTAACCAGTTCATGATTCATTAGCACTTTTACCAACATGATTGGCAAAATAAATAACATATAAAACTTAATCTGTACATTGTGTAATTTTTTTGTTGGGGATTAAAATTTCTAGGTCAACATATTAGAGTAAGAGAAAAAAATCAGATTCTAAAACAATTCTTAATAATCATGCTTTCTCCTGAAATCACACACAACCAGAGGAAGTCTCAGCTCTTGGGAAGAGAGAAGACAGGGGACCTCTTACCAGATAAACTCCCTGCAGTGAGAGCAGTAGGTGGGCTGCCTCAGGTATGTGGCCATGAACTTATGTCCGTTGATCTGGTGGACTCGCCTTCGCATAGCCCTTTGGCGCTTCCTGGTAAAATGTTTGAAGATTCGGTCTCTCTGGAGAGTAGCTATATATTAAAAGAAGGGAAAAAAGAATAATGTGTAATGAACCTACCAGCACCTAATGTATGAGAAAGTTTGGTAGTTCAAACACTCCCCAAATTACTTTTTTCTTTCTTCAAGATGTAAAACACCCCAGAAAATCATCATGCTTTGTTAGACATACGTGAACCCTGGGATTCCCAACTGCCTAGTTATAATTGGCTATCTTGGGCCAGTCTCCCCCGGAACAGAGCGTGGGTTCCCCAGAGTTTCGATGCGCCAGTATGTGACAACAGCATGGTCTCGCAGTCCCTGTCCAGCTATCTGGGACCTCAGGCTCACCGACTGGCTGCAGTGACCGGCTGGCAAACAGGGCTCCTCATTACTCCCCTTTCATTCTGCTGTCCTCACAAACTCAGTGAGGGAACTGCCCCCAACACAGTGAGAGCCCTGCCCAAAAGCATCAGTTCCAGCACCACCTCTGTTAACTTGGAAGAGGCAGAAATTAACTGGGAATACACTTAGAATTCCCTTTCTAATTTCATATTTTAAAAGTAGTGGTTCCTAATCTGAAGACTCTAAAAACTGTGCACCATTTAAAGATCATAAATGATATCTTCCACCTAACTGTTCTAGAACTTTTCCAATGTATGCAGAGACTTGTGATTATAAAATAAAGATTCCTTCTTCAATAATGCTTTTAAATGAATCACTGCTCCAAAGGAAACTAAAGGAATCATGCAAGAATAATCTGCTAATAAATTTTAAAACCTGGAAGAAATAGAAGATTTCCACGTAAATACATGGTCAAAATTAGTCACATAAACCAAAAAGTCTAATTTTTTAGAAGGAATTGATAAAGTTTTTAAAGGACTACCTCTAATTCTGAAGGATTCATTTTATGTAGACTTTTCCCAGTAGCAATATACTCAAATAACCAGAAACTTCTATACTACCCAGAATTATCTTAAAAAGAAAAACTCACTATGACCAAGTGGGAATTTTCTCAGGAGCATAACAATGGGCATATTATTACAAAATCTATTATAGCTTATTCTATTAATAGGTGAAAGAATAAGTATGACAGTTTCAATAGATGTTTAAAAGGCACTTGATAAAATTTAACTTGTAATCCAATAAAAAATTCTTTCGAAAAGACTAAAAGATTGTCTCTTTAACATGACTAACACACATTTTCACAGGTCAGAAGTATCAAACTGAATGGTAAATGTTAACAAAATTCCTGTGACAGTTAAGGACGAATAAGACTAATTATCACCGCTATTATTTAGTATTATTATGAAAGTACTCGCCAAAGTTGTTAGAAATGAAACAAAAGATCAAACTATTAGGAAGAGGTGGCAAAGATACCATTATTTGAAGTTGTTTAATGTAGGACTAGAAAACTCAGGAGAATTCAGCCTAATCTATTAAAAAAATGAGTTCGGTGTGATGGACAATAATAAATCATTAAAAGTCAAGGTATTTAGTATATCAAAAGAGCCAATTAGAATAAGTTAAAAAATCCCATTCATACAACCAAAAAAACCAAATTATCTAGGAAATAATTTATCAGAAGTGCAAGATTTATATGAAAAAAAGACTATAAAACCAACTGAAGGGTATGAAAAGATAAGTAAAAATGAAGTTCTTAAATTGGAACACTCAATACTACAAAGTTGTCAATTCTATCTAATGTCTAAATTCAACAAAATTTCAATCAACATTCCCAAAGGATGTTTTTAAACTTGACAATTTTTTTCAAGGTTTATTTGGTACTATAAATATTTTAAAACTGTCCCAAAATTTCAATGAGGGAGGACCTGCTCTACATGGTAAAACATATTATAAAATTACGATAATTTAAACAGTGCTCTACCCCCTCAAGAAAAGTCCAAAACTAGAAATCAATTTGGCTGAAAGAGAATATGGTTCAAATCAGTGGGAAAAGATGGATTATTCAATAAGTGGTGTTTAGACAACTAGGTGGCCTTTTGGAAAATATCCTTACCTCACTCCTTACACCCAAATAATCTCAGATGAATGTTGAGGTGGAAATTATAGAAAGAAAGAAAAGAAAAAAATACACTCCTAGGAATGGGATGAGGATAACAAATTTCTACAGCCATAAAAGATCCACAGATTTGCAATCTATGAAATTTAAAGTCCTACTTGTCAACAGACACAAAACAAAGTTAAAACAAACTGGGGAGAAGAGGATTTGCAACATGTGACAAAGTGTTTGCAACATGTGACAAAGTGTTACTATTTATTCATTAAGAAAAGAGGATAAACAATCTAGTAAAAAAGGGGCAGAGGAAGTGAACAGGCAATTCATAAAATTATAACTGCAAATAGACAATAAACATGCCAAGATGTCCAATCCTATCCAAGACAGACATGTAAGAACCGCAAGGTAAATGACATTTTACCTCAAGTTGGCAAATACTTATAAAGGTAGTTAACATGCCCACTCTTACTACAGTGTCGGGAAATCGGCACCTCCAGCCTCTGCTGGTAGGAGCATAAACTGGTCTCTAGTCGTCGCCCCACCATCCTCTGGCTGTATTTACCCTGCTAAGCCTCAGTGTTCCCATCTATAAACCAGGTAGTGCCTTCCTCCTAGGTTTTTTCCAAGGACTGAATGAGATAATAATGCGTTAGAAACGTTCTGCCTAGAGCTAGGCACATGGTCACATTCAACACGTAGCTATTTCAAGAATGATTTCTTTCGGTGACCAATTTGACAAATAACTGTCAAAGTATTTATTCCAGTTTTATTGAGAAATAATTGACATAACTTCACTGTGTGAGTTTAAGGTGTACAAGCATGATGGTCTGATTTACAAATACTGTGAAATGATTACCGCAATAGGTTCAGTTAACATTCACCTTCTCATATAAATATAATAAAAAGAAAGAAGATAAGGAAATATATATTTTCTCCTTGTGATGAGAACTCTTAGGATTTATTCTCGACTTTCCTATATATCATACATCAATGTTAGCTGTGGTTATCATGTTGTATACATTACATCCCTAGTACTTACTTATCTTATAACCAGAAGTTTATACCTTTTGACCACCTTCCTCCAATTCTTCCTCCCCCTACACCTGGCCTCTGGTAACCACAAATCTGATCTGTTTTTCTGTGAATTGGTTGTTTTGTTTTTCCTGTTTGTTTTTTAGATCATACAGTATTTGTTTTTCTCTGACTTATTTCACTTAGCATAATGCCTTCAAGGTCCATCCATGTTGACATAAATGGTAAGATTTCCTCATTTTTTTATAGCTAATATTCCATTGTGTATATATATCACAACTTCTTTATCCATTCATCCATCGACAGACACAGGTTGTTTCTATATCTTGGCTATTGTAAACAATGCTGCTATGAACATGGGGGTGCAGATATCTTTTCGAGTTAGTGTTTTTGTGACCTTGTCCAAGTGTTATGTGCATTTCCTTTCATGCAACAATTCAACTTCTAGGATTTATTTTCTATAAAAAACACCAGAAAGCAGGAATATATGTTATATAGATATCAATCATTATATTCTTTTTAACAGTAAAAATTAGGGTCAATACAAGAAATCTCAAAGAATAAAATGTAGAAATAGTCCAAATAAACGTTGCTAAGATAGCAATTCTTCAGAGGCTCTAGCATGGTTAAAATTGTACCTGCTTCAGGTTTTGTTTTGGGGTGTTTGTGTGTAACATCTTTGGCAAGCAGCCCAACTGCTATCATTCTCAGGTTTCCCAGCTATCTAAAGAAGATGAAAATATACCTTTGTCCTCAGCGCTACGGGGATAGTGTCATAATCAATATTCCTGAGAGGTTCTTACAATTTTGGATAAGGGTCACATAAGAACAGAAGTCACTGTACTGTACTGCCCTCTTCCACAATACTTCTAGAAGCCATTTAGTAACCACAAAATAAACAGATTTTAACGTTCGTTTGTTGACAGATGACGGAAGTTAGCCTAATGAGAAGACCCTATACCTGATCTACATTATCACCAACCTAAGACCCAGCTCAGTACTGGCCAAAGCAAAACTTGTATTGAATTACTAAACACTTATCACATCTAAATGCAAATTAAATTCTCCCTGGGGGTCCAATTACCAATAATTTACTCATTTAATCCCTTAATACTATAAAGATTGGTTAAAAGGTCAGCTCACTTGCAGTTTTAATATTTCATGAATTGGGTCTTCCCCCCCCCCCACAACAGCTATTACCATTGCAGTAATGTGACCTATGAATTTTCCAGGTGATTTGTTATAGCTGGAAGGACATAGGAAGAAACTGCTTGTGGTTGTTCACCAAGTCGGTCATCCCCTAATGCCTTCGCTCCTGCCTTTCACCCCCCCTGGAATGTTCTTCCTTCCTTTTTTTTTTTTTTTTGTTTTTTGTTTTAAACTAGTTAACTTAGACTTTCCTGTGTGCCTCAGAGCCTAAGGCAAATCATGAATCAGAGTGAAATGCTTCTCCCCTCTGTTTCCACAGCAACCTGGGAGCACACCTCCATCTTTTCCCTTATCCCAGGAAACTAGGGGTTATGTCTCTTTCACCTCCTATACCCAGGTGCCTCATAAGACCTCATACATGGTCATTTTTAACTAAACTTCACTCTTCCCTTTTCTCTATTCTTTTGCACATGTGCCTCTTTTTGTTTAGAAAGCAAACACACACTCACCCACACCTCAGAATTAGCAAGAAATTTAAGTCATGTAAGTAAACCGGGGCCTCCATGGCTTCATATGGCTTTCCCTATCACCATTCTCTTGCTGGCTGCCCTGGCCAGGAAGAAAGAACTCTGGGACTTAACTCTGTTCCCCAGAGCACAGACTCAACCCCCATTTGACAATCAGAGTGCAGAGGGAGCTTCCTCATTGTTCGCACGGCCTCCTGTTGACTTAGGACTGAGTTAGAAGGGCTAAAAAAGACGATGTAATCTTGTGTCTGAAACCACCCTGGGCTCTGAGAAAGCTTTCAGATCACGTGTTAGGTGAACACATCAAGCGATCTTAACATGCTCTGCAGCCAAAACTTGCATCACAACCTCTGTTTTGCTCCTGAGGTGCTCAATGCCTCTAAGTAAATAGGAAGCTGGATCAGTGCCCCGGAGTGGAAACTCACATTCCAGACTCAGGAGGTGGGCAGGTCTGGAGCGCTGATCTGTCTTATCCAGGAGTTGGTGTTGCCAAGCCCTCCCAGCCACAGGGTGGAGGATAATTATGTCAAATGTAACGAAGCTTAACTAGTTTGAAATAAAATTATATTTCATAAAATCTGATTGTCAGCCCACACACTCTTTCAGAACTTGAGGAGGCACAAGTGAGTAGGAGCCTCCCCAGGGTAAGCTTCCATCGCAGAAAGCTGTGCTGGTCTGACACTTGCGCTGCTGATGTGAGGCTCTGCCAGGGAGGAGTGGCTCTCCGAAGTCTCTGTCATACGGTCTAAACTTGATCTCAAAAATAGTAAATATTTCATCCTTTTTAGTCTTCTGCTCTCCCTACCTGAACTTAAGGCTTTATATACCAGACATAGACATCTGTATTTGAAAGTACTTCTGAAACATTCTGATGTGAGTCAAAACAGCATAGTTCCAAGTTTCCAAATGACTGTAAGCATATTAAATCAGAAAGAGAAATCTATGGCACTTTTTAATTTTTAGAATTACTGATATAAGGCATATAAAGGAAATACCTCTGATGTAGTGTAGTGTAGAATGCAATTTAAGTTGAATTTGCTCAGCAGCAAAAGCACTTAGTTTACTAAAATCTGCGGCTGGTCTTCAAGGGGGCGGTGCAGAGGAGGTCGTGCAGCCTTTATATATGGCAGGCAGGAGAGTGTGGTGGGTGAGTGCTTGGAATCTGGAGCCCAGCTGTGAATCCTGCTTCTTCCCCTTATAAACTGGGTGACCTTGGGCAACTTGTTTTATCTCCTATGCCTCAGTTTCCTCATTTGTAGAACATGAAGGGCTAGAGAACTCTCCTCAAAGGGCCATTTTGAGGACTTGCTGAGATAATAAGTGTAACATAATTAGAAAAATACCTAGCAGGTGGCAACTAAGTGTTACCTATTATACTTGTTGTTAAAACTCTTACTTCAGAGTTCAAGAAATAGAAGGGATTTTTAATCCAATCACCTAATTGCCTCGAAGAAGAATCAATACCTAGGAAACCATTACCTAGAAGTTCAACAACGTGCTCAAGGCTCATCTAGTAGCTAGCTAGCACCAGAACTACCCCCGGAATCCTCCACTCTTGATCTTATCCCAGGACCATACGGTTAACACCATCCTGCACTTTGTCCTTTATTAACATTATTAACATTGGGTCTCCTAGAATCTTCTAGAATCAATTGGGTCTCTCCCCTGGAAAGTAATAAATTTTCTGGTGAGGAAACAGAAACTAACAGGAAGGTTAAGTGAGGACAGGCAGGCAATGATAGAAGTGGGGACGCCAGACCCTGTTTACTATGTTGAACTACTGAGCAATGCTATCAGATGTCTTTTTTCTTCTTCCTGAGATATTCATTTTATCATGTGTGCACTTGGGAGGTGATGACTATGGGAAAAACAAACAGGAAAACCTTAGTGTTGACCAAAAGTTACTAGTCAAGAAAGAACCAGAGCGTGCTATGTTGTTAATGTCTCTAAAATACAAAATATCCTTGAAAGGTAATGCAATAAGGTAGTGAGAGAATTTTGCTTAGTATTATCCAACATACTGAATAAGCAACCACGTGATCACAGAACTGTGTGATAAAGAATGATGCTTAAGAACTTAAACTTAGATGATTCCTGTCTGAGACAATAGTGATAATAACAGAACAATTAGCACACGTATTAAGCAAATACATAATTTAAATGAGTCTTTACAACAGGTACACACAACCAGTGGGTGACAGCATTTATTGGGTGTTGAGTGAAGAGAGAATCACAGGAGTTGTGTACCTAGTCGTCTGATTAATTAAGGAAGACTTCATAAATGGGTTGAGATTAGCTGTTGTTTGGAAGAGGAAGGAGAACCTGGTGAACCAGGATAGGGAGAGGATTCCAGGAATTTATGCCAGCACCAGTCACAATGGCTGTGACAAACAGTGTTGGTATTAAAAATGGCAAGCAAAAGCCCCCAAATGGCACTGAGCAGAACAGAATCTTCTGTTTTTTGAAAAGAGCTGAATCACATGACTCATAGGTATTTCTAAATTCAGACAGAATGATTCAACTCAACATAGTATGAGACCTGACTCTACAGGAACTATACACAAGTGTTTCTCAGGGACTTGGCTTCCTCTGAGGAAGCACAGTCTACAAAAGCATCTACCATCGTGCAAACTCATGGGGATGACTATCACTGGAAAGAGGAGGGAAAAACAATTTGTTACTAGATTGACCCTCTCACAGAGGACTCATGGCTCATAGCACCATGAAAGCTGAGCCCATTCTCACCCAACCCCACCTAACCCTCCAGTCTCCTCTGTCAGCAGAAAGAGGAGCAGAACAGAGGTCCTGGATGCGGCCATCAGAGATGGTACCCAAGTTCCATCAGGAGCCTTGGGAAAGGCCTCTCACCCCACTGTTATAAGAGCCCTGATCTCCCATCGTCCAATCACCTCCTTCTTAATTTCACCCCTTGTATCTACAGGTACTGTCCAAAGTACAAACTCTCTCCTCAGCCCTGAAGAAAGGGACCTTGGCTCCAACAACATCTGGTTCCTCTCACTCCACAATTTCTTCTTAGTCTCCCTCACCAGCTATTCTCTTCCACCCAACGTTTTAAATATGTGTGTGTCCCAAGGTTCTTTGTACACCATTCTTCTGGTCTTTAGGGGCACTCATCTCCTCCAAGACTTCAAAAGATCTCTTGACTTCCAACAATTGCCTATGTACTGAGGACTTGCAAACCTGCAGCTCTAGCTCTGGCTTCTAACTACTAAACTTGTTTCTAAGTAGCTCCTCAGTATCTCTTCAAGACATCCCCAAAGTACCTAAAACTTGACATTTGTAGGCTGAACCCTCTTCCCCAACCTCTTGAACCCACGTTTCTTCCTAGATAATAGTACCACTATGCTTGGAGTCATCCAGAAAAAGAAGAAAAACACCCCAAAAACAGCACAGAGATGTCTTCAGGTCCTCCTTCTCCATCTACAACAAACTGATCGTCAAGTTCTACTAAGCCTTCTATGATCTGACTGGGTCTCTCCCTCCCATGCTCATTGGGTATAGTTAGTTCGTGCCTTTTTCCTCTCATCTGGACTGTGAAATAGTTTCCTAACTAGTCTCCCTGCACAAGTTTGCTCCCCTCTGAAATCCATCTTTCATCCAACCAGTTATGTGCAGGAAATACACATAATTCACAGTGTATGTGAATATCCTGCATGGAAATCAGGCTTACTGTAGTTGTCCTATTTGAACCATAGTAAGGTAGTAGGGGGTATGTTTTCCCCAAAGGGTGGTGCTTCCACTGTCCAACATCTGAGAGAAAGTTGAGTCCTCAGACAGCAAAAAGACTTTCAAGTGGGCCTTAGTCAGGTGGGAGACTAGTCTTTCCCCCCGTCCTCAATTTCTGGGGCCTGGACCTGAGGTACCAGGAATGGGGCATCCACAAGGCTCTGCAGAGAAAGACAGAGGTAGGCTAGGAGTAAGCCCAGTAGTAATGGGCTTGGAGGACCAGGATTCCTTTCATTACGAACCCAGAAGATCTTAAACTCCTCCACTAAGTCTGTTTAGTAGATACCAATGTTGACTTCCCTAACCCCACACCCATAGTTCTCAGGAACCCAACAAATCTTCTCCTCCCTTTCATCCTGCCACCTGGGTTCCTTCAGGGATCTCTAAGAGTTGGCAGAACATCCTCAAGGAGCAAGGAAACTGGGATATTTATCCTCCAGCTCCCATCTGACATTGGTTAATGGCTGCTTCAAGGAAAGGGGACATTAATTCTCCAGCATTTCCAGCCCTTCTTTGTGGGCTGAGAGGAAATATGGGCGGGTCATTCATAGCATCTACCATAGAATGAGTTCATACTTAGCCTGGTCCTGATTTCTTATTTATCTTTTGCTGCCATATATATTTCCTAACAAGCTGCTGTGGAATGAGATGAAGTATAACTAGAAAATTCTTACAATAATCATCTTTGACTATTATTGTGCCTACTCTTTTCTGCACATATAATTTATTTATTTATTTATTTATTTTAACATCTTTATTGGGGTATAATTGCTTTACAATGGTGTGCTAGCTTCTGATTTATAACAAAGTGAATCAGCTACACACATACATGTGCTCCCATGTGTCTTCCCTCTTGCGTCTCCCTCCCTCCCACTCTCCCCCTCCCACCCCTCCAGGCTGTCCCAAAGCCCCGAGCTTATATCCCTGTGCCTTGCGGCTGCTTCCCCCTAGCTATCTACCTTACTACGTTTGTTAGTGTGTATATGTCCATGACTCTCTCTCGCCCTGTCAAAACTCACCCTTCCCCCTCCCCATATCCTCAAGTCCGTTCTCCAGTAGGTCTGCGCCTCTATTCCTGTCTTATCCCTAGGTTCTTCATGACATTTTTTCCCCTTAAATTCCATATATATGTGTTAGCATACGGTATTTGTCTTTGCCTTTCTGACTTACTTCACTCTGTATGACAGACTCTAGGTCTATCCATCTCATTACAAATATCTCAATTTCATTTCTTTTTAAGGCTGAGTAATATTCCATTGTGTATGCACATATAATTTAATGACAGAAATTTCTTCTTGTTCCCTATGACAAATGCAAGGATCCTACAATGACTCACTGTGAAAAATGGGAAGGATTTCTACTCTGTGATTCTACAAATATTTTATTTCCCCCCACTGATTTCATCCATAAATAGACTTCCAGCAGCCACTTCTTCATTCTTCAGTTTTTTTAAATGAAAATTAAACATTGCTCAGTGGATCATTAACCATCAGCTTTCAGGATGAGCAGGAAATATGTTTCTGTTCCATCAAATTTGTATTGGATCCTTGGAGGTATGTCCCTATCATCACTCTGTCATCCTAACTATCTGGAAATTATCTCAAAATGGCATTATCCACAACTCCAAGCTTAAGTTAGATAAAGTATCTTGGTTTTATATGCTTAAAAATTGAAGCATTTTCCAGTTATCTGGCAATTTTTCTTTTATCTGGAGAGAAAATTTAACTGGAGAGAAAATGTCCCACTCATGGTATCTCCTGTCCCTTTGATAACCTTCTGAACTTAAGAGGATAATGAAACCATGATGTGGTTTCACTTACCAGAGCAGAGGCAGCATATAAAAATGTCTTCTTGCCCTTTCATTATAGTTGTTTATAAAGATAATACATGGTCACTAGAGAAAATGCAAATGATACAGAAAATAAAGAAAAATTTTTTTCTTTTAAAAAGTCATCTTCACGGGGCTTCCCTGGTGGCGCAGTGGTTGAGAGTCCACCTGCCGATGCAGGGGACACAGGTTCGTGCCCCGATCCAGGAAGATCCCACATGCCGCGGCGCGGCTGGGCCCGTGAGCCATGGCCGCTGAGCCTGCGCGTCCAGAGCCTGTTGCTCCGCAACAGGAGAGGCCACAACGGTGAGAGGACCGCGTACCACAAAAAAAAAAAAAAGTCATCTTCCATCTTACTATACAAATAATCACTGAAAATTTTGGTGAACATGCCAAATATATACACTGTATAGACATGCAATCTTATGTAAGTGGTGTCATATTCTTTGTGCTACTTTGCCAACCACTTTCCAATTAAAACGTCTTTCCATATATTTTTTTAATTTTAAAAAAATTTTTATTTATTTTTAAATTTTTGGTTGTTTTGGGTCTTTGCTGCTGCCCACGAGCTTTCTCTAGTTGCGGTGAGCGGGGGCTACTCTTCATTGTGCTGCACGGGCTTCTCACTGCGGTGGTTTCCCTTGTTGTGGAGGACGGGCTCTAGGCACGCGAGCTCAGTAGCTGTGGCTCTCAGGCTCTAGAGCGCAGGCTCAGTAGCTGTGGTGCATGGGCTTAGCGGCTCCGCGGCATGTGGGATCTTCCCAGACCAGAGCTCAAACCCATGTCCCCTGCATTGGCAGGCGGATTCTTAGCCACTGCACCACCAGGGAAGCTCCCTTTCCAAATATATATATATATATATATATATATATATATTTTTTTTTTTTTTTTTTTTTTTTTTTTTTTTTTTTTTGCTGTACGCGGGCCTCTCACTGTTGTGGCCTCTCCCGTTGCGGAGCACAGGCTCCGTACACGCGGGCTCTGCGGCCATGGCTCACGGGCCCAGGCACTCCACGGCATGTGGGATCCTCCTGGACCGGGGCACGAACCCGTGTCCCCTGCATCGGCAGGCGGACTCTCAACCACTGTGCCACCAGGGAAGCCCTTTGCTTTCCATATATTTTTGAAGACTATATATTTTTAGAGCAGTTTTAGGTTTACAATAAAATTGAGAGGAGGTACAGAGATTTCCCATATACCCCCTGTACCTGCCCTACACATGTGTAGCCTCTCCCATTATCAATATCATTCACAGGAATAGGTACATTTGTTGCTAAGGATAAACCTACATCGACACAACATAATCACCCAAAGTCCATAGTTTACCTTAGGGCTCACTCTTGGTGCTATATATTCTATGGGTTTGGACAAATGTATAATGACATGTACTCATCATTATTACAACATGCAGAGTAGTTTCACTGCCCTAAAAATCCTCTGTGCTCGGCCTATTCATCTCCTTCTCTTCCTCTCACCTCTGGCAACCACTGATCTTTTTGACAGTCTCCAAAGTTTGCCTTTTCCAGAATGTCATAGAGTTGGAATCACACAGTATGTAGTCTTCTCAGATTGGCTTCTTCCACTTACTAATATGCATTTAAGGTTCCTCCGTATCTTTTCATGGATTGATAGTGCATTTCTTTTTAGCACTGAACAATATTTCATTGTCTGGATACACCACAGTTTATTTATCTTTTCAGCTACTCAGGGATATCTTGGTTGTTTCCAAGTTTTGGCAATTATGAATAAAGATGCTATAAACATTCATGTGCAGGTTTTTGTGTGGACATAAATTTTCCCTATCTTTTTAAAAGTTACTACTTCTGCTTTTATAGCAACTAATACTAAAGTTACCACTTAATCATATCTTATAAAATGAATACACAGGCATGGCTGACTTAAAAGTAAGCTAATAGCATTAGCACATCCCCCCTATGAAAGTAGGGTTTCTCTATTTGAAATCTGTACTTTTTTTCTCAATCTCATTCTCTAACAGCTTAGAGACTGTCCTCTCTACCGCCAGCCTCCAAGCTCAGGTTAGTCTTCCTTCCTCACAAAAAAGATTCTTACACAAACAACCTGTCCAACCAAAATCTTTTCCAGATAAACATGTGTTTCCTGCTGAGAACTAAAAGAATCCTGCCCTTTAGTGTGGCTGATTCCATTTCCCTTTCAATTTTTGTTTTTTTTCCTTTCTACTAGTAGACTTCTGAGGTCCCTTCTAAGCTCTCGAGTTCTGATTTCATGATTTTAGAAAAACTTCACAGGATATTAGCCATGAGGAGTATGATGTCTAATCATTTCCTTTTCCAGCTACATGGCTGGAATGAAAGCAATGCTGCTCCCTCATGTTGCTGATTCAACATGGTTTTTAAAACCACTGCACCATTGCTCATTGTAAACAGACTAATTCAAAACCTAACACTGAAGGTAAAACACCTTTATCCCACAACTAAATGTGCTCCAACACTGATACCAGGGCTTTGAATCTCAGCCAGCTTTGTTTGATAGTTATTTTAAAAAAAGGAGAGAGAGAGAGAGATAGAGAGAAAGACAGCTGCTTTAATCAAATGTTATTTATATCTTATGGTCATTTCCTGTTAGAGGCTAACAACTTAGAAGCACATCTGGCTATTAGGTTGGCTTTTTTTTGTTGTTTGGGTTTTTTTTTGACAATTGCTTTATGCCTTAAATTAAACAGGGACAGATAAAATTTAAAGGCGACAAATTAAACTTTTAAAAATAATGCAAACCAAGGTTTGGTACTGACAGGGATTGAAACCACTGATAAAAAGTAGAGTTTGGGATTAGCAATAAATTCCCATCTTAATGATCCAGTGTTGTTATTACTGTGCTACCAGAAAGAACATTCCACTAGTCAAAGACAAATGAATCCTCTTTTCTTAAAATCCATTCAAAGGATTCCTTCTTTATTACCATAAACAACCCACTCTATATCCTTGAGTAAGAGTTCATACCTTTCTAGGAAAAGCAGAAATGTATACAAGAATACACCAAATAGCTGGATAAGGTGTGACAAATGCCTCCGTCTTCTGAAGCATTTAGTACCAGCTCAACGTATCACATTAACAAAAGTCTGGATATTTGGGGTTTAATTCAGAGCTTTATTATAACCTAGTAAACATAGTCTAAATACACAACAATTCAACAAACTGCTAGGGTTCCGCTGGAAAATGAATAGCAAAAGACCTCTCAACCCTAAAGCTGTCATTCAATGCACAAACCACTTTTAGGGCAAGCAGGTATTCTGTCCCATTTTGGACACTAAAGGGCAGCTCCTCTTTTGTTTTAACCTTGGTGCCCATATAGGCTCTAAGGACACCCAACCTCTTCCTTCTCTATCATATGTGCATTCAATCCACAGATTTTGAATGTTTATTAAGTGCTGGACACTGCGATGGGAAGCAGGGGTACAATGGTGAACATGGTACAGTAATGCCTTCAACAACTGAAAGTCTCCATTGGAGACAGACCGTAAATGGCTATTACTGTGCATAGTACACATTTCCACGTGCGTGTGGAAGGGGAGGAGCCTCACCAGGACAGGCGGCAATCAGAGGTGGCTCCTTTTTAAGGACAATGAAGTTACGACTTTCAGAACAAGTGAAGGGGAGGTGGAACAGGAAAAATGGGGAAGAATGTTGCAAGAAGAGGAAACAGTACGTACCCACATCCAGAGTTGAGAGAATACAAGGTTCAAGCAAATCCTGATATTCACCTTCTGACCTGATCACTTTAATACCTCGTAACTGCAGCACCATCATCAAATATTTACTAAATGTCTACTATTTACTAGGGCCCAGAACACCAAGAAGTAGGGCAAGATTACTCCAAGAAGGTTCTCGAATCGTTATGGTGGGATACAGGAAGAAACTACTGCACCTTCCATTTATTTATTTCTCACATTCCTCACTTCAATTCTATGATACTTTGTGTTTATAGCAATCATAGTACTATATATATATACACACACACACACACACTATATATATATATAATTATATATATAATTTAAGAAAATATACATATATGTGGGGTGCATGCTCAAAAATTGTTCACTGATGTCCACTTGATCAAAGAAGTTTGAAGGCCATTTATCCACATGGGCTTACATTCCAATTGGAGACACAAGCTATAAAGAGATGAAAAGCACCCAGCAGAGAGGCTAAGTGCTATCTACAGGTGTTAAAAGGGTAAGGGGAAGAGGGCTGGGGTGGTCAGGAGAGGCTCCATGGCAGAGATGGCATTTCATTTAGGCCTTGACGGAACAGCAGAACTTAGACCAAGGCACCCTATAAAGGTTAGGGAGGATGATCTATCTGGGAAGACTGACATAAGCCCTGGTATATGGGCACTAGAGAACAATGAGAAAACCAACTTCCCTAATACAAAGGCTTCCCACACAGAAGCAGGACAGATGGTGGGGATTCTGAAGCAGAGGCAATGGGGGCAAGACAGGGGCATCTTCATTATCAGGCTAAGAAATTGTACTTTATTTTGCAGGCAGTAGGGACCCTGGAAAAATTGTGTGCCCAGAGGTAGGCTTTCTCTGGAAATGGAAAACTGGGCTACGTGGTCACTGAAGTTCCTTCTAACTCTTTAGAGTCTATGTTCCTAATGAAACTTGCTTTCAAGAATGAGGGGAAGAGAAAGATATTTCAGAAAACTGAGGTAGTTCACCACCAAACACCTTCACTAAATCAACTTTTAAAGGATGTACTTTAAGAAGGAGGATGTGGGCTTCCCTGGTGGCGCAGTGGTTGAGAATCTGCCTGCCAATGCAGGGGACACGGGTTCGAGCCCTGGTCTGGGAAGATCCCACATGCCGCGGAGCAGCTGGGCCCGTGAGCCACAATTACTGAGCCTGCGCGTCTGGAGCCTGTGCTCCGCAACAAGAGGCCGCGATAGTGAGAGGCCCACGCACCGCGATGAAGAGTGGCCTCCACTTGCCGCAACTAGAGGAAGCCCTCGCACGGAAACGAAGACCCAACACAGCCATAAGTAAATAAATAAAGCAAACTGTCAACAAGTAAAAATAAATAAACACTATTAAATTTAAAAAAAAAAAAAAAAAAAAGAAGGAGGATGTACTTTTAAAGGATGTACTTCAAGAAGGAGGATCCTCAAAGGAAGGTCTGAGCTACAGAAGAAAATGGTGAGTAAAACATTACAAACATGTTAGGTGAGTATAACCAATGAGGTAACAAGCAAGTAATGTCTAGTTAATAGAGCTTCAAAAGAAAAGTAAGAAGACATCTAAAAATAGCAACCAATTAATTACACATCAGCCAGGGGTACAGGGACTGGAGTTGAAGCATTTAAACATCCTTATTTGCTCAGTAGAAGGTTAAGGTAGTGGCCAACTTTAGATTTTGTTACATAGATGTATTAAAATTCCAAGTATGGCCAGTTTTAAAAAAAAGGTTATATCTTCCAAACCATAAGAGCAGGGAAAATGGACTTGGTGGAGATGGTGGTGGGAAGAACTTCTATCAACTTAAAAAAAAAAAAGAAATTTAACTACTTGTGGTTTATAAGATACAAACCTAAAACATGGATAGAAAAAAAAAGAAAGTAAAAGAATCAAAGAAGATACAAGGCAAATACTAATCAGAAGAAACAGAGTAGCCACATTAATATCATATTAAATACATTGTAAGAGAAATAGTATCTGTCGTGCTTCTCTGTGGGAAGCCTTTGTATTAGAGAAGTGACCATATAGTGATAAAAGGTATGTTTCACCAGGAGGATATAAAATTTTATTTTATATATCTAATAGCACAGATTTACAAGAAAGTATTAAGCAGCATTAACTCATTATATGCTATTGCTTACCAAGGAGCTGAGTAGTACAATAGGGTTACATTCCCTTCTCTAGGTGTCCACTCTGAGACCCTCTAATAGAGGAAAGAAAACACACCAAATGTCAAGCTCAAATATATTCTTGATTCTTTCATTCCTTCAGTTGTTCAAAATCACACTATAGTTGGCATCTTCTTTCCATTCATGGAGATATACTTTCATTTCTCTTGGATAAATACCTAAGATCAGAATTGCTGGGCTTCCCTGGTGGCTCAGTGGTTGAGAGTCCGCCTGCCGACGCAGGGGACACAGGTTCATGCCCTGGTCCGGGAGGATCCCGCATGCCGCGGAGCAGCTGGGCCCGTGAGCCATGGCCACTCAGTCTGCGCGTCCGGAGACTGTGCTCCGCAACGGGAGAGGTCACAGCAGTGAGAGGCCCACATACCACAAAAAAAAAAAGAATTGCTGGGTCATAGAGTAGATATATTTTAGTTCTGAAAGACAGTGCCTGCCCATTTTTCAAAGTGGTTGTACCATTTTGCACTCCCACCAATCATTTGAAAAGTTCTAGTGCTCCACGGTCTTAAGCATTTAGTGTGGTTGGTGTTTTACATTTCAGTCATGCGAGTGAGTGGTATCTTATTGCGGTTTTAATTTGCATTTCCCTACTGCCTCAAAATGTTGAGCATGTTTTCATGTGCTTATTGGCCACCCATATTTCTTCTTTTGGGAAAATGTCTGTCCAAATCTTCCACCTATTTTTTAAAAATTGAGTTGTCTGTCTTCTATTTGTACTATGGCTTTCTGATACAGCTGTTTACTTTTGGGGAGAAGTTAGCAATTGTTTTTCCTGTTGAGAAAATTCAATTGCATGGAATTCACCTGAGAACTCTCTACCCGAGACTGTGTCCGGACTGAAGGCAGAGAAGGCTTCAGAAAGGTTAGGGCTCATGTTTACTCTTTTATACATACATATTGGTGGGGAGGAGAGAAAATCTAGACTTCTGTTTTAAAATTCCATGTATATAGTATTATCCTGACCAGCAAGCAAAGTAAAAAATCACTTTTGCCAAGTTTTTTATACCATCTCTAGCTGAGTAAAATAATCCAGTTAAATTTTAATATTTTTGAATTTTAATAAAATAATCTCAATTACATTGATTCTGCTTCATCACCATTTATAATTCCTAGCATACACACACAGATTGTTTTTTTCTGGCCTCATTAAAATGAGTCTTGTTAATATCTTTGTCAAGTTCTTTACTAACTGAAGTACATTTGATTTCAGCAACTGCCACTGCAACTAGGCAACTTCAGCAGAGTCCAAAGAACACATATTCCAAGACTGCCCAAGGCTCTGAAAGCATCAGCAATGGGTGTGACTGCTCACCTTCTTTACGTGGAAGCGGCGTCCCGAGCTATCGTACAGACGTATTTTTTTAAAAATCCTCATATCCATCTTTGATCACAAAGATCAAAAACAGTGGATGAGAGCATGCCCTCTAACTGCAAAGCATTTATAAACCTCTACCATTTGCCCTTGAGAAACAGAGTGTTCACTCAGTTCTATTTGAGCTCTTGCCCAAAGCTTACCAATTGGTTCCTTAATGTGACATAGTAATTCTGATGAAAGAGGCCTAAAAAGAGTCTACTTTTTCTGTTTCTTACTTGTATTTAATGAGAAGATAGGAACCGGTTTCACTTGATCTGTAAGGAATGAAGCTTTTCATGTTTCCCTCTACTCTGGAAACTGGAATGGAATCAACTGGAAACTGAATGTAAAACTGTAGGAGTGCTCTATAACACTTAAGAGATAAGTCCCTCTTGCTTTAATTTTGTTTCCTTTAAGAACTTTTTTAAACCTTTGGCCATGAATGTGGAACAGGGGATAAGGGTGGGATGGGAACAATGGCATTCAAAATTCTTTAAACCATCTATGCAAAAAAGGAAAAACTATTCGTTACTCAAAGTTTGAGCCACCTCATTCCCTCACCTCCAAAAAAGAGGTATTTTATTTTTTTTATTTTTGGCTGTGTTGGGTCTTCGTTGCTGCATGCGGGCTTTTCTCTAGTTGCAGCGAGCGGGGGCTACTCTTCATTGAGGTGCGCAGACTTCTCACTACGGTGGCTTCTCTTGTTGCAGAGCATGGGCTCTAGGCACGCGGGCTTCATTAGTTGTGGCTCTTGGGCTCAGAAGTTGTGGTTCACGGGCTTAGTTGCTCCACGGCATGTGGGATCTTCCTGGACCAGGGATTGAACCCGTGTCCCCTGCATTGGGAGGTGGATGCTAAACCACTGCACCTCCAGGGAAGTCCCAAAAGGGATATTTTAAAGAGACAATTAGAGAAAAGTAAAAACTTTTTTTTTTTTTTTTTTAATGTTTAGGCAGTGACTGAATCTCAGAAGCAAACCAATGGGGAATGTTTTCTGTGATTGACAGACACAGAATTTTTCACTTTCCCAAAATAAGAGTCCCCACTAACATAAAGAAAACATTTTTGGTGTTTAAGAGCCAGGTGAAAGCTCAGTAATTCTCAGCATCTGGTGCTGACCGGTAACGAGGTGGGATTTCGAGGGGAGAGCCATGTTGCCGCTTTTGTGAGCACATATATTTCCCCATTACAAACTGACTCTAATCCACTTTGTAAACTGTGTTCCTGAAGCAGTAACTCATGAGAGATGAAAGAGTCGAATTTCCTCAAACAAAACTTTCCGCATTTTCTTGTAACTGTGTGAGAAAATTCCTCTGTGAACACAAGGACAGGGTACTCCAGCTTCATGCTCTAATTGTAGATAAAAGACTCAAAACAGAAACATTTTAAAATAAGCTACAGCCCTTCACTTAAAACTGTATAAATAATAATTTTAACAACAGAAGACTTTCTTCTGCCAGTATTTGTGGCAAACTCTAAAGAATACAAGAGCCTTCACGGGAGTCCTCTTATACTTCCTTGGGGCAAAACTACCATCTAAGACTATGAAGAAGTTATCCTGGATCAAAGGGTTATTAAGAAGTGACACCTCTGATGAAAACATTCTCAGTGAGGCTGTCTGCCCAGACTTGTGAAAGAGTGAAGAATCTGGCTTCAGCAATGACAGGGTCAGTGTGAACTGAAAACTTTATTCTAGATCACGTGTCTGGAGGCTTTAGCACTGTGTTTTGCATTAATGACTGAGGAAATCATAGTTCTGATTTTTTAAGTGTTTTCACTGAAGGCACTGGCAAACACATGGCACCATAGGGAACGTGACAGCTTGGTGGTGTGAGCAGGGCACGGGCACGAGGAACA
The DNA here is from genome assembly GCF_008692025.1 of Phocoena sinus. NCBI lineage: Eukaryota > Metazoa > Chordata > Mammalia > Artiodactyla > Phocoenidae > Phocoena > Phocoena sinus. Next base: position 138,074,691 of record NC_045764.1, on the reverse strand, counting down.
GGTGGGGACATGAGAACACTCCTCCCTAGGGCAAGCCAGACAAAACTGTCCCTGGATGCATTCTGGTCTGCTTTCCACTCACCCGGAACTCAAGTGTGGCCACGGCTCTCCAAAAAAAGAAGTATATGGTTGTTCTCTTAGATTCAGAAATGCATGACTTTGTTAAGGTGCACAGAGTTGGAGACAAGGAAAACAGACCTTTAAACAGCTGAATTTGCCTGAAACTGCCAAGTACCCAGATCCCCAGCCTTTCCTTGACGGCCCCCCACAAGGCTGGACCAATATCCCTTTCCAGAGTAACACCCGTGGCCCCTCTACACAGACGTGCTCCAAGCTGGCGTCCTTGCCACTCAGAGCCCTTCCTCCAGCCAGACTCTGCCCAGGTCACTCTCGTCAGCATGAATAGCTGTTCACTTTCCCAAAGCCAATCCTCATCCAAGTGCTTCCTCATCCCAAGGTGTCTGGAGACCCCTCTAGCTACCTGCGCTCTCCTCTTCATTATCAGCGCATGGCTCTGATGCTCGTCCGTGCACAGCACCCCACCTGGCCTTCCCCATCTCACAAAGTCATTCAATTGCCTGTGCATTTGTCCCTTTTACCTCAAGTAGACAAAAGATTTCTTGGAGGCCAGAGCTAGGTTTTGTATCCTCACAGGATCCGTCATAATGAGGTGCTAACACCCATTAGCGGAATCCTTGCAGACTGTACCAACACACAACTGAAAATCATGAAATGCAAGTTAAAGATCCCTTGTTCCCATTTCTGGGTCTCTAGGATTCTGTGGTTCAATGGGACTGCCTGCTTCTCCGAGGCCACCACAATGTGGCAGCTGTGATATAGTGATCTGTAAAAGAGCCTGGCCTCACAGTCACCCGTGAGCTTTAATTTAGGCTCCCACACTACTTATATATATAAATTTGGGCGACTTCTTCCATTAGACCAAACATGTGTAGCATAGCAACTAGGTACCAGGCACTCTGTTAAATATGGCTTTAAGTATTGGGTTGGCCAAAAACTTCATTCTGGTTTTTCCGATGGTAGAGGGTATGGAAAAACCCGAATAAACTTTTTGGCCAACCCAGTATGATTAAGACAAAGTGTGTGGGTGTCAGTGTGTGTGTGTACACACACACGTAAGACATAGGGCCTCATTAAACTCACACTCTGCTAGAATATTTCTGCTTATTAAGAAGTGGAGATTCCCAGACACTATTCCAAACTAAATCAGAATATCTGGGGTAGGAACCCAGAATCTGTATTTTAAACTCAGAGAACCAGTGGTCTAGCAGGAAGGACCCGCAAATCAACAGAGAGTTAAAATACAAAAGCAATTGTTGCCTTATTTCTAGGCTGCGTGTCCAGGGTGCTATGAGACGGGGGGGGGGAGGCCTGGAGAGAGCCCGGGAATCTGAAGCAACGCAGGGGGAGGTGTTGACTGCACTGAATCCAAAGCCCGAGCAGCCCTGCTTCTCAGGGGGAGAAGCAGAAGGAACAGGAAATACCCAAGAAAGTCTGTTTCAGCCATTCCCACCCAGCCAGCTCCTTCTGAAAAACCTTTCAGTGGCTGCCTCCAGGCCTCAGGGCAAAGTCCTCAAAGCAGCACACATGCTGGTTTATCTGCCTGCACTAAACCCTTAACATTCATCCATCCCTGCCTGGCCCTGGGCTCCAGGCTAGCCCTCCTCTCTCCTGTCCTTACACTCCCACCCTACCTCCCTGTAAAACAACTTCCGTAAGGACTTGCCTCGTTGACCCTCATTCAAGTCAGGGTTTGACTGTCCTCCTTGTAGTGTTTCCAGCCCCAACACCAAAGCTCTTATCACGCAGATTCACATTTACCTGTTCAGACTGTGAACTAGGGGTATGTGGGGGTAGGGAGATGTATCCCTAGTGTTCGCATATCAATAGCCATGAATGAATAAATGGGTGAGTGAGTGAATGGATGGAGGAAGAAATGAATGAATGGATAAGTAAACAGAAGTATAAAAGAGCCTGCCACATTCAGGTACCCACAAGTAGTATACTATAGCTGGAACTACAGTGAGTATGAAGGCCTAGTAGGAGATGAGATTTAGAAGGAAGATGAATACCAGACCTGGGCAGGAAGGAGGAACGTGAGCCTGCACAGATCAAGGAAGACACCGAGAGGTTTCAGCATTATCAGATTCCTGAAATTCTCTCAAGATAAGGCCAAGAGAGAACCAAGGTCACAAGGGCTGATCTGTGATGATTAAAGAGGAGAATAGGGGCTTCCTGGTGGCGCAGTGGTTGAGAGTCCGCCTGCTGATGCAGGGGACACGGGTTCGTGCCCCAGACCGCCTGGGCCCGTGGGCCATGGCCGCTGAGCCTGCGCGTCCAGAGCCTGCGCTCCGCAACAGGAGAGGCCACAACAGTGAGAGGACCGCTACCTCAAAAAAAAAAAAAAAAAGAGAATACACATAAGAACAATGTATACATTATAAAGTTATGTATAAGTGTAAGAATATTTTCTGCAACTCCTAGCTCTGAAACCCATTCAATCCTATGTGTTTAGTTTTAATATCTCAGCAGCACCTAAAACTGGTTGCATAATTAGATGATAAAAGATGACAAGAGTACAGAGGTCAGAAAATGCAGCCACTTGTTAGAGCACTTCGGGGAGGAGCCCTGGGAACTCTACTCCCCTTTCAAAACAAACCAGTTATATACCTGGGTCACTCATCAAACCATCCACTAGATAACATCTACTATATACTCATATACCAGTGGTAACCTTTGCTGAGCCTCTGTTTTTAGCTCAGTGGTTTGTGTACTTACAGCAATAATCCACACCAAAGATTTAAGTAAATAAAATGGATTTCAAACAAGGAGTAGAAACCTTTTAAGCAAGAAGTAGAAACCTTTTTTCTAGATATTCTGGAGCTGGGGGGTCTCAGATCCCTCACCCAATTCCAACCCAAGGCGCCCCCGAGCTCCTCTCCTCCAGCCGATGGTGGCAGCAGTGGGAGAGGGCGGGGGGACGGAGAAGCATTACAACTGGCTCTTCACAGCCTCATCCAGGAATTCTAAGCAAACTGCTTCCAGACTCCTGCAGGATTTCTGGGAATGGATTTCTAAGAAGGGTTAGAGACCCACAGATGGACATATAGGTAACATGAGTTTTATTCATTCCTTTGTCCCCATAGCTCACTGTAGGGGTCATGCCATCTTCGAGGAAAACAGAACTTTGCTTTAAGGGCCAAAGACCTTCAACAGCAGCCCAACAGATGGCTGGGACGAGGGGTGAGTCCTCAAGCAAGGCACAGGCTCTCCAGTGATCTAATGCTGGACTCCAGCTGTGGCATGGGGTTAGGGGGAGTTTGCTGGACAGACGGACTGAAGCTGAGCCCTCTAGGCAGACAATCCCCACCCTCCCTGAGTCCATGTGTCCGCCCACTGGTGAGAATGACTCAGCGGTATTGTTTTTTTACACTGACACCCACGTACCTGGGCTACAGAGTCTGCCTCTGGGATAGGCTTCCACACACTTTCCCCACCTGGGTCAGGGAGGAAAATGGTGGGAGCTGCACGTGCTAAACTCCCGGAGTCCTCCTCCCACCCCAACTGGTGCTCAGAGTGGCAGGGGACAGGAGGCAGAGCTGGGCTCCCTGAAAGTCACTCACACATGTACAAAAGCACGTGCTACTCCCTAAGTACGAAGCACAGAAGTACGAAAACCCATCCAATGATTTCAAAACTACTATCCAAACTGGGATCCAGTTAGCATCTGGCTGAAAGAGGCTGCTGGTACTGGCCCGCACTTCGATCCTACCTTGACCAGAACCACCTTGAGGAGAGCTGGTTCTGCTGAGTCTCATGGAAGCTGGGGGTCACACAGCAAGGGTGGGCTCTGGCACGGGGCTGAGCCACATGCCCCCAGCTGGCATCCCTGGTAAAAGAGGACAAAATGTGGTAGCCAAAGCCCAGTGCATACGCAGTTAGGTGGCTATCATCCAACCATCTCTCTTTCCTTATTCTACAGAGCCAAGTACACCTACAAAGTATACCTTCATACACATGTAACTGTTCAGTGTACATTCAAAATACTTGTACGTTTGTCTAATTTTAGATTTTTAAAATTTTAACCAGTTCCCCATGTTCCAGATCTTGAAAATGACAACCTATCCCTCTGGGATTGTGCACCTGTGTACCTCAGAGCCCCACACCAGTTCCTCAAATACCACCAGCAAGGGTCAGGAACCCTGGGCAGAGTTCAGAAGGAGTTTAATCCCCCTTCCAAAGCATTGGTTCCGTCTTTAAAAAAAAAAAAAAAAAAAATCAGTTTTATATACTGTAGTGCATCGGTTCTCAACTGGGTGTGATTTTGCCCCCTGGGGACATTTAGCAATGTCTGGAGATATTTTTGGCTATCACAACTGGAGCGAGGCTGGGGTTGCCACTGGCATCTGGAGTGTACAGGCCAGGGATGCTGCTAAACTTCCTATAACGGACAGAACAGCCCCCATGACAAAGAATTATCCTACCCAAAATGCCAATCATGCCAAGGTTGGGAAACCTTATGGTATTTGAATTCTGTAGATTTCATCTGGGGGGAAAAAGTATTTTGTTGCTTAAAAATAAGTTTGAAAACTTCTCTTGGACACCTGCCCGGACCTGAACTATTCAACAACTATAAAGACTCTTTTGTATTGGGCTTCAAAGTCCTAAGATAGTACAGATTTTCCCATCAGACATTTGCTTTTAAATTCCCATAATAGGTCTTTTGGAGAATCTCTAGCTGCTAAAAGAGCTACGACCTTGTCTTTTTATCTTTAAACACAGGGTGGGAATCCAGGCCAGGTAGCCACCTACTAGGACTTAACACAAGACTCCTACCGAGCCAGTTGAGAATCTCAATAACTTCAACCAGAGAGGGGAAGATCAGATGAACACTGAGGGTTTGTCCTGCTGGGAAGCCACGGGTGTTGGCTTCATAGAGATCAACGCTCCATCAGCCGGTCAGAAAGCCAGAAGTTAAATATATTGCTTCTTTTAGGAAGGAAAAGGAACAATGGCCTCTTCATCTGAAACCACGATGGGAATTTACGAAGCGGCAGAGCTTAATTCTCAGGATGGAAAATGGCCCGGGCTTCAGGGTTAACGTCCTTGCTCTTGTGAGGCAGCCTTCAAGAGGTTTTCAATCTCTGCCAGTGAATTCCCTATTTACTAATTCCATTGCAAAACCCAGGGACTAAGGGACATCTTTTGATGCCAAGCAAAGGGATAATTCTGATTCTGGGGTCAGAGGAATAAGTACAGTTGCCCAACCTGTCACAATGGCTTCCGGCTACTCTGAGGGTCTCTGAGACATCTCTCAGTACATGAAACCGACACCCCTGGCTTAGGCTAATCCTAAGATTACAAGATACAAAGACAGAATCCACACAACCCATCACACGTGGCTCTCTTTCTGAGCACAGCTTCACCTTCTGTCCCCACCCTCTCTCCTGAAGCCATCAGGCCCTCTTCCAGGAGGCACCCTGGCCCCTTGTGCATCAACCATGACGTGTCACGCTGACTGTGTTTATTCCTCTCCAGACTGTAAGCTTTTTGAAAGCAGGGATGCTGTCAACATTCCCCTTTTTATCACTAGGACACAGGCTAGTGCCTGGCCCGGGACCGACTTAATATTTAATGAATGACTGAAGGAGCTTGACCTGTCAAACATGCAACATGCTTCAAAGTATGACCTCTCCAAACTGGACCGGCGGGCCAAACCCACCCTCACGTCGTACGTGCGGTTTACAGGGTAAACGTAAGAGCAGAACTCGCTTTGGTAAACACAGCCAAGGAACAGGATAGACCTGTGCAGATGTTAGATCTTTCTCCAGGAACCATTCCATATGGAAAACAATTGTAGGGTGGATAAATTCAATAAAGAGCTGCCCTTTGAGGTGGCAAAAGACACACTCTCCCTTTTCAAGTGTAATCAGCGGGTCAGATGACCTTGCCTCTGCCCTCCCAGCAGAGAAGCAACCCTGGTGTGGCTTCCTCATCGGCTCTTAGAAGCATCCACGAAAAAGCCCTCCCACCCAAACCAGCTGCACACACGAACACAGTTTCAACCTAGAGGCTTTCATTTAGACTCTCAAGTTTTGTAAGATAAAGATTCAATCACTCTATAGGCTGTTTTCTTTTCTTTTTTTTTTTTTTTTTTAAAGAAAACTGGCTACTGGGACCATTCCTAAGCTGTGGGTCTAGAAGGGCTGGGGTGGACTCCTTATAAAGGAAGATGAATCCACAATGCACCAAACGCTGTCTCAGACCACAAAACATGGCTAACATATATACAACTAGTGTTTACATACTTCTGTAAATGAAACAAAATCCAATTAGAGACTTTACTGAATTTAATTTTGCCATTAAATACATTATTGGTCCCAAAAGACACAGAGTCTAAGTAGCTACACTTATGTGAGGAGCTGGGAAATTTAGCAAAGGCCTTGCTAACCAACAGGGTTAGAAACCACTAAGCCCGCCATTTAAAGCTGCTACACTGCACCAACAGCCCTAGAAATAAGGTTCTTTCAGTTAAAATGATGGTAGACCAGGGAAGGTTACCAAAAAAAGGAGACACTAATAGGGATTCTATTTGGTAAAGCAATCTGGGATGCAGACAGTGGGAGGAAGCCCTTTCAAAGAAGTTCACCTTAAGGAAAAGGTCTCACCTCTGGAGAGACTGAAGTTGCAGTCAGTGATCATACAGTCATCTAGAACTAGGTCCCCTTTAATTTTTTAAGTGTAGCAGGATGTTGGGTGGGACTTTTCCTGTTGTCCTAGAATTTTCATTGAGGACAAAAGGTGCTAGGTACCCCAAATCTAAGTTCTGAGAGCACCCCCGCCCCCACAGCAGGGCTTCCTAGAGACAGAACTGGTGACCCCATCACCAGGTCTGCACACTCCCTCAAAGTCAGAACCAGTCTGGGAAAGGAAGGGAACTTCAGCATTAGAGGGGCTGAGAGTCTATTCCCTCCCCAACCTGAAGCAGAGGACGGAAGGCTGGCTCCAAGACAATCACTCTTGGGGGAGAGGAGGGGAGGAAGAGAGGAGACGAAGGGGGGAGAGGAAGGACAGAAGGGGATATTGGATCTCAGGACAGGACTGCACCCTCCTCCCAAAAGGTACAAACTTCCAGTTATAAAATAAACAAGTCACGGGGATGTAATGTGCAACATGGTGGCGACAGTTAGTAATACTGTATCGCATATTTAAAAGTTGCTAAGAGAGTAGACCTCAAAAGTTCTCATCACAAGAAAGAAATTTTTTTTTGTAACTATGTATGGTGATGGATGTTAACTAGACTTACTGGGGTGATCATTTCACAATATATACAAGTATCAAATCATTACATTTTACACCTGAAACTAATGTAATGTTATATATCAATTATACCTCAAAAGAAAAAGAGATTTCACCCTCCTCTTCACTCCAAGCAGCCGGGTCACAGCTGTGGGAGGTGAGTCAAGGAGGCCTCAACTGACTGTGAGATTGGAGCTTTTAAAATGAACAGGGGCTTCCCTGGTGGCGCAGTGGTTGAGAGTCCGCCTGCCGATGCTAGGGGACACGGGTTTGTGCCCTGGTCCGGGAAGATCCCACATGCCACGGAGCGGCTGGGCCCGTGAGCCATGGCCGCTGAGCCTGTGTGTCCGGAGCCTGTGCTCCGCAATGGGAGAGGCCACCACAGTGAGAGGCCCACGTACTACAAAAAAAATTTTTTTAATAAATAAATAAATAAAATGAACAGGATTCAGTCTAAAATATTAATGTGAGACTGTTTTAAAACTGAAGGTGAACAATCCAAGAGTCCACTGACAGACGAATGGATAAACAAAATGTGGCATTTACATACAATGGAATATTATGCAGCCTTAAAAAGGAAGGGAATTCTGATACATGCTACAACATGGATGAATCTCGAGGACATTATACTAAGTGAAATAAATCAGTCACAAGAGGACAAATACTGTATGATTCCACTCATAAAAGATACCCAGAGTGGTCAAATTCATAGAAACGGGAAGAATGATGGTTGCCAGGGGCTGGGGAGAGGGGGAATGGGATTTATTACTTAATGGGTAGAGTTTTAGTTTCACGAGAGTTCTGTTCAGTTTCAAAAAAAGTTCTAGAGATGGACAGTGGTGATGGTTGCGCAGGCAAATGTAATAAATATCACTGAACTGTACAGTTACAATGGTTAAGACGGTAAATTTTTATGTTAAACGATTTTACTACAATTAAAAATAACTTTACAAACAGAAGGTATTGACAGATGTTAATTAACTGGATGGTGCAAATCCTTTCATGATGTATATGTATCTCAGATCACTGTGACGTATACTTTAAACATCTCGTAATTTTATTAGGCAACTGTACCTCAATAAAGCTGTCTGCATGCCCCGCCCCCAACATCTGTGAGGGTATAAAGTGAGGCAAAGAGAAGAAAAAAATCTGAAGGTAGCAGGAAAGTGACGGAAGTGGCCCCGTATGGTGTTAAGGAATCCACTAGCCAAAAGGAAAGAAGACTGCAATAGCATAGTCGAAAGTAAGTGTTGTTAAAATAATTCCTGCAAACATCCCCAGTAAGAATCCTCATTAAACTGATTCTACATCCTCATCTTTCAATGGCTAATCTTCTTCCCTAGCTCTGCTTCTGGTTGGAAATGGAAGTCTGGATGAAACCTCTTCCAAAAACATCACTTCTACTGTGATTACTTAATGTCACAACTGGAGGGGGATGGGGGCTCTGCAGATGCTTCTTAGAACGGGAAATGGTAGAAGCCGCTTCTCTCCGCCTCACTTCATACCCTCACAGATGTCGGGGGCGGGGCGCACAGACTGAGGCACACAACAGAGCAGGAACTGCTTTTGTTTTTAGTTGGAGAGACAAAATACTTAGGTGGGGGAAATATGTCGGTTCGAGCTTGGGTGTCTAGGAGAAGAGAAGTAGCAAGGACAGAAATGGAGTAGGCAGAGGGGGTTGAGAAGGGAGGAGAATGATGACTCGGGTCTGAGTCTAAGTCTAAGGTGTTTGAAAGATATCACTGAACTAAGGCTCATGGGAAGAACTGAGGCTGCAGGTAATAACTGACAGTCTCCCTGAAGATGAAAGACCCTATAAGGATCTTATAGGTGCTCACTTTTAAGATATAGGAGGAGGAATGGAAGCCCATGAAGGAAGAGGAAAGAAAAGAGATGGGAACGGGATCAGACACCTGGCAGAGGGGGGATGCTTTCTTCCACCATAGCTAACATTTCATGTTCAACGGAACATGGGGATAGAAGATGCATGTTTGCTAACTGAAAGAATGAATGAACACCGAGGTGGGGGTTCCCAGCATGTGACTGGATATGGGAGGCTGACACTCAGGTGAGAGGGCTGGACTGCAGACACAGATGTCAGGGTGGAGAGGGACAGGCAGAGTGAAATCCCCAGACTAAAACAGATCCCCAGGGATGTGCGTGAGGACACCAGTGTGCTGAACACTGATGCCCGGAGAAGCAAACTGAAGGGGGATGGAGAGAAGTCCAAAGATACAGAGAAGGAAGAGTCAGGGAGATGTCAGCCGACTTCAGAGTCATGGAAGTCAAAAAGTGGAGGGCCCTGAGGTAGAGGGAGTGATGGGCATTGTCAAAGGCAACACAGATGTCCAGTAAGATGAGGCCTGAAAACTGCCACTGGATTTGGCAATACAGATGCCCCTGGTGACCTCATCAAGGGCTCCTTGAGCAGAATGATAATGAAGGAAGCCAGTGAGCTACAGTAGTGGCTGAGGGAGAAAACAGAAGGCAAAGAAGGGAAGAGAGTGTACACAGGCTATACTCTGAAGACATCTGGATGAAATAGAAGAAACACATTGGAAAGTACCCAAGGAGGTGCTGGATTTTTAGGATGAGAAGGCTTGGCCATGTTTACAGATTGAGGAAAGAAACCAAGAGAGAGGGAAGTGAAGAATTAGAGGTAGGGAAGCCAAATGCTTGAGGAAGCTCAGGTCTTTGGCAAAAACAAGCACAACTGTCCTCTGGGACAGAGGCTAAGGAACAAAGACGGTGGGCACGCAGATAAAGTCGCGAGCAGGATGTAGCTGAGGGAGGTCACGCCTGCTGCAATTTTCTTAACCACTTAGGAAGCAAGGCCACCTGCTTTGAGTGGAGGCACGGGGTAAATGGGGGTCTTGAAGAGGACGAAGGATGAAGGTTATCGTTGAAGGGAATGGGAGAAGGAGCTGAAGGCGCTGAGCATCACCAACTCAGAGCAGAGGGGAGATTTGTAGTAGTGATTTGAGGCTCCCAAAAGAAGAACAGGAAACAGAACCAAATACAGCAGGAAGGTCAGAGAGGAAGATTGCTGAGAAAGGCTGGTACATTTTGTAATCAGGAGGTGTCTGAACAAGAGAGAATCAGAGACTGGGGTGAAAGTAGGTGGTCAGGAGCAGATACAGAATATTTGTCAAGATAGTTGGCTATAACAGGGGGAAAGAAATAGGATGGTAGCTGAGGGTCAGGTGAAGAATTTTTTTTTTCCGTCAGCATGACCAAAGGAGAAGCAACCAGAAGCACAAAGTGTAGTCAGACCAGACAAGTGAACAAGCAAGAATATGTTAAAGACGCCAGAGAGGATGAATCTTCCCAGGAAAAGGGTGTAGCCTCTGTGAGAAGAGTGGTTTCCCTGGCAACCGGCAGAAAGGAAGAAAGGAGGTGGCCACACTAAGAGACAGTGAGCACATAAAGATGGAAGTTATTGCTGGATTTTTTTTTTTTTTTTTTTTTTTTTTTTTTTTTTTTTTGCGGTACACGGGCCTCTCCCTGTTGTGGCCTCTCCCGTTGCGAGCACAGGCTCCAGACGCGCAGGTTCAGCGGCCATGGCTCACGGGCCCAGTCGCTGCTGGATTTTTTTTAGCAGAGTATTAGAACCAGAATTTGTGTGAAAGGGAAAAAAAAAAAAAAGAAAAAGCTTGCAAGTGTAAAGGTTTTGGAATTGCTGAAAAAAAACAAAAGCACACTTGGATTTTTGCTGAGTGCCTGGGTGCTACACCAGGAATTCAGATGCATTCTTTGTCCCAGGAGTAGCACTGCAGAATGATTGCTCAGGTCTGGCACTGGCACAGCAGGCATGAAGGAAGGTTAAAGGTGCAGCGGACTCCTGGCATCACTGAGTTAGCATTGCAGTGGCGACCCCAGCGTCTGGGCTCAAGAGAACACTGAGTGGACCAGGAAGGGCTTAGGGATCAGATAAATCAGTAGGGCCCAGGTTTGGGTCATGTGGATTTGGTGGAAGTTAACGTTAAGGATTAAATTACATAAGGCTTGATTGTAGGCACATCATGTTTGAGATCCGATTTGTGTGTGGGGGGGTTAATCTTCCTTCTCTGTATTTAACTTTTTTGAACATATGAATAGTTAGCATAACTGTTTTAATATCTGGTCTGCTAATCCTAACATCTGTGTTAGTTCTGGACCAGTTTCAATTGATTAATTGATTTTCCATTACAGGTCATATTTTCTTGCTTCTTTGCATGTCTGGTGATTTTTGATAGGATGCCAAGCATTGTGAATTTTACCTGTTGAGTACTGGATAGTTTTGTCTTCCCATAAATATTCTTGAGCTTTGTTTGGGGACACAGTTAAGTTACTTGGAAATAGTTTGATCCTATCAGATTTTTTTTTTTTTTTTTTGGCTGTATGTGGGCCTCTCACTGCTGTGGCCTCTCCCATTGCGGAGCACAGGCTCCGGACACGCAGGCTCAGCGGCCATGGCTCACGGGCCCAGCTGCTCCGTGGCATGTGGGATCTTCCCGGACCGGGGCACGAACCCGTGTCCCCTGCATCGGCAGGCGGACTCTCAACCACTGTGCCACCAGGGAAGCCCCACACAAGAGATATTTTAATTAATAATTAAATACTGGATTTAAAATGGATTTTCACTTGAATATAACACCATCCTTAACTTAAGAAGGAACTGGGTAGTGCTTAAGCCCTCAACAAAACAAGCCAGTCCACAAACAAACCCTGCTTATGGACTCAAACAAGAGACACCATCTGGCAATACAAAGACAACCTAGCCTGTAAAATTAAAACCGCAAAAGTCAACACACACTTTAACTGATAAATGAGGAACTAATTTAATAAACTAAAGTAAATATTTGGAAAAAGACCAAAGGCTACGAAAACATCCACATGGAGTGAACCAACTGCAATGTGTGAATAAATAACAACAACAACAAAATAAAACAGCTAGGGCTGCTCCGAGTTGATGGACAGCACTTAGGTCAACAGGCCGGTGACCAAACCTAACAAAATCCGGGTATGGGGAAAAGGTAGAGGACAAGAGCCAATCCCGCCTGACAATTTACAATGTGAAACCTGTCACTTAAAATTCAATCCTCTAGGGATAAGAAATTAACAGCAAGCAGCACATGCAATCTGCTTTTAAAACATACCTTTCTGGGACCTAGAAATGTCTTACAAACATTAACTCATTCATCTTAAAATAGCTATGTGAAGAAGGTACTCATTGCATCCATATATCTGCACTAAAGGAACCAGCCAGCCATGGGAGCTGGTTTTCAATATGATCCCAAAGGACAATTCCTGGACCCACTGCTCCTTGGGTCATGCTAGACAGGGGAGTAGATCCTAATGCCTGTCCTGCTGTCCTACCACCATTCCTACGGGGAGACCATGGCAGTTACACACACACACACACACACACACACACGCACACACACCATCAGCCCTCACAAGGAGGCACCGTGCAGCAGCAGCAGCAACCCAGGAATTAGCTAGGTCCTCAAGGGGTGACTCGGGGAAAGATGTAACATTGGCTTTGGCAGGCAGATTTAGGAAGAGGGGCAACCTATGTTCCTCGGGGCCCAGCAAGCAGGAAACTGGCAAAGCAGTGCCCCCCTCACAGGGAGTGAATTATTCCTGTACCTTCTCTCACGTCCACGGCTTCGTCAATGGCAGCTCCCATCAAAAGCACTTAGACACACAGACTGGAATGTACCTTGCACCCCTTCCAGAACATGAAATACACGATAGGTTCAAATGCTGTCTAGGATTTGAAACAATGACTGAGAAAGGAGGCTTATGTCATCATATTTTCCCCAGTGCCTTTCAGATGATTCATCACAAAGTACATGGAAATAAACTGGGTACAGATTTCCTTCCCAAATGGGTGGGTACGTAATCTGCATCAGGCCATAATACAACACTGTGGGTGTGTGTGTGTGTATAATCTCACATAACCTTCACAACAAACAATCCTGGGGGTAGATACCACCAGCCCTGTACTTTCGATGTAAGGCAACTATTGCTCAAGGTCACACACGGCTGGGAAGTACAGGAAGCAGAACCAGGTCCATCTGATGGAAAGCTGATGCCCTTCTACCACGGACCCCGCATCTCCAGCACAGTGAGAGATTCCCAACAGCAGTTCCCAGGGGATTGTATCTGTGAGGTTCTGTTAAAGAAAGGATTAACACTAACACCAGAAATGAACATTTGGGGGCATTCAGGAAGCTGGAGACAGACATCACTAAAAGTGACCTATTATCTAAAAGTCTGACTTATTTCCTGGATTAAAAAACAAACAAACAAACAAACAAAAACAACGAAGAGAGATTTCTTTCCCTACCCTTCCCTGCAAAATTCCCCTGAACAGTGAGACTCTGGCTGACCCAAAACCGGAAGTGGGAGGGCCACTGGGGTCGGTTGGGATGCTGAAGGGTGCAAGAGAGGAACTTTCACAAAGTGTTTTCAGTTGACTCCAGCAAAGAAGTGATCCTTCCCTGTAAAAGACAATTAAGAGTGCCCCACGGCTACTACACATTGCCAAGAAAAAACAGATTCAGGATTGCAAACTGAGAGGTGGAGCCATGGAGATGTGAAGTCAGAGGGAATTCAGATAACAGGCAGTGCTGGGAACAGGGATGCCCTGGAGAACCCTGCCCGGCCTGAAGAGTTCAAGTTGAAACACTTCAAAAGCACTGTATTGTGCCACAAACAAAACAAAACCCAACTTTGGGCCAAGTTCAGCCCCTAAGCAGTTCATGGTTCCTGGTTAGAGGGAGAGAGAGACGACCAAACAGACACAGCCAGCATATGGTCAATATCCTACATATTAGAAAGAGGGCCCATAAGACTGGACTTAGAGTGAACTTGGATCACTCACAGAGGCAAGACCAAGAACCCAGGAATTAGAGCATCTACTAAGGACGTGCAACCCCTGAGACAGAGGCGTGGAGCAAGACATGACTGGACACAGGTACACCTGAGCAGGACTCAGAAAGTTTCTTCTGCATCCTGGCTGAGTGTCCCCACAGGGTCCTGAGGGGCCAGCAGGAGGTATCAGAGTCCTACTGAATCGTCACTTATTAATATGTTTAACAAAATCAATGGTTCCCTCTGAGAGTTAAGTTCAGTCTTTGTCAATGAATCCTTCCTAAAGTTCACTGCTGGAAAGACCCCTCCAGTTATTGTTAGGTACTCCTTCGGGTGGATTCTAAGTAACCATTCGATGAGATGGTGGTACCCAGATACGCAGTCCCTTTTACACAATGGTATCTGAACACTACTGACATATTCAAGAGTTACTACACCCTTCCTAGGAAATAAGTTATTTATTTCACTGAGACACCCATACTCATCATCTGAGTTTTCATTTCCAAAATCCCCCATCATAGTGAGATTGATAAAGGTAAACTAAATGCTCAAAGCATAAAAATCGTCATCAAGGAACAGACCACTTTTAAACTAGTCCCTTCTCTGACATTCCTACCTGCTTAAAACTATCCTATTCTTACCATGTGAATGGCTGCTGTTCTCATTTTCTGAGTATCAGCTATACTCCACAATACAACTTACACAATTAAAGTCAGGTGCAGGGTCAAAGTGAGACCTTGTAGCTGATGCAGGTCTTGAAATTGATTGACAAGCTGCTCCAATCACAGCTAAGGCCCTGACAAAGTAAATCCAGGTGTCAGGTCCACCACCAAGGAACAAGAGATCAACACTGATGGAGCCATGCCCAGCCTTTGGAAAACTTCATCACATCTTCAAATATTTTTGCAAAAATAACCCTCCTCATGAGAGTGCTGAGAAAGTCAGCATAAAATGAAAGATATCAAGACTTCAGATCAGTCAGAAAAGTACACGCTGAGTTATTTGATCTGTTCTTGGTTCTAAAAATTAGCATACAGGTGCCGTTGTAACCCAAACACTGATAAATAAGAGACGAAAGAAACTTTCATAATTTTTGTCATCATTTTTAAAGACAGAGCACCAATCAAATCTTTTAAAACATTTATACTATTTTTTAAGTCTTGGCTCCTATTGTAACTGGAATCACTTTAAATTGCCTTTTCCTGACCCCAGTTACTTGAAGAGAAGGGGAAACATCTAGAACCTGTCTCAAAGCCAACATTCTCAACCTGATTTTACTATGTTCAATCCTGACTTGAGTCTCAGCATTAGCACCGAGTGTAGACAGTAGCAAGGCCCTTTGCCTCTGAGTCTCATTTTCTCCTCCTAAAAGTGAAAAAACTATAGTCCGACCATTTTACATCACAGCATTTTAAAGGCTGTTTAAAAAAAATGAACTTGGAGTTCTGTCAACTCTTAAAAGACTATGCATCAAAGTAATACACTCTGCTATGCAGGTTTTTTTCTACATTTTATTTTCAACTAGCAAACCTCCCAATCACCAGAATGTTCCAATAATCAAATTAGATATGATTTAAGGTACAACAGGGGCATCCAAACATGGCCAACTATTAGAACCAGCCTAAGTGCTTATTAGGAATCTGTTTCCCTGGCCTCTTCCCCAGAGATTCTGATTCAGTCTGGGGCCTGAAAATCTGTATTTTTCAAAATTCTCAAGTGATACCACTGATCTAGAATATAGATCCTCTCTTGACATTTCATACTTTTTGAAGGCCCCATTTTCAGTACTTGGTAATTCCCAATCTAAGGACTCAGGTAATGGAAGTGTCCTCAATTACACGAAAAAAGTATCGTCAAAATGCAGTAAGGGGCTTCCCTGGTGGCGCAGTGGTTGAGAGTCCGCCTGCCGATGCAGGGGACACGGGTTCGTGCCCCAGTCCGGGAAGATCCCACATGCCGCGGAGCGGCTGGGCCCGTGAGCCATGGCCGCTGAGCCTGCGCGTCCGGAGCCTGTGCTCCACAACGGGAGAGGCCACAACAGTGAGAGGTCCGCGTACCGCAAAAAAAAAAAAAAAAAAAAAAAATGCAGTAAGAATTAACCTTCCAAAAGGTATACACTAAAACCCCTATGTACCCAGACTGACCTTCAACCTATTTACTTTTCCAGATGTTTAGTAGATGTGTCACTAACATTTATTAAAACTTAACAAATGATAGATAGTTCCCACCATGTTCACAGACAGAAGACTAGCTGAACCTAAATTTACTGTTTTAGATGGGTGAGGCTCACAAATAAGAGTAATTTCTTAACAACCTGTAACTAGAATTGAATTACAGCTAATTATATTTAGCAGTGCATGGACTTGTTATATATCCCCAGATAGTACATTTGAACTTTTAATGCTTATTAAGCTGTGTAGTGGATCCTAATGTAGCTTAGAACAATAAGAAACCCTGATGGAATGCACAGAACTTGGGAAAGTCTTCATGATAAATTTAAAAGTTTCTGCTTTAGCAACTTACATTAAATCATGATAAGTGGCTGTAAATATGGTGCTCTTCAAGCCCCTAGCCAAAGGGGGAATATTATGTTCAATGAGCCAAATGGCAAGCCAGCATCAAATATAGGTGAACTTCAACTTCACTTAATTAACAAAGGTATGTTCCTGAAAAGGGAAGTGACATTAACAGGGTACACACCTTGTGTCAAAATGATGCTGGTACCTCCCCTGGATCCCAAGGCTCAGCCACGATCCTCTCCCTACTGCTCTCACTCACCTACCACGCCCCTGCCTTAGGGTCTTTGTATTTCCTGTCCCCTCTTCCCCCAACACAACCTCATGGTCCCTCCCTTCCTTCAGATCTGCAGCTCAAATACCAACCTGATTTGAACAGAACTGCACACACACAGTCTTCATCTCTGTCCCCTTGCTCTACTCTATTTTCTCCATAGCACCTACCACTTGGCATACAATGTTAATTTGTCTAATTGTTTGCGTCTCCACCTACACACTTTTTGAGTTCTACTATAATAAACTCAGTGTCACTATTAAACACTTGCCTACACACAGGCATGCATATATACATCACACAATGTTATACACAAATACTCTGTGTGTGTCCAGAGAGAGTTCCCTTGATCCACTGGATCCAAGCGGTGATAATTTAGAAGTATCGCTCAACCCAGTATATTCTGTAACCAAGTAAATTCACAGAGATAGCAACTGACTTTCTCCAAAACAATGTCAGAACTAAGTTGCACTTAGAAAATCGAAGGCAATCTCTGACGTGCACAAAGAATGTGTCTTCAGCCCTAGATCACTAAGGCCCCCCTCGCCCACTCTCAAGCTCATGCTGGAAGTCAGCTACTGCTGAACAGAAATTTCAGACACCAGGATGAAATCTTAATGCTGAAGACAAGTTTCAGGGGGGAAGGAAAGAAACAGGTCTTCCTGCCTCTTTACCTGCCCACTGACACAGGCGTCACTACCTAATAAAAGGGATGTCGATGTTACTGGCCTGGCAAACAGAACCTCTGCTGACTTGTTCGTTTGAAACAAAAAGAGCAGAGAGCTCTGAGGTTGCTGGAAATGAGACTGAAGCATAATGAAACCAGACTCTGGAGCAATTAATTTTTCTATCAGATAATTAAATCATTTGTTTTTCCCAAATCTCAGATCCACTGAGAGAACACTGCATGAGTATAATTTCAACTAAAAAAATATGAAGCTTGAGAAAATGAAGATACCAGCCAGACTCTGTTTTGCAAGAACCTTGATTTTAGAGGAACATGCTGGTTAATAAGTGAGTGTCACATAAGGTGAATCTGCTGATGCTTCCGTCCATAGACTTCTGAGCTATTTTTGCAGTTCAGCTTTTAGTGCTTACAGCTCTGATCACTTGCTCAGAAGTACTGCGACTGCCTTGTTCCGCTCAAATCAAGCAAAGGTTTAGCATCAAGCTACCCATAACAGGCACCTCTAAAGTTAGAAACCACCATACGCTTTTGGGTTGTTTGGGCGTCATTTCCTGACCTCCCTATTTTTATGAGAAAAGGCTTATAACAAAAACCGGCTGAAAAAGTACATTGCACAGTCAAAATAATTAGAGAAAAAGGATTACAGTTTCAAAAAATGATTGAATTATTCTGTCGTGTTTATCACCTAATTGTCACTTAACATCAGTCGCCAATAGAATGTACACAAATGTCTGTCAGCTCCTTCTCTTTAAATTCTCGCTAAAATGAAAAGTTCTGGACTTCCGAAAGAAAGATAAAGGGGAAAAATAACCTAGAAATTCTAAAAATAATTTGGTCTCCGGGCCCTTTTATAGTCTTAAAAATCAAGGACTCAGTTTTGGTTTCTGTGGGTTCTCTCTACCAATATTTGTCATATTAGAAATTAAAATTGAGACTTTAAAAATATTTATTCATTTAAAACAAGTCCATCGCATGTTAACAAAAATAATATTTTTATGAAAGATAACTCTATTTTCTAAAGCAAAAAATGTTAAGTGAGAAGAGTGGCATTGTTTTACAATTTTGCAAATCTCTTTGATGTGTGACTTAGAGGCCAGCTGGATTCTTAGATCTGCTTCTGTATTCAATCTGCTGAAACATTGTTTTAGATGAAATATGTGAACAAAATCCAGCCTGGCATGGAAATTAGTGGAAAAGAGAGTGTTTTAATAGTTTCAGGTACTTCTTTGATTCTACATCAAAACTTGACAAGTGGTAGCTTCTTAAAGGTTAGCTGCAATGTAGAATCTAAAAACAATCAATGAACTTTTTATACTGTTGTATTAAATCGATTAGTCTATCTTCAGCTTTCAATGGATCCTTGACCCATGCATGGTTTTGTAACATTTTGTACTGGTCATTTTGAAAACATGGGTTTACTGAGTTATGCAGATCCTCTTCCAAATGTTGACCTATTTTACAATATTAAAAATCACAGTTGCTAACATCAACAACAAACTCATGTGAAAAGTCTTTTTTAAGTATTGCAAGCTGACAAGCTCATATGGTGGATATAAATTTTCCAAAATTCTACCTATGGCTTGCAGGATCCAATTTTATCACTGGCGTCATACTCACAGTTGCTTGCCTTGAAGTAACAAGCTCATTTCACTCATTTTTAAGAAAATACCTCATAAAATCCCAAGTCTCCATAACTATAGTTTGTCCATCATTCTTTCAAGTAAATATGGCGCCCCATGGCAAAAAAAAAGTGGCTAGCTCAATCATACAAGTGTTCTTCCTGAGACACGGTAGTATTGCAGTATGTAGTAGAAGCGTCTTGTGCATATTTCCCATTTTGTCACACAGAATATTATAAAGATATATAGTCAAGGGATGAACTTAAGAACAGTAATCATGTCTAGTGCTTCATCAAAGATATTCTTACATGAAACTCTTCCTCTCTGCCATTGCCACACAATTGCAGGGAGGAAGAATACACTGGCTACACTGACAACTGTACACTTTGGTGGCTTGATTCATTCTAAGGCACCAGCAGTTTTACCCACTACTTCTTTTGCACCACTGGTGCAAACGTCAACACATTTTAAAAAAAGACAGAACATCTTAGTATTATACGGAAAATAGTTTTGAACTACAGACCTCTTGAAAATGTCTCTGGAACCCCCAGAGATCTGCAGGACCACATTTTGAGAACCAGATGAAGAATTCTGAACAAAAACACCACTTAAAAGTTTCTCAACAATAGTCAATGCAAGTAAGAGAAGTAGTCAGGATGAAGCTAATGATGGTTGAGGTATAACTAGGCAAATATAGCTATCATATCCTAAGCTGAACTCGTTTATTTGACTTTGAATTTCTTCCGAGTTCTAGTTTAATGCCTGCATTAAGAGAAACTACGGATGATGACGGTAAAACTCAGGAAATCTTAAGCTCAGCCTTCTCAGAGCTCTCTGAGCCATACCTTGTATTTGAGAAGGTGGAACCTTTCCTAGGTCAATGTCAATCTTTAGGTTTAAGAAGGAGGAATCCAAGGAAAGCCTTGCAAAAAAGACATTATCCCAAAAGATGACAAAACTCTGAGGAGGGTGGGATTACACCACCTAAAGGACAGTCTTTTTTTCCCAAGGTAGAATCAAGATAAAACATGGAAACACCTCCCAGATAGCTAGATGGCCTAGAAAGATCTTGGACCTCAGCCTCCCAGTCTGAGCTTCTGTCTGGGCTCTGGCACTCATTATTCAGGAGACCACAGCAAATCAGTGTCCCTGAGCTTGCATACTGAGGATCACATCAGCCTCAGAAGTCTGTTGTGACGAGCAAATGAAATAACATACAGGATAGCGGGAACATACAGAAGGCATCAGTTACGAGGGTATGAGGCTATCCTGCTACCAGAAGAAAATAAAACAAGGGCTGCTATTGCTATTTGCTCAATTACAGTTCTACCACAGCGTCTGGTCCTCAGGAGTTCAATAAATGAGCCCGCTGTCATGGAAAGGAGGAGCAGATCAACTATGACATGGGACAATTAGTCTCAATCCTCTAAAAAGATCATTTCTTCTTTTTCCAGTTCCCCATTCCCTCAATACCTTTCTTTCTCTCCTACCCTGTCTCCAACCTGGCAGTCATTTCCAGTGAGAGCCACATAACTGCTTGGACCAGCAAGAGAACGGAAGTAGTCACTCATCCCTCAGGATGAATGTACAGGAAGAATACATTAAAAAAAAAAAATAATAATAATCTAGGGGCTTCCCTGTTGGTGCAGTGGTTAAGAATCCGCCTGCCAATGCAGGGGACATGGGTTTGATCCCTGGTCCGGGAAGATCCCACATGCCGCGGAGCAACTAAGACTGTGTGCCACAACTACTGAGCCTGTACTCTAAGAGCCCGTGAGCCACAACTACGGAGCCCTCATGCCTAGAGCCTGTGCTCCGCAACAAGAGAAGCCACCGCAATGAGAAGCCCACGCGCCGCAAGGAAGAGTAGCCCTCGCTCGCCGCGACTAGAGAAAGCCTGCGCGCAGCAACAAAGACCCAATGCAGCCAAAAATAAATAAAATTTAAAAATTTAAAAAAAATCTAAATTAAGAAAAAGAATATCAACAAGCTGTCACCAGGCTTGAAACATGAGAAAGGAATACTAAAAAACAACTGTCATCAGAGATAACATTTTCCCCTTTAAAAATGACACACATTGAGAGTGTCAGATACAGTGAGAAACTGGGGGTTGCAGCCTTCAAGCAGTTAATACGTTTCATCTGCCTTGGTACATGTGGTCACGATGATTTAGCAGAGAACATAATTATATGTAAACCAGTGGTTTGACACAGGAAATTTGAGTGAAAATGGTTCAAAAAGATCATAATCTTACTCTACATTATAATGCACTGCCTTAGTAGAAAGAATAAGCAGATACCAAAATTCAAGCACTTTCTATATTCTTCCCAGGGGGAAATGTGTTATTAGTTCCAAGTAACATAATAAGAGCCTGAAAGAAGGGGGCGACTCAAAGTTTTAGCAAAGTTTTCTCAACGAGCTTCAAATCCACAAATGACAGGTGCTCTGTCAGGTGGCATTTTTGTTTGTCTTTTAAGAAGTTACTTTTTCCTCCTAAACTGGTGCAGAATACTTTCAAGTTTGCTTTGGGAACTCTGGGGAAGAAACATGTCCACAAAGAACTTTCATCTTACTATCTTCATAAAGATACTTCTACCATTAATTCTTTAGATTTACTTTATTCTTTTAGGAAACTATCTTAAAATTAAACTTTCTAAGGGAAAAATGTTATGTAATAGTTAATAGGAGATGATTCACTTGTCATTCATTATGAGTGAGAACTTTACAACAGAACGAAGGGAATTATCTTACTCATCTCTTCCTACCTGCAGTTTTTGACTCACAGCTTAGTATTTATGTAGAACCTTTAAAAGATTTCTGAAATACTTTAGTCATTTAAATTGTTTAACTCACCTCTTTGTAATACATAAAAATTGGGAATTAAGGATAAAATATATACAGACAAAAAACACCAGGTTTAATTTATAAATGAGAATAGGTAGCATGTGTTCAAAGTTAAAGCATCATTTGGATGTTGCAGAGGCAACCCAGATTCTGTTATTTGTTTAGAAAATAGATTTTTTTAATGTGTAATTTTAATTTCTTATTAAAGAGAATCTCAAACACATGCAAAAGTAGACAGAAACTTATAATAAACCTACATGTAACCATCACCCAGCTTCAACAGCCAGCTTGTGGCTAATCTGGTTTTATCTGTACCCTATCTCCCCTCCTCCCACCTCTGGAATATTCTGAAGTAAATCTCAGCTATCATTTCATCAGTAAACATTTCAATATGTATCTCTAATAGATGCTCTTTTTTTTTTTTTTTTTTTTTTTTTTGGGGTACGCAGGCCTCTCACTGTTGTGGCCTCTCCCGTTGCGGAGCACAGGCTCCGGACGCGCAGGCTCAGTGGCCATGGCCCACGGGCCCAGCCGCTCCACGGCATGTGGGATCCTCCCGGACCGGGGCACGAACCCATGTCCCCTGCATCGGCAGGCGGACTCTCAACCACTGCGCCACCAGGGAAGCCCAAGACGCTCTATTTTAAACAACCAAAATGCCACAATCACTGCTAAATCAGGTTAATAATTCCTTAATATCATCATGTATACAGTTACTGTTCCCATTTTCCAAGCTGTGTCCTGGGAGTTATTGTTTTGCAATCTGTGTTTGACATGTTCTATATGTTGAAACTGGTTAATATGTTTCTCTTCTGTTATTTTGATTTTCCTTCCTTCTCTTTTTTTTTCTTCCAATTTTTGGTCAAAGGAACCAAGTCTCTTGTCCTATCAAATTTTCCCACAGTTTGGGTTTTGCTGATTGCATCTCCTGGTGTCATTTAAAATGTGCCCCTATCCACTGTATTTCGTCTACAATGGTGGTTCGATGTGGAAGACTGACCAGATTTGGGCTGGATTTTTTGACAAGACTACCCCACAGATGGGGTGGTGTGCTCCCATGAGGAAACACACATTGTCTGGTACTTGCTCTGTGGGCCAATCACTGAAGTATGACGTACCCTGAATCCAGGCAAACTTCACTTATGCAAACTACATTATCATCTTCAAATCTTAGACTGTATTTCTTAATAGCATTACAATGCAGCAACATCTTTTTTGATTTGTTCTCACATGAGGGCACATCACTACTTTAACTTAACTTCTTTGTGTTGCTTCCCTTCCAATTATAACAGTTATGAGGTTAGTTTGATGCATTTTCATCAGGACTTCATCTGTTTTGTTTTTTTTTTTTTTTTTTTTTGGCCACTCCACTCTTCCAGGTAAGAACTAGTCCAAAATAGTGACAATCGAACAGGGCCACAGTGACAGCATCTAGAGGTTGCATTAAAAATCCAGGTCTATTTCATCACCTTAATAAATTTCAGCTTGATTATGAGACCAATCCAGTTGTTAGCTCCAGAAAGGCTTAGCCAGAACGAAATAAAGAGGGACATGAGACAGCCCTTTCAAAAGAATAAATCACTTCAACTGTGCCTTGACAGCAGTGCTGAGGGGAATCTGGTATCTGATCAAGAGTGATAACACCTTTCTTTTTTTTTTTTTTTTTTGCGGTACGCGGGCCTCTCACTGTTGTGGCCTCTCCCGTTGCGGAGCACAGGCTCCGGACGCGCAGGCTCAGTGGCCATGGCTCACGGGCCCAGCCGCTCCACAGCATGTGGGATCTTCCTGGACCGGGGCACGAAGCCGTGTCCCCTGCATCGGCAGGCGGACTCTCAACCACTGCACCACCAGGGAAGCCCAACACCTTTCTTAAGATGAACAATGGTGATGGGTTTTTGACCCCATTGATAATGTTATGCCTTCAGCTCTGTGACAGACTTCCACGAAGCGTTTTCTTGCTCCATCTCAGTTTAATGAAGAGCCCTCACTGTAGGTTTTTAAGCAGGTTCATCTTCTTACCTCAGCATTAAACATAAACCTATACACAGCATACTTTATCATCAAACTGTGAAACTACTACTGTTAACACCGATTCAAGTATGACTTTTCAAAAAGACTTTCATGTTCTGTCCTTTCTCCAGACTTCATTATCACCATTTTGATGCCAATTTCTACCACCTGGCGAAACAGTCCCTGGCATGCAGTAAGCACTCAGATATTACTGAACGAGTATATTAACAAAATGGGTGTTCATTAAGTAAACCTTCAGCAGAGTTTGAGTGAGTTTGACAAATTATCATCTGTGATCCAGGTCCTTAATTACTGGTGTTCCACAGAGTTCTGCTCTTAGTCAACCTTGGCTTTCTCTCTAAATCTTCTTACTGGGTCCCTTCATCCTTGTGCCTGTCTCCCACTGGCACCCAGAGCTACATCTCAGGCCTCAATGTCTTGCCAAACTCAAGACTCCTATTGCTAGTTCTTCCTAAACATCTCCACTTGGGTTTCCCACAAGCTTCTCAAACTCCACCCATTCAAAGCTGAATTCATCACATTCCATTCCTACGTTTCTGCTGTGGTGAATGACTCCACACCCCTCTGAGCATCATCTGGGTCTCATCCCTATTCATCCCTGACACCCTATGAACTGCCAATTCCTGTCGGTTTCGAGATCTATATATTTCTCATAGCTGTCCCCTCCTCTCCATCCATCCTGCAGATTCCAACTGAACTTGGGCTCTAGTAACCTCTCCCTCAGACAGCTTTAATTGTCTCTTACGGGCTGTCTACACCCCTGTCTCCTCTTATGATCTCAACAGCCTCCAGCCCCAGGCCCCTTGTACCCACAGCTACCAAGTCAGATTTTGTTTCTCATTCCTTAAAACCCTTCACTGGCACCCCATCATGTCTACTAGCCTAGAAGTAGTGTGTGACCAGGCAATTTATCCTCTAACCTGGGACCCTTCTGAGAGTGAAAGGTGACACTGTTAGTAGTTACAGTGGTATAGCAGACAAACTCAGACTTTCCCGGGCAGACCTACGCATGAGGCCCTCCCAAGTCTCTGCTACACCTCCCACTGCACTCCCTCACCTTCGGCACCCCTCTCGCTACTTTCAGTCTCTGGAACCCGTCACTGTTCTCTCACCCCTATGCCTGTGAACAAACTGTCATCCCCTCTTGAACCATCTTCCCCGGCCTGGGACATTTCTAAGGATCATTCCAACTTGCTTTAAACATCACCCCCCCCGCCCCCACCCCGAAACTTCTTCTAAAATCTCCTGGCTGATCCAATCACATATTCCTGCCAGCCAACAACATGCCTTGGACTTATTCCTACGCTGGGACCTGGGCCCCTGCACTGCAAACATGGGCTGCATCTGCCTGCCTCCT
Organism: Phocoena sinus; assembly: GCF_008692025.1. Classification (NCBI taxonomy): domain Eukaryota; kingdom Metazoa; phylum Chordata; class Mammalia; order Artiodactyla; family Phocoenidae; genus Phocoena; species Phocoena sinus. The sequence continues at coordinate 138,049,184 of NC_045764.1, read as the reverse complement.
ATGAGCTCCTTCAAGTGTCTGTGTCTTGTTCATCTTTATCTCCCCAGCATCTGTGATGAGATCACAGGTCTGTACCCAGCAGGCATTTCTCATGTCATTTCTCAGTCACGTCTTATATTTAATAAAAACGTCTTTGCCTTAGCTACTAATTCAGCACAATTAATGAAAGATGAAAAGATGAGACAGGATGAAATAAGGAGTAGTCAGTAGCTCCTAATGCCAGTCCTGTATATCACAGACCACAGCTCCATTTAAGCAACTGCTTTTTAAAGGAGAGCTTTGGGATTATAGCATCTGGGCTAATGGCAGAACCCCTATAGGAGGCCATGAAAGGGAAACAGCCATGGCAATAAGCCAACATCATATTAGAAACTGTCCACTAAATTCTCGAAGCTTCTAGTATAAAATAAACGCAGTGTCGAAATAAAACACACCTGCTGAGTATACTTGGGGTCCCAGGCAGGGGTGGGGAGAATGACAGGACTCCTGCTGCTGTGACAACAGGAACACAGAGATAAGAACCCACTAGTGTACCTTCACAGAGCACTCTACAGTTTGCAAAGCATTTCCCTACGCATTCTACCACCTGACCTTCAAAATAACCCTATGAGATAGATCAGATGCATGCCGAGGCTCAACCAACACTTCTTTTTTTTTTTAATTTAACTTTTACTTTATATTGGAGTATAGTTGATTTACAATGTTGTGCTAGTTTCTGCTGTACAGCAAAGTGATTCAGTCATACATATATCCATTCTTTTTCAGATTCTTTTCACATATAGCTTATTACAGAATATTGAGTAGAGTTCCCTGTGCTATACAGTAGGTCCTTTTTATCTATTTTATATGTAGTGGTGTGTATATGTTAACCCCAACCTCCTAATTTATGCCCCTCCCAACCTTTCCCCTTTGGTAACCATAAACTTGTTTTCTAAATCTGTGAATCTGTTTCTGTTTTGTAAATGTTTCATTTGTATCATTTTTTCAGATTCCACATACAAGTGATATCATATGATATTTATCTTTCTCTAACTTACTTCACTTAGCCTGATAATCTCTAGGTCCATCCATGTTGCTGCATGTGGCATTATTTCATTCTTTCATCAACCAACATTTCTTGAGCTTCGACAATCCCTCTGGGATCCCAGGCCAATGCCCCCTTCACAGCCTGAGCCACCCCAGGCAAGCCTGACCTCATCCTGCTTCTTTATGTAAAACCCTTCAGCATCCTAGATGGAAACTAGAGCTCCAAATGTTCTATCAGTCTAACCTGTCGCTTTATGGCCAGGGATGATCTAGGGTGGCTGACAGGTGAGAGGCCAAGCCAGGGACATTCTCACAGTGCCAGGTCCAGGTGCTGCCATAGCTGAGGCAGGTGTGTGTGGGCTGGGAAGCTCTATTCCCTCCTTGTGTAACACACACAGAGGCAGCCATCACGTTGTCTGCATGTGACAAGGAAGCTGTGCCCTAAGGCAGCAGTAACGTGCGAGCTCAAGCTGAGCCCCGGCCTAGGAGCCAAACTGACAAGGCAAGGCTCCCACAGACAAAGAGAACAGACCTGAGCTTCTAAAATACGGCCCACACCATGATGCCATAGATCCTGAAATTTCAACATTAAAAATATCTATTTCTCATGGATAAAACAGCTCTTTCAGCATCTTTTAAACTACGCAGGCACACCTAAGAGGGGTAGAGTGCTAAGACAGCGATCTCTATCATTTTAGTGTGAATTAGTCCATGAATTCACTGTCTTCCTTATTAGCAAGTGTTCCTGGAGAGAGGAGATCACTGGGCATCTTACTGGAGTAAGAGGCAGTGGAAGGCAGAGAACAGGAAGGACTTAGAGGGGAGGTGGAATTACCAAAGATGAACTCGGCCTGCCTCAACATTTTACGCAGGGTCACCTCCGAAAGGAATATAATTGCAATGACCTGGTAAGAACTCACCCCAAATAACACTTGACATTCCTTTCTTCTTATCACTATAACTAATAAACTAATATTGCGTTGGCCAAAAAGTTCCTTTGTAACACAGAAAACCCGAACAAACTTTTTGGCCAATCCAATACTATGAGAATACTGAGGAGTATTCCAGAGCCACTGTTCTGATGTTTCTAGTGTAAAATTAAGGAAGGTAAAAACTTAATAAAATTTAGTCCTAGAGAGCTGGTGTAACTCTAAAAACAAGATGTCATGTAACAACAATGGCACCATCAGACCTGGTCTAACAGGCATGGCCTCACTCCACTGGTCCCTTGTCACTCAGTGCAAAAACGTAGTTCAGCACATTCAGAATCTCACTCACTCCTCATTCACACCTCTATTCTCACTGCTGGGCTTGTCTATACCATGGCTGTACCCATGTTCCGTGTGCTGTAAGAATGTTCTATCAGCAATGTTCTGTAATATTACATTATATTTTATTTGACTGAGTTATGAGCAGACTCCTTTTTCCCACGAATCCTGTATGTTCAAGATAACCAAGCCAAACCAAAAGAACTGTGAGCAGGCAGAAGACCCCCAAACTGTAATCTGGACAGTTTTTTCATGTTCAAGTATCCCAAGTTTCTGCTAATTTCAAAAGATAAGATGCAACAATTGAGACAACAACTTGAAAAATGTTAACATTAAGACAATTTGCCCGCATGAATGAGAAGGGTTGGCTGAGACGAGAGAAAACCACTTCTCAAAAGTGTCCTCAATTTGCAAAATGCCAACACCAAAGAGACAAACCATGAAGCCACACGTTTACAGATCTTTGCAAGGATTTTAGTAACAGTGGAGTAGCTTGTAATGGACTAATCTTCCCACCAAAAACAATTAAGATATTTAGAAATACATTCTAAAACAATTAATTGGAAACACTGGAGGGCCACCAGAAAAGAGACAGAAATTAGAGGGAATTTGATATGCAACTTAAAACTACAAGATATCAGTTCATAGCCACCAGCATGTCTAAAATTAAAGAGAATGACCATACCAAGTGCTGGGGAGGATACAGAGTAACTGGAACTCTCATACATTGCTGCTGGGAATATAAGAATACAACCGCTTTGGAAAACCATTTGAAAGTTTCTTATAAAGTTAAACATGTGTCTACTCTATTATCCAGCAATTCCACTGCTAGGTATTTACCCAAGAAAAATCAAAGTGTAATTTATGTACAAGAATGTTTGTGGAAGCATTCTTTATAATAACCCCAAACAGGGAAAACTCTAAAATGTCCATCAAGATGAGAATAAGCAAACAAAATTGTGCTACATTTATGTAATAGAATACCCAGCAGTAAGAAGGAACAGAATACTAATATACACAATGACATGAATGGGTCTCAGAGAAATTATGCTGAGCAAAAGAAATCAGACACAAAAGAGAACATGCTACGTAGTTCCATTTATATGAACTTCCAGAAGAGACAAAATTAACCTATAGTGAAGAAACAAAGCAAAACATTGCATTCACTGCCTCTGGCAGCAGGGGATTAACTGGGAGAGGACACAGGGAACTTTCAGAGGGATGAAAATGTTCTATGTCTTGGATTGGAGCACTAGTTACACAGTTGTATGCATCTGTCAAAACCAAACTCTTCACTTCTGATCTATTCATTTCTCTGTATATAAATTTTACCTCGATTTTTTAAATATGGGGAATGGGAGATGGAGGTAGCGCGAGGGGAAGAGGAACAGAATACCTTAAAGGACAGAATGAGATAAAGATTATAAGGAAGAGAACACAATCCTTAAATTTTTAATACACTCCTAGGGCAGACTAAAAGGGTAGTCCAAAGCCAAAAATCTAAAATACAGTTTAACAGACATGAACCAAAAGAGGCAAGAACCTCTTGAACTAAGAACTAAGATGATGACGAATAAAAACAAAAACTCAGTGAGTATGTTAAACAAAACACAAGATTGCAAGAGTTAGCAAATATATTTAATCTGGCAACCCAAACCAGTAGACCATTAGACAACAAAATACCAAGCAACCTGGTTTATACAGTCAATTTTTAAAGCGTCTTTTACGAAATGCTCTTTTTATATGCTCCGTGATATAAATTCCTACTGAGTATGAACTAAGAGTACACAAATACCTGAAACCACCCCAAATTCATTCTTACCTTCAGTGAAACTTCCTGTTAGGGTTATTACAACAAATACTTTCCCTTCTGGCTCCAGATCCACCTAGAAAGAGAGAAAAAAATTGTACGTTGTATGCTAATTTTGAAGTATTTTTTTGTGGGCCTCAAATAATTCTTGACAGAGAGGCCTCAATGCACATAAATCAGATCTATGTTTTTCATTGAACAGTAGAGGGGCAGGAAACAAGTGACAGCACAAGAAACTGTAACGGATGAAAAGCAGATCTAAACGAAACCGTGCAATGTTTTCCCTCTCTCACATGTTTTCCTCTTCCATTTTGGCTCTCTGTGATACTGATGAGCAACCATACACGTGGTCACTATTTTTGAGACACCCCTAACTGATGTGCACCGTTTGTAAGAATATTTTACTAAACCACGTGACAAGCGTATGAAGTTGAGAAATAATGGCAACATAAAGGCAATGAACCAATGTGCCATGGTCAACTGCGTACCTTTAGTTTGAGGAAGTAAAGAGTTTGAATAGAAGAGTGCTGTCTCTGTCTACACCGTCTCCACCTGAGTGCAGTTCATCCTCAGGGAGCACCAGGGGAGGCAGTACGTGTGCTGTGCATTCACTACTCTCGACTGTTCATGGGAACATCAATGTTCCTTCAAGTTCTCATCTACGAGCTGAGAAAACAAGACAGACGTTCTGCCAACGAGGCAGCTGTACGTCTTCTCACTAGAGCCTGTCCTCTGCACACACTCCCGTCTCCCAAAGACCTTCACACATCATGGCCCCAGGATGGGGCAGTACCCTCCGTATCTGCTCTGACCACACTGGCCCAGGTAGGCAGGCTCTGCCCTCTTCATGCTAACCTTGAACCCATGAACACCTCTAAGCCATGGATTCTGAGGTTCTTTGGGGCTCCGATACATAAATTTACAATTGTCCTTAAATTAAATCTTGTCAGGTTTACCCTATCGCTTCAGCTCTGCCTTTGACCTTTTGTCTAAGAGAGGGAGGTTCAGAGAAGCTGAGTATAGATATGGATGGTCTTTTGGGTAGAATCACATGGTACAGTGTCCAAACTAGACCCGGACACGGACTCCAGTCTGACTGCCACAGCAGCTCTGCACTCTGGGCAAGGTCCTTAACCATGCCCAGCTTCACTGCTCCCATCTCCAAGTCCATGACGTCATTATTCAGCATTTCCGACGTGGCTTCTGTCAGACAATCTCAAAGAGCCTTAATAGTACTATTTACTGTTTGTATTGTACCTGTGGGTGACCAATACCGAAGAAAAGAAATACACTGACCTTACCCTAGAGTTCACCACCACCTGTTTTTAAGTACTACCCCCTGTTTATGCTTTTTCGAAATAAAAGATGCCTGTTTTATACTGACTGGGAGGGCTTCATCTATATAACAGCCAATTCCTATAAACCCTGCTGCCTTTTTCTGCATTCAGTCTGTTATCAGTGCGGTTACCACACCGTAACTCACTCCTGTGTTCAAATCAGCTTCTTGCATCACGACTACTAACTTAACAATAGCCCCTTAACTATCAACACCACTTGTGAACCTTTATAGAACAGTTCTGAAAATAGAGCTCTCTGGAGAGATGACTAAACAGGATGTCAGTCTCTAATTGTCTCCACTCTCTGCCTCGACTTGTTTTAAGTCAAAAATATTTTATTTTTAAAAGCCACTCCCTCATCTTCAATACAAAAGCCTGGCAGAGCCACATACAGGCACACACATTCGACCTCACAACATCAACTGCTGCTGGCACAGAAGGAGCTGCTGCCAGCCTCCCAACTGCCAGGCCACCTCCGAGATCCAGCCCGGAAACTCCCTCCAACACTGCCCGAGGGCCCTCAAAACAAAGAAGGCTACGGCACCACATGGGCAGGAGCTGCTCTGACAGACAGCAGGAGACTCCAGCACTCAGCATCAGGAGCTCTCACAGTGCAACAGGTTCGAGCCTCATTTTTGACCCAAGTCACCATCACGGTGGAAAAGCCAGGCTCAAACGCCATCAGTAAGCCTAGCCCATCTAAGACCTCTGACCTTAGAACAGGGTTTTACCAACTGCAGGTCGAGACTCACTAGTGAGACATGAAAACCAGGTAGTGGGTTGCACACAACAGGGATTTTTAACTAGAATAAAGTGGAACAGAAAATATGAACACGCCAAATAGTAAGGAAAAGTACCACGCCATGAAAATTCTGTTTGCAGTTTTATACGCGTGAGAATGGTATACTGGGTTTTGGTGTAAAACATCTTCCTTAGTGCATCACAGAGAAACAGTGTGAAAATGTGGCCCTCGAGGTTATCTGCTTCACCTATACAGTGCTGATGGTCTGGCATCTATACATGGTGGTGGCCGCTTAGACACCTCCAGTGACAGCCAACTCACTACCACCACAGCTGGCGTCTTTCATTCCTGTACGCCAGAGAAGATCCTTCTCTAACAGCAGAAATGCAGTGACCAATAGCCTCCATTCATTGACCCTAGTTTTGTCCCCTACTGCTGCAGTGCATACTTTAGCTCTACGGATTCTGGGAAGAGCACTTCAGCTTGATTGGAGAACCACCCTGCCCTCACATTAGTCCATGGCTCAGCTGAGAGTCTACCCCTGGTTCCAGGGCGGACATGTGACCCAGGCTTGCCAAACTGAGCACTGAATTCCCTCGGCCAAGATGACGGGCCTGGAGCTGGCATATGCCCTACATCTGAGTAATTGCTCCTCTCTACCCTCAGTCACTGTTGCAGGTTTGGGCACAAAATCCAAGTAGGTCCAATCAGGAATCCTGGATCTACAAGGAAGAGGTACGATCTCACTCCTGCTGAACTGTAACCTGGAAGGACATACACTTGGGAGTGTCTGGCACCGTTCTTACTACCACACTGGGCTGGAGAATGAAGTCAATAAAGAAGGGAGAGCTGAAAGACAGAAAGAGACCAGGTCTTCATGTCATTTAAAGCCTTAGATCAAGCCCTGCTTGATTCTTCTGGATTTTCAGTTATTTGAGCCCATAACTTCCTTTTGCTTTAGCCAGTTTGAGTAGGGTTTTCTATCACTTGCACCCCAAAAGGCTTATCCAAATTGTCAGCCAAAGAGAATAAGTCATATTTGTAAAGACAATCATCACCTCCCCTCTACACTCTCTAACGCCCAGGCCAATTCCCGCAATCTGTCCCCCTGCCTCTCTCTGGCACTGAAACAGCTCCTGTAACCCTTGTCACATCCCACGGTCAGATCCAAAGATGTGTCCATCTTCCCCTCAGCTGACCCGTCTGCCAGTATCTGATGTTCTTGCCCACTTCCTCCTTCATGAATCTCTCTTTAAACCCTGCTGCTCCTGAGTCCTCTTTTCCTTCCATTGGAAGATTCAGACTCATGATTTCAAAACCCACCTGAGATTCTTTGGGGGTAGGAGTAGGAGAAAAAACAAACATATCAGAACCTCCGAGAGGGTGTAGTCACATTCATTTCCTAAGTCTCAAGCACACACTTTATTCTCAAACCTATATATGCACCTTTTCTGAAAGTCTCCATCTCAGTGTCTCACTAAGACAAGTCCCTTTAATTCAACATGTCCAGAGTCCAAAGTCTTATCACGTACCCCCAAATGACTCCTCCGTTTCCCCAGCAGCCCAGGCTCCTCACTATGTGCATATAATCCTACCAGATCCCACCAAGTCCACTTTCTGAGCCTCTCTTAAACCCTCCCCTTCCGCTCCACACCTCCTGCCCTGCCTCACCTTGCCCCTTGCAGGGGCGTTCTAGCTGGTTTCCATCTCCAGACTCATAATCCCCCAGCAGCTCCAGACCATAATCCCCCAACTGACATTTCAAAAATGAAAATCTGACCATGTGACTTTCTAACTTAAAATCCTTCTATGTGTCCTCTCCCTTCTATAACAGCCAAACTCCTTAGCAGGGCACACAGCCCCACATGCTGTGTCCTTACCATCCCAAACACATACAACCCATATCTCAGCATCTATAAATTATTTGTAGACTCCTCAGGGAGGCATATTATTTCATTAATAACCTTAGAGATCAACAAAATGTATTATGGGTCAGACAGCATAATGGAGGATGTAGTCAAAATGATGAAAAATATACATTACCTGTCTGAAGCTTATTGCCTAGTGATTTGAGGCATGCAATCTTTATACCTAGAAAATCCTTCTCTTTTTAACCTGTCAAACTCTTATTTGTCTATCGAGAATCAACTCAAAACTCACTTTTTACAGGAAGACCTTCTGAGAGCTCTTTTAGACAGGTGGGCAACTCCACACCATTATAGAGACCATTGCTGGAACCCCTTCGTTGTTGTAGCCACTATGCCCCGGTCCCTTAGGACCCTGACTTGCACATAAGAGGACTGAAATGGTTTTGTGAATGAGTAAATTAACAAACAAGCAAGGATACTCCAAGCAGCTTCATAGAGGGCATGGTTTTCTCCTCCTTCACTATTCTGATTGGTTTCCTCCAGATATGCTCCAATTTCTCCACACTCCCGTGAAAGAGTGAACATCAGCCTGCAGGTGCATCAGACGCTAACAGGGCAAAGCAACGTTATCACCAACTTTGATTTCAACAGTGACAGTGCCCTTTAGTGATGCAGCTACAGACTTCATGAACACTTTGAGAAGCCCCAGTGAGCCAGCTTGAGTTTGCCATCAACTAAAACCTTTGCATCTTTTCTACATGCTGTAAGGTTCTGCTTCTCACATCCTGTGCAGTGCTTAGGACCCAAATCCTAAGAGCTCCATATTTTTTTCTGCAGAATTTCAGCTTGTTGCTCTGGGCTCCAAGGCTCACTAGATCCCAAATCCAGTCATTCAGTTACTCTCCTTGTTAGCTTTATGGCCTTCCAAATCAGGGCCTGGGTTACCCTGTCATCATCTAAGGCACTTACAGAATGTCCACCATGACAGGGCTGAGGCCAGAGTGCCACGGAGGTCCCACATAGAAATGGATGCACTGTGCATTCTTTCTGTAACAGTCATTCGGGGAGAAGTGAATATGCTAAGCCCTCTTTCCTACAGACCACTTCTATTAGTGAGAAGGACAACTCCTGGGCCCTTGTCAAAACTCAGAAAGCAATGGCCTTTAAAAGTGACATTCTGACACACAAATAGATAAATCATCAAAAGTCAGTGTAAACAAATGGTGCTGTAACTGGATGTCCATATACACAATAGTGAACTTCAACTCACACATTGTAACTTATACAAAAATTAACTCAAAATGGATCACAGACCTAAATGTAAAACCTAACACTTTAATACTTCAAGAAAAATACATCAGAGAAAATCTTTGGAACCTTGGATTAGGTAAATATTTCTTAGATATAAAACCAAAAGCACGGGGCTTCCCTGGTGGCGCAGTGGTTGGGAGTCCGCCTGCCGATGCAGGGGACGTGGGTTTGTGCCCCGGTCCGGGAGGATCCCATATGCCGCGGAGCAGCTGGGCCCATGAGCCATGGCCACCGAGCCTGCGCGTCCGGAGCCTGTGCTCTGCAACGGGAGAGGCCACAACAGTGAGAGGCCCGCGTACCGCAAAAAAAAAAAAAAAAAAAAGCACAATCCATGAAAAAAATGACAAATTGGACTTCATCTAAATTAAAATTTCTGCTCTTTGAAAGACACTGTCAAGAGAATGAAAGACAGGCCACAGATCAGGAGAAAATAGTGTAATTTTTTTCTCACCTGTATCCAAATAAAGAACTTACAAAACTCTATAAGAAAACAAGCCAACTTTTAAAAAATGGGCTTCATCACTTCATTTCACCAAAGAAGACATAATATAAAGATGGCAAATAAGTATACAAAAACAAGTTCAACCTCATTAATCATTAGAGAAATGCAAATTAAAACCACAACGCAATAACAATACATAACTATTATGAGGGCTAACACTAAAATGTCTGACCATACTAAATATAAGAATGTGGAGCAACTGGAATTCCCATATGTTGCTGATGCGACTATAAAATGGAACTATCACTTTGGAAACAGTTTGACATTTTCTTAAAATGTCACACACACACCTCCCATTTGATCCAGCCATTCAACTCTTAGGTGTTTAACCAAGAATAAAGCAAGCATATGTTCAAAAATATGTATGCAAATGCTCAAGGCGCTTTTTAAAGAATATGATATAGCCATAAAATGGAATAGTATTCAACAATAAAAAGAATAAACTATTGATGCATGCAACAACATGGAAAAATAGTAAATGAAAGAAGCCAAACACAAAAGAGAACATACTGCCCAGAAAAAGAGAGACAACATATAGTTTAACCTGACTGTAAACATATAGTTTCTATAGCGGCAGAAAACATCAGTGGTTGCCTGGGGATGGGTAAGGGAAATAAGACAGGTGGTAGAGAGGGATTAAAAAGGGGCAGGAGAGTACCAAGACAATTAAATGGAGAAAGAGTACTCTTTTCAACAAATGGTGCTGGGACAACTGGATTCCACATGCAAAAGAATAAAAGCAGACCCCTACCTCACACCATATATAAATATGAATTCAAAATGGATCATAGACCTAAAAGTAAGAGCTAAAACTATAAAACTCTTAGAAGAAAAGAGAGGAATAAATTTTCCTGACTTTGGGTTAGGCAACGGTTTCTTAGATATGACAACAAAATTACAAGTGACAAAAAATGATAAATTGGACTGCATCAAAGTTTAAAACTTCTGTGGTATAAAAACAAACAAGTGTCTACCTCTCTCTGCTCAAATGCCCTTTCCAAAGTGCCACTCTCATCAACTTTCCTCCATCCAAGCCTCCAGAGGCTTCTTAGTGCCTTCAGAAGAAAACTCACTCTCCTTTACCTGGCTTTCCAGGGCACCGTTGGGCTCCCCACTAATTAACGCAAACCTGTTTTTCAAATTTCCGTTCTTTAAACCTACTCTTCTAGTCAGGTCCATCTCCTCACTATGTCACAGCCACACCTGTGCTCGTGCTGCTGTCTACTTAGAAAGCCTTTCTCTCTCCACCTATCCACTCATTCCAACATTGACTGAATGACTCCTAGGGTCAGGATCATTGCCAGGTGCTCAGGATTTCCCAGAGAAGCTCCCTGAGGCTGCAGGTGGAAGAAGCAGCTGAGTGTACCTGGCAAAGATGATGTAGTTACAGAAGCTGAAGGAAGAAACTTTTGCCAGGAAGATCTCACATGCACATTGATCCCTGCAGTCTCAAAATTCCTTTCTTGATTATTATCTTACTATTTATTGATACCCTTAACAATTAGATAAAATTTCATAGACTTACATCTCATCACTTGCAGTTAAGTCTGTAAGCTCCTTTCCAGCGGGATCTGACACTTTTTTTTTTTTTTTTTTTTTTTTTTTTTTTGCGGTACACGGGTCTGTCACGGTTGTGGCCTCTCCCGTTACAGAGCACAGGCTCCGGACATGCAGACTCAGCGGCCATGGCTCACGGGCCTAGCTGCTCCACGGCATGTGGGATCTTCCCGGACCGGGGCACGAACCCGTGTCCCCTGCATCGGCAGGCGGACTCTCAACCACTGCGCCACCAGGGAAGCCCGGATCTGACACTTTTTTATTCCCCGAAGGGCCTAGCAGAGTTCCTTGAACCAAGTAAACACTCAAAAAATATCTGTTGATTTGGTCTAATGAGCTGAATTGGAAGGTCATCTGACCACCTCAATTTCATCACCTATAAAATGGGAATGATAGTATTTTATCCTGTAATAAACACTCTGACAGCACTTTGTAAAATATAAAAGCACTTCAAGATGGCTCCACGGCAAACCAGTAGCATATGGACTACACAGGCCCCCTCCTTAAGGGTCATACTCGGCTCGCTTGACGAGCCAACTGATCGCCAGCCCCCCTCCTCCACCACACACCCTGAGCCAGTGCTTCCTTTCCTTTGGCATCACTTTGCAGAAGCTGGGCAAGTCACCTATATCCCTGACTCGGTCTTCTTGCCCATGAAATGAGAGGATTGTTAAAAAACCTTTCTAGCTCTAATGTTCCATGATTCTAAACAGGCTTGGATAAAAGCCTGCAGACAGGACTCAACGGAAACACTCATTTAATTAACTGGTAATAATTTACAACCATTTCCCTTCACAGAAGGCATTAGAATTGATCACAGGCAGGAAACTTCTGGCTACTTAATTTTCATCTCAGCCTGGGATAAGCAAAAGGCCCTAGCATATTAAAAGAAAAGAAACCAATCCTTCATTGGGCAAAGGTACAAGGTTCACCTAAACTCTATGGGCTTTGGGCCAGACATCTGTGATATTCAGATTCTTGGCTAGGTGGATCATTTCTATAACTTTTCTAGGTCTTACTCTAGGGATAAGTAACTAAAGAACTTAAAAACATGATAAAGCATTTCATAATTCTCTTCCAGCTAAAACCATCAGACTTGAAAATGAGAGTTCAAATTCTTAAAGGAAAAAAAATTTCTTTACGGAACTGTACCAACAACCAACTAGGAGACATGTAGCTATGTTCTTTAGTAACAGAAATAACAGTTACTGTGTCTTGAATTCATCAATGTGCAGGAGCCCTGCCAGGTAGGTGCCTGACCTACATTATTTCTCACCTTCACCCCCTGCAAGGTATCACCACCACCATTACAGATGGGAAAATGGAGGCTCCATGAGGTTACGGAATTCACCAGCAGAGAAGGCCAAGCCAAGATACAGACTCAGGGAAGGTCCCGCCCCAGTTCCACACCAGCCTCCCTGTAGGCTGCTGTGCCTGCACCTGCCTGCAGGTTTGCCTGATGCCTTCTGTTCCACCCGAACCAGCCTGCCCAAGTCTTGGCATGTTAGGTCAATCGCATCACCCATCTCCCTGGGAACTTGGGCTAGACTTGTGCCCTGGGCACCCGAGGGTGCTCCCGGCCAAATGCCAAGCTTCGGTGTTCCAGCCTTGCTTCCTCACTGCCAAGGCCAGTGGGAGTGGCATCAGCCTGACGGTGTCGCCTGATGGCTCTTCACAAGGGCACGTGACAAGTCTGTGCTGGGGCTAGCAGAATGCAGCGGGCAGCTCAGGTTCCACTAGTCAGCTGCCTGGAGGACTTGAGTCAGGGTCATGTGCTGCAGACACACAGCGCATCGCTTCGCCATGGGAAGGAGTTTAAAGGAAAAGGGGGTGAATGAGGCAAACCCTATGTCCCTGCTGATTTTCTGTTTTTGCAACCAGACAAGGTTTATGTGTTAAAAGCACACTAAAAAGCACCACAGATTAAAAACGATCAGAAAAAGAAGATGGCAAAAACTGAACAGAAAGGTGAGACTTATCAAATACGACTGTAGTTTAAAGCGAAGGAAAATACTATCTTTAGTCAGTGATTAAATCCTCATCTTTCTAAGTCTGGACCCTCCATGTAGTCGAAGAGGATGGTGGGGAAAGAGCCCTCGGCTGTGACCACAGCTCTGGTGGCAGGTCATCTGGCTTCTGCACCTAGACAATAAAGGTGGACAACTAGGCTTTTAAGTCCTTTTCATATCTAAGATTCTACGACTCCAAGCCACAAACAGGTTCTGAACTCCACAGAGGACGTAAAGACTACAGAAGAGTATGCCTCTCAAATGCATAAAGCCTCATGGTAACTCTTCCCCACCCCCAGCTAAACACACCCAATCACTGCAAATTTAAACTTAAGAGTTATTTCAATTCAGAGCCCATTACCCCTATGTCCTAGTGTAAATAGTGTAACTCCTGGCAAAAGGGGAATTCTTTTGTATTAAAATTAGTTTTTCAAAGTGTCCCTGCCCAAAATGAAAACCCAGGAATAAATAGTCCAGATTGGATATCTCTGAGGACTAAAATACTTTTTCTTTGCCAAGGAGAAGGCTAAGGATAGACAGAAATGGTCTATTGTACAAGTGCTGTGTGTGTGTCTCTCAATCTTTGACTCCAATATCCAAGGGATTGAAAATGTCAATTAGATGATGGGATGCCTTAGGCTCTTCAAAACACTCCACTACAATTCCTCCCTCTTTACCTCCTAGGGAGTTCAATTCTGTGCTGGGAGGCCTACCTGACACCTCCTTTGTGAAGGAAGACAGAGGTTCTGAAGGGATCTTCCCAGCCCAGGAGATCCAGAGCTGCTGGTACTCCTGATGGACCAAAAAGGGTGGGCTGAGCTCTTCTGGAGTCAAATGCCCACCCTTGAAACCAGCAGAGGACTCTCATAACAGCACCCTCCAGAACTAAGAGGGCACTTTCTTTCTCCTCCAATAAGGTGTCTGCCCCGCAAGGACCTCAAGCCAGAGCAGACCCTAAACTGAGAGAGGAACCATGGTAATTGTGTTCCCTACGTCAAAGAACACTTTAAAAGGGCACATTCACCATGATCTCAATCCTTCTCTTTTCTGTTCCATAGACCCTTCCGGACGAGAACATACTCTGTCCTTGCCAGGATAAGGTATTAAATGAAAGGGACAGGTGGTCTTTGGACTGTGGCTGGAGGTGAGGATTGCCATCCTTGCCCACCCTCCTGCTCAGTGGCCTCACAGCCCCCTTCCTTCTTCACAGCTTCTGTGGGTTGCCTGGGGAGAGCTCTCAGCGCCCCCAGTGAGCCTCCTGAGGTGAAGCTCCCACAAGGATGGAGAAATATTAGGAGGTGAAGAGTCTAAGTTTTGCCACAGAAGATTTCAGGTTTTTTAAAAAAAAGATATAAACAAATCCAGAATTATTCTACATTGTAACGGAGGAAGAAAGCAAAACCAAAGCAAGGAGTAAGTCAAACTATACAGCATACTTAAGCATTTAAGAGGTTTGTTTGTTTGTTGTTGTTTTACTATGGCATTCTTTTCAGCATTGACTTGAGGTCTTTTTGTTTCCCAAGCAGCATGCGGGATTAGTGCCCCAACCAGGGATCGAACTCACTCCCCCTGCAGTGGAAGAACGGAGTCTTAACCACTAGACAGCCAGGGAAGTCACTCAAGATGTTTTATAGATGTGTCTACTTAATTTCTCATTGCTCAGACTCTTGGTCACCTTTAGATAACTGTGAATCTGAAGGAACATTAGAAAATACATCAAGCCCAAGGTCTCTCCCAAGGGTTATCTTGTGAAACTTTCACTCCTTTTGGCCTTCCAGAGGGAAGGAAAGAGGAAAGCTTTGCCAAAATGGACATGGGTGCCCTACCTAGAAATACAGGTAGCAGTTTTCCAGGTGGGCCAGGGAAGGGGAGACAGAGCGGAAGTATGTGCAAATGCACAGAGGACTATTAGGGTTGCGTATGGTGGAATGCAGGCTGTGTAAATGAGATGGGTCAGAAACTAGGCTGGAGAGGAAAAGCTATCAGGTCAACAGTGGCCTCCTGGCACCCTGGAAGGCTTAGCTCTTATCCCAGGGCAATGGGGAGCCACTGAGGAGGTTCAATCTGCAAAGTTTCAGGATTATACCAATATGATAGAGCCCTACAGAAAGGGTGTTGGGATTATAAGGGGAGAGAAGCTCGTGGTGGGGATACATATTCAAAGGTTATTCTGTTGGTCTTAGCAAAGGTTGCAGGTGACCTGAGCTAAGCCAGCAGCAGAGGGGATGGAGAGGGGGAGGCAGACTGGGGAAGACAGGGGAGGGAGCAGCAGCTGTACTTTGTAATCAGAGGTGGGGTAGAAGGTAAAAGAGAAGTGGTCACAGAGAGTCACCAGGCTAATGACAATCTTGGTGGCATTAAATGAGACAGAGACTCTAAAGGGATAAGCTGATGTGGAGGAAAGATAGAAAGTTCAATGTGTGACCATTACCCATGTCATCTGAGCATCTACTGGGCCACCCTGAACAGCTTCTTAAAGTTTAGATGGAGAACTAGGAACACCACAAAGATAGAAAATACAAACCTAGTACAGTCTCAGTGGAACAGGTAAGAGCAACATCAAAAGCACTATTCAGATCAAGAAAAGGAGCAATCAGATGACCTGATACTATACATAGAAAATCCTAAAGATGCCACCAGAAAAATACTAGAGTTCATCAATGAATTTGGTAAAGCTGCAGGATACAAAATTAATAAACAGAAGTCTGTTGCATTTCTACACACTAATGAAATACCAGAATGGGAAATTAAGGAAACACTTCCATTTACCATCACATCAAAAACAATAAAATACCTAGAAATAAACCTACCTAAGGTGGCAAAAGACCTGTACTCTAAAAACTATAAGATGCTGATGAAAGAAACTGCAGACAACACAAACAGATGGAAAGATACCAATATTGTTAAAATGACCATACTACCCAAGGCAGTCTACAGATTCAATGCAATCCCTATCAAATTACCAATGGCATTTTTCACAGAAATGAAAATGGAAACACAAAAGACCCCAAATAGACAAAACAATCTTGTGGAAGAAGAACGGAGCCAGAGGAATCACACTCTCTGACTTCAGACTATACTATAAAGCTATAGTCATCAAACCAGGATGGTACTGGCAGAAAAAAAGACACACAGATCAATGGAACAGGATAAAACACCCAGAAATAAACCCATGCACTTATGGTCAATTAATCTATGACAAAGGCAAGTATATACAATGGAGAAAAGACAGTCTCTTCAATAAATGGTGCTGGTAAAACTGGACAGCTACTTGTAAAAAAATGAAATGAGAACATTCTCTAATACCATACACAAAAATAAACTCAAAATGGACTAAAGACCTAAATGTAAGACCAGATACTCTAAAATTCCTAGAGGAAAACATAGGCAGAACACTCTTTGACATAAA
Source organism: Phocoena sinus (assembly GCF_008692025.1). Taxonomy (NCBI): domain Eukaryota; kingdom Metazoa; phylum Chordata; class Mammalia; order Artiodactyla; family Phocoenidae; genus Phocoena; species Phocoena sinus. Next base: position 138,032,345 of record NC_045764.1, on the reverse strand, counting down.
TCACAGCAATATTTCTTTGGATCCGTCTCCTAGAGTAATGGAAATAAAAGCAAAAATAAACAAATGGGACCTAATTAAACTTAAAAGCTTTTGCGCAGCAAAGGAAACCATAAATAAAACAAAAAGACAACCTACAGAATGGGAGAAGATATTTGCAAATGATGCTACAATTAAGAGCTTAATTTCCAAAATATACAAACAGCTCAATATCAAAAAAACTAAACAACCCAATTAAAAAATGGGCAGAAGACCTAAATAGACATTTCTCCAAAAAAGACATACAGCTGACAACAGGCACATGAAAAGATGCTCAGCATTGTTAATTATTAGAGAAATGCAAATCAAAACTACAATGACGTATCACTTCACACTGGCCAAAATGGCCATCATCAAAATGTCTACAAATAATAAATACTGGAGAGGGTGTAGAGAAAAGGGAAACCTCCTGCACTGTTGGTGGGAATGTAAACTGGTGCAGGCACTATGGATGTTCTTTAAAAAACTAAAAATAAGAGTTACCATATGATCCAGCAATCTCACTCCTGGGCATATATCTGGAGAAAACAATAACTGGAAAAGATACACGCACCCCAATGTTCACAGCAGCATGTTAACAATAGCCAAGACATGGAAGCAATGTAAATGTCCACTGACAAATGAATGGATAAAGAAAATGTGGTGTGTGTGTGTGTATGTATACATACACACACACACACACACACACACACACACACACACACACACACAATGGAATATTATTTGGCCAGAAAAAAGAATGAAATAATGCCATTTATAGCAACATGGATGGACCTAGAGATTATCATACTAACTGAAGTGAGTCAGACAAAGACGAATATCATATGTTATCACATATGTAGAATCTAAAAAAAGATACAAATGAACTTCTTTACAAAACAGAAATGGACTCACATACCCAGAAAACAAACTTATGGTTACCAAAGGGGAAAGGGGGGAGGAATAAATTAGGAGTTTGGGATTAACATATGCACATTACTATATATAAAATAGATAAACAACAAGGACCTACTATACAGCACAGGGAACTATATTCAATATCTTTTAATAACCTATAATAGAAAAGAATAAATATGTATATATATACATATATTTATATATTTATAACTGAATAACTTTGCTGTACACGTGAAACTAACACAACATTTTAAGGCAACTATACTTCAGTTAAAAAAAGAAATAGAGCAGAAGCAAGAAGAACTACAATCCTGCAGCCTGTGGAAGAAAAATCACATCCACAGAAAGACAGACAAAATGAAAAGGCAGAGGGCTATGTACCAGAGGAAGGAAAAAGATAAAACCCCAGTAAAACAACTAAATGAAGTGGAGATAGGCAACCTTCCAGAAAAAGAGTTCAGAATAATGATAGTGAAGATGATCCAGGACCTCAGAAAAAGAATGGATGCAAGAAATGTTTAACAAAGACCTAGAAGAATTAAAGAACAAACAGAGATGAACAATACAATAACTGAAATGAAAAATACACTAGAAGGAATCAATAGCAGAATAACTGAGGCAGAAGAACGGATGAGTGACCTGGAAGACAGATGTTGTTGTTTAACAAAGACCTAGAAGAATTAAAGAACAAACAGAGATGAACAATACAATAACTGAAATGAAAAATACACTAGAAGGAATCAATAGCAGAATAACTGAGGCAGAAGAACGGATGAGTGACCTGGAAGACAGAATGGTGGAATTCACTGCTGCGGAACAGAGTAAAGAAAAAAGAATGAAAAGAAATGAAGACAGCCTACAGTCTGGGACAACATTAAACGCAACAACATTTGCATTATATGGGTCTCAGAAGGAGAAGAGGCAGAGAAAGGACCAAAGAAAATATTTGAAGAGATTATAGTCGTAAACTTCCCTAACATGGGAAAGGAAATAGCCACCCAAGTCCAGGAAGCGCAGCGAGTCCCATACAGGATAAATCCAAGGAGAAACACGCCGAGACACATAGTAATAAAATTGGCAAAAATTAAAGACAAGGAAAAATTATTGAAAGCAGCAAGAGAAAAATGACAAATAACATACAAGGGAACTCCCATAAGGTTAACAGCTGATTTCTCAGCAGAAACTCTACAAGCCAGAAGGGAGTGGCATGAAATACTTAAAGTGAGGAAAGGGAAGAACCTACGACCAAGATTACTCTACCCGGCAAGGATCTCATTCAGATTCAATGAAGAAATCAAAAGCTTTACAGACAAGCAAAAGCTAAGAGAATTCAGCACCACCAAACCAGCTCTACAACAAATGTTAAAGGAACTTCTCTAGGTGGGAAACACAAGAGAAGAAAAGGACCTACAAACCCAAAACAATTAAGAAAATGGTCATAGGAACCTACATATTGATAATTACCTTAAACATGAATGGATTAAATGCTCCAACCAAAAGACACAGACTTGCTGAATGGATACAAAAACAAGACCCATCTATACGCTGTCTACAAGAGACCCACTTCAGACCTAGGGACACATACAGAGTGAAAGTGAGGGGATGGAAAAAGATATTCCATGCAAATGGAAATCAAAAGAAAGCTGGAGTAGCAATACTCATATCAGATAAAATAGACTTTAAAATAATGTTACAAGAGACAAGGAAGGACACTACATAATGATCAAGGGATCAATCCAAGAAGAAGATATAACAATTATAAATATATATGCACCCAACATAGGAGCACCTCAATACATAAGGCAACTGCTAACAGCTATAAAAGAGGAAATCGACAATAACACAATAATAGTGGGGGACTTTAACACCTAACTTACACCAGTGGAAATACCATTCAAAATGAAAATAAATAAGGAAACAGAAGCTTTAAATGACACAATAGACCAGATAGATTTAATTGATATTTATAGGACATTCCATCCAAAAACAGCAGATTACACTTTCTTCTCAAGTGCTCACAGAACATTCTCCAGGATAGATCACATCTTGGGTCACAAATCAACCCTCAGTAAATTTTAAAAAACTGAAATCATATCAACCATCTTTTCTGACCACAATGCTATGAGATTAGAAATGAAATACAGGGAAAAAACCGTAAAAAACACAAACACATGGAGGCTAAACAATACATTACTAAATAACCAAGAGATCACTGAAGAAATCAAAGAGGAAATCAAAAAATACCTGGAGACAAATGACAAAGAAAACACGATGCTCCAAAACCTATGGGATGCAGCAAAAGCAGTTCTAAGACGGAAGTTTATAGCTATACAAGCCTACCTCGAGAAACAAGAAAAATTTCAAATAAACAATCTAACCTTACACCTAAAGGCACTAGAGAAAGAAGAACAAACAAAACCCAAAGCTAGCAGAAGGAAAGAAATCATAAAGATCGGAGCAGAAATAAATGAAATAGAAACAAAGAAAACAATAGCAAAGGTGAATAAAACTAAAAGCTGATCCTTTGAGAAGCTAAACAAAATTGATAAACCATTAGCCAGACTCATCAAGAAAAAGAGGGAGAGGACTCAAATCAGTAAAATTAGAAATGCAAAAGGAGAAGTTACAACAGACACTGCAGAAATACACAGCATCCTAACAGACTACTACAAGCAACTCTAGCCAATAAAATGCACAACCTCAAAGAAATGGACAAATTCTTAGAAAGGTATAACCTTCCAAGGCTGAACCAGGAAGAAATAGAAAATATGAACAGACCAATAACAAGTAATGAAATTGAAACTGTGATTAAAAATCTTCCAACAAACAAAAGTCCAGGACCAGATGGCTTCACAGGTGAACTCTATCAAACATTTAGAGAAGAGCTAACACCCATCCTCCTCAAACTCTTCCAAAAACTTACAGAGGAAGGAACACTCCCAAACTCATTCTATGAGGTCACCATCACCCTGATAATAAAACCAGACAAAGATACTACAAAAAAAGAAAATTACAGACCAACATCACTGATGAATATAGATGCAAAAATCCTCAACAAAATACGAGCAAACAGAATCCAACAACACATTAAAAGGATCATACACCACCATCAAGTGGGATTTATCCCAGGGATGCAAGGATTCTTCAATATACGCAAATCAATCAATGTGATACACTATATTAACAAATTGAAGAATAAAAACCATATGATCATCTCAATAGATGCAGAAAAAGCTTTTGACAAAATTCAACACCCATTTGTGATAAAAACTCTCCAGAAAGTGGGTATAGAGGGAACCTACCTCAACATAATAAAGGCCATATACGACAAACCCACAGCAAACATCATTCTCAATGGTGAAAAACTGAAAGCATTTCCTCTAAGATCAGGAATGAGACATGGATGTCCACTCTCACCACTATCATTCAACATAGTTTTGGAAGTCCTAGCCACGGCAATCAGAGAAGGAAAAGAAATAAAAGGAATACAAATTGGAAAAGAAGTAAAACTGTCACTGTTTGCAGATGACATGATACTATACATAGAGAATCCTAAAAATGCTACCAGAAAACTACTAGAGCTAATCAATGAATTTGGTAAAGTTGCAGGATACAAAATTAATGCACAGAAATCTCTTGCATTCCTACACAGTAATGATGAAAAATCTGAAAGAGAAATTATGGAAACACTCCCATTTACCAGTGCAACAAAACGAATAAAATAACTAGGACTAAACCTGTCTAGGGAGACAAAAGACCTGTATGCAGAAAACTATAAGACACTGCTGAAAGAAATTAAAGATGATGCCAACAGATGGAGAGATACACCATGTTCTCGGATTGGAAGAATCAATACTGTGAAAATGACTATACTACCCAAAGCAATCTACAGATTCAATGCAATCCCTATCAAATTACCAATGGCAGTTTTTACAGAACTAGAACAAAAAATCTTAAAATTTGTATGGAGACACAAAAGGCCCTGAATAGCCAAAGCAATCTTGAGGGAAAAAAGCAGAGCTGGAGGAATCAGACTCCCTGACTTCAGACTGTACTACAAAGCTCCAGTCATCAAGACAATATGGTAGTGGCACAAAAACAGAAATATAGATCAATGGAGCAGGATAGAAAGCCCAGAGATAAACCCACACACCTATGGTCAGCTAATCTATGACAAAGGAGGCAAGGATATGCAATGGAGAAAAGACAGTCTCTTCAATAAGTGGTGCTGGGAAAACTGGACAGCTACATGTAAAAGAATGAAATTAGAACACTCCCTAACACCATACACAAAAATAAACTCAAAATGGATTAGAGACCTAAATGAAAGACCGGACACCATAAAACATTTAGAGGAAAACATAGGAAGAACACACTTTGACATAAATCACAGCAAGACATTATTTGATCCACCTCCTAGCGTAATGGAAATAAAAACAAAAATAAACAAATGGAACCTAATGAAACTTCAAAGCTTTTGCACAGCAAAGGAAACCATAAACAAGATGAAAAGACAATCCTCAGAATGGGAGAAAATACTTGCAAATGAATCAACGGACAAAGGATTAACCTCCAAAATATTTAAACAGCTCATGCAGCTCAATATTAAAAAAACAAAGAATCCAATCAAAAAATGGGCAGAAGACCTAAATAGACATTTCCCCAAAGAAGACATACAGATGGCCAAGAAGCACATGAAAAGCTGCTCAACATCACTAATTATTAGAGAAATGCAAATCAAAACTACAATGAGGTATCACCTCACACCAGTTAGAATGGGCATCATCATAAAATCTACAAACAACAAATGCTGGAGATCGGTGTGGAGAAAAGGGAACCCTCTTGCACTGCTGGTGGGAATGTAAATTGATACAGCTACTATGGAGAACAGTATGGAGGTTCCTTAAAAAACTAAAAATAGAATTACCATATGACCCAGCAATCCCACTACTGGGCATATACCTAGAGAAAACAATAATTCAAAAAGACACATGTGGGCTTCCCTGGTGGCGCAGTGGTTGAGAGTCTGCCTGCCGATGCAGGGAACACGGGTTCGTGCCCCGGTCCGGGAAGATCCCACATGCTGCGGAGCGGCTGGGCCCGTGAGCCATGGCCGCTGAGCCTGTGCGTCCGGAGCCTGTGCTCCACAATGGGAGAGGCCACAACAGTGAGAGGCCTGCGTACCGAAAAAACAAAAACAAAATTAAAAAAAAAAGACACATGCACCCCAATGTTCATTGCAGCACTATTTACAATAGCCAGGACATGGAAGCAACCTAAATGCCCATCAACAGACGAATGGATAAAGAAGGTGTGGTACGTATATACAATGGAATATTACTCAGCCATAGAAAGGAACGAAACTGGGTTGCTTGTTGAGACGTGGATGTATCTAGAGACTGTCATACACAGTGAAGTAAGTAAGAAAGAGAAAAACAAATATCGCATATTAACGCATATCTGTGGAACCTAGAAAAATGGTACAGATGAACTGGTTTGCAGGGCAGAAATTGAGACACAGATGTAGGGAACAAATGTATGGACACCAAGGGGGGAAAGTGGCGGGGGTGTGTGTGTGTGTGTGATGAATTGGGCGATTGGGAATGACATGTATACACTGATGTGTATAAAATTGATCACTAATAAGACCCTGCTGTATATATAAAAAAATTCAATTTAATTTAAAAAAGAAGCAATCGCTGGGCTAGGGCAGAGCTTCACCTGAGTTGAGGCCCGAAGGCAAGTTTCAATAAGCAGGAAGAGACTCCTGTGAGTCAGGAGCACATCATGAGCAGAGATAGATCCACTTTCAGAACACAAACTAAACCAGCGTGAATGAAGAAGTGTCCATTCAGAGGAGCAAGAGAGAAGGTTAGAGGCGAAACTGAAGAAAGAGCTGCACTCAGAGAATTTTCACCTTATTAAAGATGAGACACTAGAGGTTTTTGATTATGTAAATTGATGGACAGTTCCATGTCAAAGGGGCATTTTATGTACTAGAACAATGAATGAGGGAGAGTATGGTCTAGAAATATGAAAGGTTTCGTAAGGATGGAATCAGTGGAAATTAAAATCATATGAAAAGAAAAAGCAGTAGGAAAGTCAAAGGAATATTGAATCTGAGGCCCAGGTGACCTAGGATCAGAGGTCAGCAAACTATGGCCCACAGGCCAATTTCAGGCCACTGCCTGTTTTTGTAAGTAAAGCTTTACTGAAACACAGAGACACCCATTTTTATTTACATATGGTCTATGGCTGCTGTTATGCTACAAGGGCAGAGACGAGTGGGTGTGACTAAGACCTTATGACCCACGAAGACAAAAATATTTACTGGCTGGCTCTGTACAGAAAAAGTCTGCCAACCTCTGTTGCCATTAATCAAGCAGGGAACTCAGGGGGAAGGAACATGCTTTAGAAGGAAGGAAATGAGTTCAAATTTGGACACAAAGGAACCCAAATAGAAACAACTGGCAAGAAGATAAAACTAAAGACAAACTGTGGAGTGAAGATCAGGCTGGAGCTCTCATTTAGGGATCTTTCTCAAAAGGTGATCACTAAGAGTCTGAAATTCTTCAAGAAAGAGCACAGGAAAGGGAGAAATAGTAAGAACCAGAGATGCAATCCGAGGGGTAGAAGGGAGAAATAATAAGCACCAGAGATGCAATCCGAGGGGTGGGGGGAATTCGCCCAAGTGTGGTATCATGGGACAAGGGAGGAAGCAACTTCAGAAAAGAAGAGACATGCTACAGAGGTGTAGGAAGATAAAGACTTTAATGGGATCCCCAGGCTTGGGAACCGGGAGGTAACAGCTGGCCTTCCTCCATGATACCCACCCGCTCCTTAGCAACTCTGTTGGAATGGTCCTCCTCATACTTAGCCAAAGTCCATCCATATTGCTATACCCTCTACCTGCAAGTTTAATTCCCCCTCTAAAATTTACCCTGCCAAGAGAAGGGGGGTGGGGAGAAGGAGAGCAAACAGCACAGAAGCAAGAAGGAATATGTAGTTTAGTTAAATAGTTGAATTAAGCTGGAAGGTAAAGCTAAAAATGCAAGTTGTACCTTGGATGCCAAGTTAAGAGTCTAAATTTAAGAAAAATTAGACTAGCAATAGTAGAGGAGGCCAGGCTGGGAGACAAGGTAGAGGGGGTGACGGGACTGGGGGAAGAGGACACAGTTAAGAGTTTATTCCAATAGTACAGGTCAGTGGTTGGGGGGAGACAGGAAGGAAACATTATAGGAGCTCAGTACGGCTTGGGGGCTAAGGGCCAGGGAGGCTGAAAAACCAAGGGCTCCAGAACCTGGAAGCCTGGAAGACTTACCCTGGAAGAAGTAAGAGAATCTAGAAGGTCAGTTGGTTTAGGTTGACTCTAATTTTTAAATATATTGATTTTTTGAGGAGACATTGAGGTAGTAATGCTTGGCAAAAAGATAGATGGGGACTGTAGCTTGAAACAAAGGGCTAGACAGAGTGGTAGGTGCCATCCATAAACTAAGGACAACTGAACTGCAAGACAGTGACCCCAAGGACAGAGGATGGAGTTCAAAGAGCAGAGTCGGGCTTCCCTGGTGGCGCAGTGGTTGAGAGTCCGCCTGCCGATGCAGGGGACACGGGTTCGTGCCCCGGTCCGGGAAGATCCCACATGTCGCGGAGCGGCTGGGCCCGTGAGCCATGGCCGCTGAGCCTGCGCGTCCGGAGCCTGTGCTCCGCAACGGGAGAGGCCACAACAGTGAGAGGCCCGCGTACCGCAAAAAAAAAAAAAAAAAAAAAAAAAAAAGAGCAGAGTCAAGGGGGAAAGCCATGTTTAGAGAAAAGGAGAAAGCAGAGCCAGCAAAGGAGAAAGAAGAGGGTGCAGAGGGTACAGCCACTCCATCTACCTTGGGTACCCTGAGCGATTTCACACATTTCTTTCCATTTATCTTCACAGCCACCTTCCGAGTAAGGCAAAGTAAAGTACAACTGTGCCCACTGCACAGTCACCCAGGGGTAAATGACTTAATAAAATGGCAGGTTGAAATAAATCGGCAGGTTGAACTAGAGTTGGATTTTAGGTCCTCAAGTACCATTCCCACCACCCTGTGAAGGGAATCCTAATACATGGATGGCTTTCAATAAACTTGATTAATATTTACCACACAGGAAGTTTTCCTAAAGTTCACCTGTCCCATTCTCTCACTTCTTACTAAATTAACTTTGCCTACTCTTAGAAACTAGTTCACAACCACAGCTGAAAGACAACTAGGGCTTCAGCCAGGGGACAGGCTGACAGCAGACCAGTTTCTGAACATCACTTAGAAGTAAAACCGGAACTGCTTTCAGATGTAACTGATTGGCAGGACTCTAGGCAGGATGTTCAACCAAAGGGTGAGCTGAGGCTACTGTAGGGCCTGGAAAAAAGAAGAGAGGCCTGAGACAGGATGTCCACCACCCACCTCCCACCTCACATCTAAACCAGAGGTACTTCAACTAGGACTCTTTGGAGGCTTTTTGCTAAAATGAAAAACCCAACCCATATTCTTTTCTCAGTCATGTCACTTGACTCTAACCTAAACACATCCCTGGGCCCTAGGCTCTGCCTTCTCCTAAAGCAGCAAACAAGGCCCCACCAGCCTTTGCTTTTTCATGAGAAGCTGTTTTCTAATATTCATTCCTATTCCTTTCACCTAGCCATACTTTCAAGTTCTTAAAAATGCTTCATTAGCACAGGTGCTTTTTTGAGGGCAGTAAAACTGTTCCATATGATGCTATAATGACAGATACAGGACACTAAGCATTCACCAAAACCCATAGAACTTTACAGCACAGTGAACCTGAACGGATGCAATTAAAAAAATAAAAAGCATTCAACGAGTCAAAAGATCCCTGGATGGAATGCAACTGCAACATGAGAATCAAGTGTACTCAAAACTATGTTAACCTCACTGAAGGGAGAGAGGGAAAAGGTGCTGACCTAGTAACCTGGGAAATGAGTGAGGACTCAAGACTAAAGCAAAAGGAGCTTCACGTAAGCACTGAACTCTAGCTGGAAAAGCTGAGGGGTGGGCGTGGGGTGGAACCAGTAAACCCTTCTGAAGCCACTACACACGTATATAAATGGATGGCAGATGGTGGGAAGCAGTTCTCACTGTTGGAACCTGCAGACAAGCAAGGGAGAAAGGCTAGAACGATCCATGTAGTAGTGTATTGGAGTTGAAGACATCAGTGCAAACTCACGTTTGGCTTAACACAGATACATACGTACATAGAAATACTTATAGATATGTGTATATATAAGGCTTGGTATAAACACATCTCTCCTTGCTCTGTCAGCTGCAAGGACCTAGAAGCAGTGACACTCTAGTAGCAACAAGGACACCCAATGCCCAGAACATGGTTTCTAATAACATTTTGCAATAAAAGGAACAGCACTCCTTGGGGAAATGGTTGATTCTACGGCTGGAGCGATAAATATACAAAATGAGCCTGGAGCGTCTGTAGTGTCAGAAAGAATAAGGAAGTGCTCAAAAAAAACCCCCCAAAACAGGGCTTCCCTGGTGGCACAGTGGTTGAGAGTCCGCCTGCCGATGCAGGGGACACGGGTTCGTGCCCGGGTCTGGGAGGATCCCGCATGCCGCGGAGCGACTGGGCCCGTGAGCCGTGGCCGCTGAGCCTGAGTGTCCGGAGCCTGTGCTCCGCAACGGGAGAGGCCACAACAGTGAGAGGCCCGCGTACGGCAAAAAAAAAAAAAAAAAAAAAAAAACTGACAATGATGGGGATATGTCACCAAGGGACACAGGAGCCTACTGAAAGAGCTTCCAAAGGCCGAAGCTGGCACAGTTTGAGCAACCGAATAATGGCGTGTTGGATTATAAACTAAGGTATGAAATAAATATCCACAGTTCCACACTGCCCTAAATGAAGTGTTGAACAAATAAGTAAATGGTGTGTGTGGGGGGGAACCTCGTGAGCAGAACATCAAATAATGTACGTATATACTTATCCCCCATCCACCAGCCCAGGAGGTGGAGGCTAACTCTCCAACCTTAAGTGTGGGCTGTGCACAGTGACTTCCTTCCCAAAAGTACAGGACGGAAAGGGGGGAAAGAGCAGCCCCATGGGAAAAACGTGACAAACGTGAGCTCATCCACGCAATCAAGGTTTCCATCAACAGTTTTTTGCTAGTATGTGTGAATGGAATGTGTACTGATGTAACTGATGTGATGTAATGACACGCAACACTTTACTCTGGTCTTCCTCACCACAACCCCATCACATCTCAGTCTAACTACAAGGGAAACATCGGACAAACCCAAACTGAAGGAGAGCCTACCAAATATCTGACTAGGGCTCCTCAAGCTTTTAAGCTCACCAAAAACAAGGAAAATCTGAGAAACTGTGACAGTCTCAAGGAGCTTAGGGGGACATGACAACTAAATATAATGCAGTATCCTGGCTGGGATCCCAACACAGAAAAGGGACATTAGGTAAAAACTAAAGAAATGTGAACAAACTATGGAGTTTAGTTAGTAGAAATGTATCATTACTGGTTCATCAGCTGGGATAAAAGTACGATGCTAATGTAAGATATTAAGAGAGGAAACTGGGTGTGAGGGGTGTGGGAAGTCTCTGTACTATCTTCACAATTTTGCTGTAAATCTGGAACTATTCTAAAATAAAACGTCTATTTAAGAAAAGTCCCTTTTAAATAAAAACTGCCTCCATGGAGACCTGAATCCAGGTAGCCCTTAGAGAAATCTAAATCTGAATTAGTAACAATACTGCAGGTGATAAATGTGAGTTTTTCACTAAATGGATGAAAAACCAGCCAGAGGCAGCAGTGCAGAAGGAGCCCTGACCTTTTTAGACTGTGTACGTAGCTTTGCCGTATCAAAGCTAAGTTGGCCCTGTTTCCCACTTTCCCCTTCTGGTGTGGGTTAGCCCATCCCAGGCAGAGCCAGTTTTCATACTGCAACCTTTAGTGCTGTACCACGCTCCTGGAGAAGGCCCTCAGTGAGAATCCAAGACTTTTCTTTTAAAAAGTACTCCCATTGATTCCCTTTTTCCAGATTGTTTTTAGACAAGCTGTTGGTGAAGGGTCTTCCATTAAACTAAAAGTAGAAGAAGAGAGAGCAAGAGAAAGAGACAAAGAGAGTCAGAGAGAGACAGAGACAGAGAGACAAAGGGGCAGGGGAAGGAGAGAAAGCAGCTATAAACTGCTTCCGACCAGCATCTAACATGAGTATTTTTTTTTTGGAGCTAACGCTGTGTAATGCAAATGATGTCATGCCCATTACACTATCTGATTTCACAAAGAGTTGCAGAAAATCTGAACAGGAACTCATCCTCCAAAAAAAAAAAAAAAAGAGGATAAAGACTTGGGAGGTTTTTAAGACACCCCCGCTTTTCATTTTTCTCCCCAGTACTAAAGGAGTAAAAGCGCAAGAACTTGTCCCAGGCCCCCTGAGCCAGACTCTCCTGATATACTTAGTAAAAATGCAGGCCCCAAGCCCAGGCCCAGTAAACCAGCACCCCATGTAACAAACCCCTCAGGTGACTGACTCTGATACACGCTAACGCTTGGCAACCCACTTTATTAGTTCTTCCTCCCCTGTTCTCACCGCTCCATCCCTTCTCTGCTCATCCTACAATCTAAGAAACTATATAGTTTGCTTTTATATAGTAAGGTTCTCAAGCAATATAAATTTCTGTTTGTATGTCATATTACCTATGCACCAGTTCTTTAAAAACAAGTCTATAATTTTTTACTGAGAACTTTGTTTCTCACCCTCTTATCCAAGTTTTTATTTTCAATCCACTTTGGTTAGTTGCTATTAATAATTCGACTTTTCTGAAGAAACTACTCCTATAGCTAATGTATTAAAGAGTTAAAACATAAAAGCCAAATGCCCAAGAACGGTGACTGCAATCACATTTATCAATATGTACTATATTCCACAAAACAGTTTACCGGAAGTTACATAATAAAATTGCAAAATATAAACAGGTAAAAAAATCAGAATGGGGAAAATGAAATAGGAGTTCAAGTCTGGGGCTAAGTTTAAAAGTAAACAGTTTAACTTTTATTAAAGTTGATCTAAAAATTTCAGTCCAAATTTCTGAAGCAAAGCAAAAAGGGAACCAAGATCATAACCATGATTCACATTAACCACAATGAAACCACACCAATTTCTGAGGAGGAACAGAACTCCCAAGGCCTTTAGGTCTAAAGAAATGTCTAATGTAAGACCACATCCAAGTGTGGTCCCTAGACCAAGCAGCATCAGTACCACATGGGAATTTCTTAGAATGACAAATAGTTAAGCACCTCGCTCACCTTAACCTGTCAATCAGGAACTCTGGGGCTGGGCCCAGCAATCTGTGTTTTAACAAGCCCTCCAGGTGATACTGATGCAGGCTAAAGTTTAAGAACCACTGTTTTAGTGCATCTTCATATAGGATGTACTGAAAGTGGTTACAGACCTGCCCAGAAATATCCCAACGGTAACTCAATGGTGCATTTTGCACAGCAAATTCTAGCAGCATTCTTCTAAAGCTGATTTACAAAACCCAAACCATGTGGCCAAGTACACAGCCTGGGTGTCAAAAGGAAGCATAGGCTGAAGTATGTTTCCAGGGTCTGGCACATATTAGACTTCTACACATTTTTCTGAATAAATGAATAATGAATAAATGCATGCATTGTTAAATATCCTTCAAACAATTCCCCATAAGTACCAATTGGATGCCTATATATATAATTTCGAAGGCCGCAAAAATGTCTAATGAATTTATTTGCAGGGGGCAAATCACCATTTATTTATAATCAAACATCTTTCTATTCTAAATTTTTGTAAAAATTTCAAGAATGTTCAGACCTCCACAGCACACTCCCCTTGTTGGCTCCACTCGGGAGGTAATTGGTACCAGCCCTCGTTTTACAGATGGAAAATACCTACAAGAGAGTTACAGGAGTTGCCAAAGGGCACATCAGCATTAAGTCCTCTGACCTCTGGCCTAGTTGTTCCTCCTCTGTTACTTCATAAACATCCATCTGTCTGCTGAGCAGAGACTCCATAAAGTCAGCCCTGCCTCTAAGGGCTTTCCTTACAAATCGGTCTGGAGGAGTCTCCTCATCTCCGGCATCGGGCCAAGGACCATCAGCAGGAAGTCTTCCCGGTCAGGACACACACCGGGCTCAAAGGCAAGATCACCTTGGAGGCACGGTTTCTCTGTTTTTTTTTTTTCCATAACAAAAGGCGAAATGTGGGCTCTGTCAGGAACCTCCAGCAGATGCTGGAACTAGAAGGCACTGGCATGCCCACAGGAGGGTCAGGCTGGGTTAAAGCACTGCCCCTCAGGAGGCCAGGTTGGGTCATAGACCCCTCTGACTCTCTCCCCAGAAAACCCCAACTTTGCGTCCTATTCCTGAGGCCCATGGACACCTGGAGGCTCCTCCAAAGAGCCTGTGTTTAGAGCCTGTAGTCTATCTGAGTAACACATTATTTTGCAGTTGTTACAAGAAAGTCACAAGCAGGACACAAATCTCCCCTGGGCTCTCGCTCCTTGTAGAATGATTCCGGGTCACAGAATTTCCAACAGGGGTCAGAGTTAGCACCTATTCATCCAGTTAGTCATTCAGCAAGCATTTTTTGAGCACCTACTATGTGCCAGGCACCAAGGTGGATGCTGAAAACAGGGAAATCGTGGGAGGAGAGCAGCACCAAGGGCAGCTCAGGTGTGTGGTGCCTCTTGCATGTAACCTCACCCACCATGACCTCACCCACTGTGACCTCAGTGGCAGTTACATCAGGGCTGATCTCTGATACACATGCATGCACACACATTGCAATACCAGAGTCGCACCGTCTCGTATTTGTTTTTCTGGGTGCGTGTCCTCTGAGGACGTTGAGTCAGACGTGGACGTTTAGACTGGGGAAGGGGCAGATGTCACTTTGAGTACTAGCTGACTCTACCCCTTCCCTGTGGCTGTAATGCATGCTTCCTTCAGCTTCCTGTCTCACCTCTATCCCCACTGTTCTTTGACATACTTTCCTAGCTCTAGGCCCCCAATCTGCCAAAGTAGGAGAAAGTCATGTTTATGGCCCTTGGGTTACCAGTTCCAGAAGCAGTGAAGGAGTGGAGCAATGGAATATGTAGGCAAGTGGATATATTCAGGAGAACAGAATTCCCTACTCAAAGTATTTATCTCAGAAATTTCCCTTTTTGTCCAGGTTACTACTGCTACCTTAGAGAAGGGAACACCACAGCAGCAATGAGCCACCTCCCTAGACAGAGAGGTACTCTCTGAATACTCAGTGAATTTTAGGCTAAATTTCCAAGGTCCCACGTTCATCACCATTACGCTAAGAGCCCAGGAGCCCTGAATGCCTCAAAGTCTTTGGCAATTCGGGCAAGTATAAATGTTTGCATAAACGTGGAACACAGAGATGTTGAAGGATCAATAATGTATAAGAAGGGTCCACATTAGTTACACTCTGGGTACAAGCTTCCTTGCCTGATGAATACCATTTATATCCCCAAAGCAATTAACAATAAAGTTGACATGACTAACATCCATGTCCTTATATCTAGGAAACCCATGAATTCTGAGGCCGTCGTCTCCAAAATGCCAGGGGTCAGGCTAGGTTCACCCAAAGTGGTCACCAGCCACCCTGCAACTTCCACTGACTTTTTTAAGGACGCCAGGTGAACAAGTGAATTACAAATTATTTTCCCCCTAAATTGGAATCTGGCTCCTCTCCTGTTTTGCTTACGACTTATTATCTTTGCTCAAGGAAATAAAGAAATAAAAAAGGATACATGGCCATGGAAACAATTTTTCCAAAGCAGTAATTTGTCTAGTAGTTTTGCATAAAATGTCTTCCGAGTTTTATGAGTCTTTCCTTACTGAAAAAAAAAGGGGGGGGGGGCAAACAAAGCCAAACGTTTAGCAATATACTAATTCTTTCCATCTCAGTAAATGCGAACAACAGAAACGAAACCCTGGTAACCTAAAACTTCGTGCACCTTCCGAAGGTTTGCCATTTGTACCTCCTACACATTATGGAAGGCCCAGGCCTTACTTGCAAACAATTTTGCAATCACTGTCTCACCTCCTGACAGTCTGGGAGGCAACATACCATCGTGCCCTTCTACTGATTGGGAAATGGAGGCAAAAGGTAAGCAGAAGCTGTAGAACAAGGCTTCATAATTCCCAACGTTTAGTCCCTCTACTTAAGCCTTTTCTTCTTTCCCTTCCTTTACCGTCACTGCCTGAAATGGCCTTTCTTCTGAACTCCTGCAGAACTGCTGCCCAAACCATGTATCTATCTGTCCACTAGTCACGGCATGCCTTGCTGTTTACTTCCTGCATAATTATCTAACTTTTCCTGTGTTTACGTCTTGTTTCTTCAACTACATTCAGATCTCTTCGGATTCAAGAAGCAAGTCTTATGCATCCTTTGTCCTCACACCACCCAGCACATGGTGGGAGACGAGAAACTACATGCTAATGTGATTTGTTTCTATTTTTTCTCATCTTAGAAGACACACCTGCAGTTTAAAAAATCAAATACAGAAATATATAAAGTTGAAAATGAAACTTTAGGTGGAATTGCACTGAAGTGTATATAATGCACTTTCTTAGCACGAGAAAACAAATTTACTTTAGAGCTTTCAGTTCTTTCTGTTACTCAGTGAAATATATGGGTTATATATTCCTTTCTACCATCTCTGCAGAAAGTAACAAACTAAAAATTGACTTTTAATGGATTACCCAGAACTACCAAACTAAACTGAATAGCAAATAATATCTTTGAAAAGTATAAAGTATTATCATAAATTATATTCATTGTCTAAGCTTTCTTATTTTCCTCCTTAAAGAGACACAAACCCAGACTTTTTCCCTCACTTTAAATAAATGACGACAGAATCCCAACAGGTGCCTTCAGAGATGCTGAGGGGAGATGCCCCTGCATCTAGGAAGACTGCTCAAAACATTTAGGACACATACCTACCGTGTTCTTCAACATCCAAATACAGTTTTTTATTCAACACATTCTCTTGTCATTCAGAGTGAATCCTACGAGTTTGTGCAAGTGGAATCAAAGTCCCTTTTCTATAGTTTTCCTTGCGGGCCACCCTCCATTGAGCTGGCCTTCATTGCCAGGCCACTCCTGCCACCCACTCACATGACCACACACTGAAACTGCTCTGGGATCTACACCACCCTACAGCCTCCTGGCTCCTCCCTCTACACCTGTTCTTTGACCACACAGAGCCCTCCAAGGCCATGAACTGTTCCCTTCCAACCTGTGAGGCCCCCTCCTGGTCGCACTTCCTTCCCATTTCTTGCTAGTACCTTCACGTCCTCACACCCTGCTTTTCTACCACCTCTGGTTGGCAACACCCCACCCTGGATCAACCTCCTCATCTGCTGCCTCTGCTCCTGCACACAGGCTGGGGAGCCACATACACTGGGGCCACTGGACATTCAGAGTTTCTAACCTCAAGCCTCAGCATCTCTTCACCTTTCTTCCACTCTTCTTTGGTCAGCTCACCTCCCATTTTCTCCAGTGACTGGATTATTCCAAATAATCTCCATTCTCTTCAAACACCCAAACCCACTCTACCTTGACGGCTACTTCATCAAATACTTAGGGTGGCCTGGGTTAGCTATCTCAACTCCAAACCTCTCAAAAGTCTCCCCCTCCCAGCTTCTATGACAAGCACAGATGCCGCCTGCAGAGCCCTTCTTCACAGTCTTTTCTAGGAATGTCTTCTTTCATCCATCCTTCCACTTCTGTCTGCTATTCCCTAGGACTTTGTCCTCCGTCCACTGCCTTCTTCGTTCTCTGCTCTCCTTGAGCACCAAACTATTCATATTTGTTCTACCTACCACCTCTATATGGATGACTCCTAGGTTCCTGTCTCTAGCCATCCATCCTCCCAGAGCTTCAGATTCACATTCAATTGGCTGGTAGACACTTTAAAATCAATACGTCATCTTGGCCCCCACACCAATTCTTTCTCCTACATTCCCCAGATCCATAACACCACCAGAACTGGAGGAGTCATGCTGGTTTCCTCCATCTCATTCATTTCCCACAGCCAACTGATCAAGGTCATATAAACTTCACATCATGGGAACTTCTCACACCTATCTTCCCTCCAGCCCTAACTTCCATTGCTTACTCGCATGGCTGATCCTCTCTCATCTGGCCGACCATGACAGCTTCCTGCCATTCAGCCTCAAGTCTCTGATCCACCAAGCTGCCATGGCAACCCATCCAAAAGGCAGATCTGACCATTTACACCCCTGGTTAAAATTCAATGGCTCCCCAGCTAGAGCATATCTCTAAGCCTTCACATAATAGACCTGGCTCTTCATGGTCTAGCCCCCAGCTACACCACTCCCCTTGCAGCCCTTGACCCTCACCCTATGCTTTTTTTTTTTTTTTAAGAAGTGGGGGCCACTCTTCATCGCGGTGCACGGGCCTCCCACTTTTGTGGCCTCCCTCGTTGCGGAGCAAAGGCTCTAGACACGCAGGCTCAGTAACTGGCTCACGGGCCTAGTTGCTCCGCGGCATGTGGGACCCTCCCAGGCCAGGGCTCGAACCCGTGTCCCCTGCACTGGCAGGCAGATTCTCAACCACTGTGCCACCAGGGAAGCCCTCACTCTGTGCTTTATGCTCAACTGAAAGGCTTGCACTTACCAACATACACAGGATGTTTAGTGCGTTAACACTCATGCTATTCCCTTAGCCTACAAACAGGGGCCCTCTCTCCTGCCCATTCATCATATGACTAAGTCCTACTCATCATTCAAGACTCCGTTCAGGTGACTTCTCCACAAAGACTCACATGGGGTAAGGAGCTGTTTTCTGTCATCTCCCAGCTCCCTGTCAGGGCACTCATCATCTGATACTGACGTTGCCTGCGCTCATGTCCACATTCCCTTCTATACGATATGTATCTCCAAGGCTGGGAACCTTCGTTCTACCTCTGGGAATTAGCCCAGTATCGGCCGCAATCAACAGGACACACATCTTCAGTAATGCTGGCCCAAGCAGCCCGGGCATTAAGGAAAAGGGAACTTCATTTCCTTCTGTGATGATCGCTACATAGTGCTCATGGGAGGAACACTTGATTATTCCACCTCCTCTGTGTCAGAGTCACATGAATCCTGACTTTTGTAAGTCTGTGATAATGTTTGTGATCACTCAAAACTGGGTAGTCTGTCCTCAAAAAGTCTCTGGAGGATAAGGTGGATTTTCTATTTCTCTTAGGCTGGATTGAAATCAGTGAACAATGATATTCCTCAAAACAGCAGAAAGTTCAAATAATCAAGGGCTTTTTAAAACAAAATGAACTTCCTTTGAACTTCCTAGTTTTCTCATTTCCCTTTTGGCCTCTTTGTTTTCCTTTAAATAATACAGTGATTTTCCTTAAAAGGAATAGATCCTTTTGAGCACATTCAATTTTATTTTCTGATTATTTCCCTAATAGTAGGACAGATTCTGAGACTGTCTAATTTCACTGAGAGCCCCTTCTCCTTATAGTTTTATACCACTAAGTGAATACATGTGGTAAAACTCAAAGAAAATGACCAAACTTAATCACAAAAATGATCAAGAAATATGGCATGTTTATTAATTTTCAAAAGTCTTTCTGAAAATGGGTCAGCTTGACTTAATTTTGTATTCCACACATGAAAATGTCCTTCTCTTGCCTGTGAGGTAAGCATTATTATTCCCATTTTACAGGTTATAAAATTAAGGCTTGGAAATTTAAATAACTTGTCCAAGTAGTGACCATGGGTTTCCATCCCCCATCTATCTGCTGCAAAGCCCACATTTGTAACACTAGGCTATACTGCCTCTTTTCAAAAGGGGACATAAAGGGTATAAAATTGAGCCCCATTGTGATGAAGGGAGACAGAGTTGAAAGTTTTAGAAAAACCATGAACAAAGTCCACAAATAATTAACTGCCAGAAATTCTAATGTTTCACTGGGAAGTAAAAGTTCATTGGTAAAATAAACTTGTAACGTTGGTCAGGAGCCCACTTTGCCTATGCTATAACCACTGTGATTATTATCTAGGACAAATACCCTTCGCCCTTCACTCTCTTACAAACTTTTCCACACTTACATGCCCTCTATTCTCTCCCTCGATAAGGAGGCACCCTAAGAAGACGAAGGTACAGGAAGGTCAAAGTAGAATTCAGTGCCCTTTACCCTCAAGCTCACATCCCTCCTCTCAAAAAATGTTAAGAGGAAGAATGTCCCCAAGCACTGTTTTAAACAGGGTGGGGAAACAAGCTGCTAATATGAAATCACAGCTGTCTGTAATCCAAAAATTATCCCACCTGCTGCAGCCTCTGAACTGGGTGTCAGAAGCCATCCAGATGGGAGTCACCTATGGTCTCCTGGGGTCTTTAATCACGAATGACTCAGACCATACTTCCCTGTGCATGGCAGTCATGCGTGAATCTGTGTGTGAGATGAACTGTACAGGTCTGTCACTTTTATTCCTTCTGAACGATCATTCCAATCCCTCCCATCCCTCTACAGTACTGGCATCCAAGGTATTCAGTGTAAAAAGTTGCTGCTCCACAGTGAAATATTCTAGTGAGTTCCCTGGCACTACAAGATAGCTAGAGCTTCCTAGCATGGTTCCATTTGAACTAAGCCTATGCTTACTTCTTAAATTCCTCAGGCCACCAGAATCCAAGTGGATAAGGCAAATATGGAAGAAAACAAAAGAAAGTAGAAGCTCTTGCTTTCATTTTGCTTTTAATTTTTAAGTGTTTTATATTATACAACAATACAGATCATTTGTTTCCCTTTCATCCAACACACACACACACACACACACACACACACACACACACACACACATTCTCCCTCTCTCTCTCTCACTCTCTCTCTCTCTCTCTCTCTCTCTCTCCCTCTCTCTCTCTCACACACACACACACAGAGATGGCATTCTTTAAGAAATGTAAATATTTAGTTCCAGGATGTATTTTAGCCTGTGAGTTTTTCTGATAATGTGAAGCAAAGAAAAATAATTCCATTTATTCAACCCACATTCTTCATTTTCCCCTTTGAGTTGTATAAGAAAACATTTCCAGACAGAAAATATAACATTTGGTGTCTGAATATCATTGTCTCTGAAGATAAAGACAAGTTCAAATGATAAGGAGATATAATGCTATATATACTATATAAAATGACACAGCAATTATATGGTGTACCCAGTAAAAATTCTTATTTCATAGCTCTGTAAAACTCCCTCTGTGGTTAGGTGGTTTTGAGATTATCCATCAAGACTTTCACATTCAAAGGCAGTGTGTCTAACAGAACTTTCTGCAATGAAGGAAATGTTTTATATCTGAGATGCCCAATATGGCAGCCACTAGGCATATGTGGCTACTGAGAACTTGAAGTGTGGCTAACATGATTGAAGATCTGAATTTTTTAATTTTAATTCAATCGAAACTTCAGCAGCCACATGTGGCTAGTGGCCACTGTATTGGGCAGCAGAGTTCTAAAATGTCCTAAGCTTTTCAGTGTTCGGCTGTCATCTTTTTAAAACAGAAAATTAGGAAACAATCAGCCGCTGAAGTAGGTCAGTCTATTTTCCATCTCTAAAGAAGTTCTGTCTCACAGTATACATGTTCTCTATCTCTGTATCGATGGAAAGTAGTTCCACCGTGGTGTAACACTACTCAGAAAACTTTACACCTGTGGTATCTCTCATCGGGGAAGTTCTCATGCAAATAGAAAGCGTTAATATTACCATAGGTTTTAAAATATTAAAGTTTTCTCCGGAAAAAAATTAAGCCAATAACGTGACACATTTTATTCTTCACAGGAATAATTTTCAGGCTCTGACACTAGTGAGGTGACAGTCTCACTCCAGGGCTGTCATCTAGGACGAGGAACTCCAAGGAAGGTATATGAGCGTGTCTACTTCTGTTGTGGCTGCCCAGCCATGGCTTGAACTGCTGAAACCCAGTCCTGCCCCAGGACACTGTAGTCCACACAAACCAGAAAAACAAGGTCATCGGGAGGTTTGCTCGAATTCAGTCATTCATCTAACAAACATTTCAGAAGTCCCTACGACATGTCAAGCATCGAGCTAGGTACAAAAAATATAAAGTTGAATGATACATAGTGTCTGCCCTTCAGGATTTATGTTGGTAGGAAAGACCATAAACAGACCGTGATCCCACCTGGTAAGCGCATGATGAGGACAGAGAATAACAGGATTCTGTGGAAGATGACCTAACCTATCATCAGACAGTCAGGCAGGGAAGGCTTCCCGGAGGAGGTGGCAACTGAGGGGCGTCCTCAGAAGAAGGAGGTAGTAAGGCAAAAGCAGGGAAGGGAGCATTCCAAGTACCGTGGATAATAAAGGTGAGAAAGAGCCTAAACAGCATGGCATGCGCAGGGAACGGAGCAGGATATTTTTGCTCATGAATAGAGCTGGAGTCAGGGAGTGGGGAGAAATAAGCTAAAAGGCCACCAATGGCCATGAGACACCAGGGATACCATGTTAAGGAGCTTGGTCTTTGATTTACACGTAACGGGAGTCACCAGAGGACTTCAACCAGGGGAGAGGTCCTGTTAAACAGAGAGAGGCCACCTGGTAGCAGACTGGACTTGAAGGAACAAAAAGAAAGCAGGAGACTGTGGCCTCATCTTGGGGAGCAATAATGAGGACCTGCATGGAGGGAGTGGTAGTGAGAATCAAGAGAAGAGGAAACTCAGAAATTTCCAGGACTGGGAAATAAATGGTAATTAGAAATCAGCCACACTGGGAGACTGGTTGGATATAGGAGCTAAAGAAAGCAGGTATTAAGGATGACTCGATGGATGAGGGTAACTAAAAGAGAATACCACCAGTAGAAGCAAACATGTATTGCCCTCTTATTCTGAGCCAGGCACCGTATGGATATATTAGGGTCTACTTCCTAAGAACCTTCTGAGATAGGTACTATTTCTATCCCCATTTTAAAAAGGAAGACTCTGAGTTTGGGGAATTAAATGATACGTTCAAGATCAAATATCAATAAGTGTCAGAATCCAGATCTGTCTGATTCCAAAGCACCAACCTTCACCACCATGCAATATAGTCTCTGAAGATGGGAGAAAGGGGAGACTTCAGAGGAAAGGTGGTGCGTTCAGCCCCCATGCAATTAAGGAGCTTTTCAGATATACATGTGATGACCAGCAGTTGCTGCACACCAGGCTGCAGTGTAAGGCAGAGAACTGGTGGGTCACGGCACATAGATGGTGATGAAAACTCAGTGAGTGGATGAAGCCCTGAAGCCAGAGTATGTGAGAAGAGACGAGCATTACTCCAGAACTGAACTTCAACAGCAAGGGCTGAGTAAAGGAGGGCAATTGCACAAAGGAGATAGAAGATAGAAAAGCAGCAGGAAAACCAGAGGCATGGACCATCCCTTCTAGAAGCCAAGGACTCTTAAGGAGAAGAGAGTGGATAAGCTGCATCAGACACAACAAGGACGTCCAGAGCAACAAGGACTACAGCATGTCCACTGGATCTGACAAATATATATTAGTAAGTATAAGAAGTACAAACATAGGAAATGCTGAGAGCATTTCATAGCCAAAGGGAAAGAGAGCGTCAAGATGCAAAGGTTGAAAATTAGAGAGGAAGGCATAATGACTAATAGAGGATGGCCTAGGAGCCATCAGGAGGGGATGGGAGAAACCTAGAGGGAAGCAGGTGAGGTGACTACACATATGTTTGCAGGCACCAGGACAGGAAACTGGTGGAGATCATTCTAGGAAGCCCCAAGTTTCTTAATGAACTCAGATGCAGTCATTTGAATGAGGGGGTGGAGAGGCCTTCTGGAGAACCAACTGCTTGGAGTAAGTGTTCAGTAGAAGGGGGATGAAATGGACAGCATCAACCTGCCCAGGTGCAAGTCCTCCCTGCACAACTTGGCGGCCCAGGTACGAGACCTCCACCTTCTCCCAGGTGGAGAAGGCAGTCCTGGCTTTGGCCTGGGCCTGGGTTGCTACCAGACAAGGATGGCAGAAGCACAGAGAGACCATAGAATTGGGGGACTGACCAGTTTTCAGATGATCCACCACGGCCCTCCTCACCACTGGTTGCCTACTGAACTCCCCAGTGGGTTCGACCCAAAGTAACAAAGAACTAAAGATAACTTTATTTCCCCCCAAAGATGTCCCAAGGCAACACTTAAGAAATTATCAAAGTATAGGTCTTTTGACTCTTACTATGTAAGCTTCTAAACTGAGACAAAAATCAACTGACACTCAAAACATGTCAGTGGCAAAGCCAGAAATAGCCTGTAACGAGTCTTCCGGCTCTCAAATTTCACAGAATTTGACACAGAAGAATCTCAATTCTTAAAATGATGCTAGAATTGTCATCAGCAAAGTCCCAAGGTCAGTGTGCAGGGAATAGCAGGGATCACACGCAAATCCAGATTCTGAAGCAACACAAGGATAAAACGTGTACAAATTCCCCTCCTTGACAAAAATGGTATAATATATTCCCTTAGACATAGACAATGAGGTACATGATTCCAACTCCTCCCCCCCACCCCAAATAACCACTGCACTAGAGCTAGCAGCCTACAAAATAATGGAAATGTCAGGTCACCCTCCTGCTCTGTGGCCCCGCCCCCTCCACTTCCTCTTTCACCCTGAATGAGTTGTCATCTTTCCATGAAAGAATGCCAAGCGTTCAGTCAGTCTGACTGGCAGTTCCTGCTCTTCAGGTTCTCTGGATACTTCAAAAGGGTGGTGATGTGTTAGCAGAAAAACGACCCTCCTTGGCAGGCTGTTTTCAGGCTTCCACCCATGGTGAGTCACCTGCCAGTTTCTATTATGTATAAGGAGATTTATGATTAAATCATTAGAGTGTCATGAGCCTGAGGTTGCCTCTCTTGCAAGTGACACTTCTGAATTCAAACTGAATTATACAGGTGTTTTGGTGGACATCTTCCAGATTCCAGGTCAGCTAGAATGTGGAAGTAGCAACAAATAAAATCATGACAGAGCAATACTAACAACACTGGCCCTGAGTAGCAACATTCCAAGCAATGAATTCAGAAGCCACCCATGAAGCAAATGATAAGTCAAAGCAATAGTAGTCAAGAGATTTCAATCTTGAACACGAGACTACCAAATCTTCCCTTAAAATTATTTAGTGTATGTTTTTAGTAAAAAGGTAAGAATATAAATTTTGGTCCAATCACTTAAATACTTATTTGATAATCTTTTAAAAAAAATTCTCCATTTGACCCAAGGGATACATTAAAATGTATGTAAGAAAATGAATTTTCTGGTACAACCACTATGGGGAACAGTATGGAGGCTCCTTAAAAAGATAAAAATAGAACTACCATACGATACAGCAATCCCATTCCTGGGCATATACCCAGAGAAAACCATAATTTGAAATGATACATGCACCTCAATGTTCATAGCAGCACTATTTACAATAGCTAAGACATGGAAGCAACCTAAATGTCCATTGACAGAGGAATGGATAAAGAAGATGTGGTACATATATATATGATGGAATATTACTCAGCCATGAAAAAGTATGAAATAATGCCATTTGCAACAACATGGATGGACCTAGAGATTATCATACTAAGTGAAATCAGACAGAGAAGACAAATCTCATATGATATCACTTATGTGTGGAATCTAAAAAGATGATACAAATAAACTTATTTACAAAACAGAAACCGACTCACAGATTTAGAAAACAAACTTATGGTTAACAAACGGGAAAGCTGGGAGGGAGGGATAAATCAGGAGCTTGGGATTAACATACACACACTACTATATATAAAGTAGATAACCAACAAGGAACTACTGTATAGCATGGAGAACTCTACTCAGTATTCTGTAATAACCTATATGGGAAAAGAATCTGAAAAGGAATGGATATATGTACATGTATAACTGAACCACTTTGCTGTACACCTAAAACTAACATAACATTGTAAACCTACTATACCCCAATATAAAATAAAAATTAAATTTAAAAAAATGAATTTTCCAATGTATCCTATCCAGTTTTATTACCAACACTGTTCCACATGAATTTGTATTAGATACTATCGGAGATCAAATCATCCCTTCCCTCAAGGAACTAACAGTTTTTAGAAGGGCATAAAGATCAAAACAAGAATAGCCATCAGATAACACCACTGAAAGAGGCCCTGAAAAAACTATTTTTTAAATATGAGGAAAACAAGGATGCCAAAATAAGTCCAAAAGGCGAATGTTATTGGTATACAATGCAATGACAAAGAAGGATTTGTACAGAAAAGCAATAGCTGTCCAGAAAAGAACTTAAGATGAGCCCACTCCTAGTGCAGAGTATGGGTAAAATCAGGTAAGACATTGTATAACATGCTGGCACTGAGTTCTCCTCCAGGGACTTTGTTGCAAAGGGGGAAAAGGTTATTTTCATAAAGCACTTATATATCACTGAAATTATCAACCCAATCCATTGGTCACCTCTAATGTTCTAAGTTTCTCAAAGCAGGGAACACATTCAAACATTTAATTCATTTATTCAAGCACTCATTTATTAGAGATATTTGAGTGCCTAGTAAAGTACCAAGAGGAACGAATCAGACATGGGACCTGTTCTCAGAGTTCATAGTCTATTGAGGAAGGCAGAAATAAAACAAATAATCCCAGAATGACCATGTAGTTATAACCATGATTAAATGAGAAGAAAAAGTACAGAAAAACCTAAACTACTCTGGGGGACTCATAGAAGGCCTCCTGGTGAAGTGGAATTCAAATGGAGAATTAACCAGGTGATGGGGAGAGAGTTCCAGGAAATGGACACAGCTCATGCAAAGGTTCTAAAAATTCATCTTTGTATCTCCAAAGCCTCAACACATAGTAGGTACTCAATAAATGCTTATGGAATAAACTTCAAGTTCTTATTACATTCAGAAAATCTTTCATAAGAAAACAATCCCTAGATATACGAGGGGAAATAAAAAGGAAGACCTACTGGCACAGAGAGGTGTTATTTGTAAAAAAAAAAAAAAAAAAAAATTAGAAATAGCAATAAGTCAGCAAATTATGTAAAGCAGTGACTGAAATATTATGCAGCAACATACAAAGAGTAATTATACAATTAAGTGGGAAAAGGTAACAAATGAGTGATGAGTATATTTTGATTAGAAATATGAAAAAATGTGAAAACTAAGAATAATATAGGTCCTTATGTATGAACTGACAAAATTAAACAATCAACTATCAGCCATCCCACTTATGTTCCATACATAAAACTGCAAGTGCAAAGTTCCTTCAATTTTGGAGGAATTCTTCCAGTCCATTTTCAGATAAAGCCCATTCCCACCAACTCCATTCATTCCGGGCCGCCAAAGAATTGCAATGTTACTTCAATAACATCTTTTATTTCTGTAAGGCCTTATATTTCCATAAAGTGTTTTCCCATACATTATATTTTGGCTATCATTATTTGCTTCTTCCATGTGATTTTTATTATTTAATAGGTCACTATAATGTGCTCTACAAACCAGGGAGGAGGTGTCTCCTGACCTCCCACATGGGACTCCAAAGGACTTACTTTTTTACCACTGACTTTTTAATTACTATTACATATTCTTTTTATATTTCTTCTAATATTATTATCTAGAAAAAATATAAGTATATGTAAACTATAGTCGCACTTCAAAAATTTGAAAAATTGAGGAAAAACATCATTCAAACCTTAATGTCCTAACAAACAATGCAATGGATTTGTTAAATGTATCTCGAGCTATTTTTTTTTTTTTTTTTTGGCAGTACGCAGGCCTCTCACTGCTGTGGCCTCTCCCGTTGCGGAGCACAGGCTGCGGACACGCAGGCTCAGCAGCCATGGCTCACGGGCCCAGCCCCTCCGCAGCATGTGGGATCTTCCCAGACCGGGGCACGAACCCGTGTCCCCTGCATCGGCAGGCGGACTCTTAACCACTGCGCCACCAGGGAAGCCCCTCGAGCTATTTTTTATACATATCTTTAATCATTTTTTCTGATTATAAAATTAGACACGCTCACAAGAAAAATATATAATTTGGAAAATAAAAGTCCTCTGTACCTCCACTCCACTTCTCTACCCAAGAAAACCATTGCTAAGAGTTTGATACATAATCTTCCAGATTTTTTCCCCCTTTGTCTATACAGGTCCATAATCCCTTACCTGCAATCCTGATATTCAAAATGCTCCAAAACATGAAAAACTTTTATAATGTTTGTTGTCAAAAATCTGACCTCAACAAATACAAGGCAATTTGCCATCTTCATTTATCCCACTTAGTGTGAATATTCATGTTTCACTGCAGAAGCATTAATGCTTTTTTTTTTTGCGGTACCCGGGCCTCTCACGGTTGTGGCCTCTCCCGTTGCGGAGCACATGTTCCGGACGCGCAGGCTCAGCGGCCATGGCTCACGGGCCCAGCCGCTCCGCGGCATGTGGGATCTTCCCAGACCAGGGCACAAACCCAGGTCCCCTGCATTGGCAGGCGGACTCTCAACCACTGCGCCACCAGGGAAACCCAAGCATTAATGCTTTTGATTACAGGGTGCCATCCGGCCCCTAGGGGAAATATTATTTAACAGAGGACACACAGCCCCGTGTAAGACTGAAATATCCTGAATTCAGAAACACATCTGGCCCCAACAGTTCAAATAAAAGATGTCGACTTACACTAATGTAGATATTGCAGAATTCAGAGCCAGAAAAGCCCATAGAGATAACAGTCTGATTCCTCTGTTGAAAGATAATCTCAGTGGAGACAGACGTGATGGTTTCCTTGAGTTCACACCGCTATTTAGCAACCAAGCTGGGACAGTCACCCCAGGGTCCCTCCTACCACAGTCAGGGCTGCTGCTCTAAGACTCTGCACTTCACAGTTGACTGTGAAAAGTGTGAAAGCAGCCTTCTCTGCGAGGGAGCATCAACTGTTCCCAGGGTTAGCCCAAGGCGTCAGCGTAAAAGTCTCTTCACCTGCCCTGGTGAGTAGCAGCCATCCAAACTTAACAGCATGCATTTTTATAGTTTTACAGCTAAACAGAAAGAGATATGGGAAGCCGCCTCTTCGTTAAATTCATTACTAAGAATTCAAGTTGAAAGCTCAAATTGGGGTCACTTTTTCCTCAATACAAACCACAGCGTGCCAAGAGCATGTCATTTTCTTTACTAATCTTGATTTGTCTTTTGGGCCCCAGAGAGCTACATCTGTACCAGAGAAGAGGGCGCCGACACTATTCTACCAACTGGAAAACCACCAACACCGTGTGGGCCTCCCCCAGAATCTCCCCACCTCTCACTGTGCCTCCATACACTGCATAGTTCCCTCGCATATGTCCCTCCCAGCAAGCAAGTATGCTTTCGTTTATGTAGAGCAAATCTTAAATGTATACGTGCACCCAAATCCTGAAATTCAGGAGACAGAAAGGCAGAGCAGGAGAAAAGACAGACTAAAGCTACCGAATGCCAGCCTGCCTTTCCCTGTCGTCTTCCCCAACAGGCCCCCAACCACGACCACACGCAGTTCCCACTCCGCACGCCCACATGCCCAAAGCAGGAAGTGCAGTGTGGCAGAATGCAACCCTGCAGGACCTTAGCTAGAAGCGCCACCTGTGAGAATGAAGATTTAGAAACACATTCGTCCAGAATCCTGGGGCCCTTCGAAGGAACCCTCATCCCATAAAGACAAGGGAAATAAAGGCCAGTGATGCAGCCCTCACTCAACACTCAAGGTTGCAACTCAACATTGCAACTCAATGTTGAGACAGCCCAATCATTTATTTTGGGGAATCAGTAGCTACCTTAAAGTTTTCTAATAGGGTATCATTTCATGCAGCTTCTGCAATGTTTTAAATGAGCACTGCTTAAGCTGTGTGAATTGACTGCAAGATTAGAAACACGTGTAGCGTACTTCTCACCCTGGGATCCTAACACGCAAAGCAAAGCGGTGCTTCATCAAAGGCGTGGGGTGAAGAAAAGGCAGCACCAGAGCCTACTTATTTCCTCGGCTGAGGCTGCATGAGGCAGACTGGGCTCTTCCAGGGAGAGTCGAAAAAATAACCTACAATCCCTCAACAGATATGTTTGCCACACCTGACACTAAAGGACTGGTCTTTGAGCACCGTAAAATCGAAGTCAGCAAGGGTGTTCTGGAATAACCTGAAGGTCTAAGCTAACAGACATAGTCGATACCTCTGCCTCCACAAAGGAGAACTGACTGTATTCCCTTCCCTCCCTCCCCAGGTTGCTGGGGCAAGTGTAGTTATAAAGCGCTTTGAGCTCCCCGGTACAGACAGACACGGGGGATAGGAGACATTCTGATAGTGTCTAAGAGGCATGGGACTCTGATGAAGAGGTAAGGACAGAGACCCTGCTGCGGTTTCTAGGCTCAGTTTCGGAAACGATTCCGAGGGGCAATGAGATGTTCTTACTCTCCAGAGGAGTATGGAGCCAGCAGCCAAGGCATAAACACTAACCAGATAAAAGTAGTCTTTATTTTGTGTACAAGTCCGTAGATCTAAATATCTGTCAATTCTCTTCTGTTTTTATACTGTTTGTATACAACACCAACCAGGCGAATGCATGTGCTGGTGTTCTTCTAGGGCCCAGTAGCCGACAAGTAGCCTTTGGACAGGTTACCGTCTCAACCTCAGCCCTGACTGGAGAGGGAGGGGGATGGCGGTACGGGGCGGGGGGGTGGGGGGGACTGCGGGGGATGGGGGGAGAAAAAGAATACAAAAAGGGTGACCGTGCAAGCAAGAGACATCATAAGAATACAAATGTTGGTTATCTTCCCAGCTCTACATTCCTACAACGCATAGACCTTTTGGGGGTCATTTATAACATATTATATTGTCAATAGCTCTCTGTATGGTTACCTTATTCATCTTTGCATGCCAAGCACAGTCCTGGCATCTCATTGACACTTGCTAAATACTATACAGTATTTCTAACACCACCATGAACATAAGGATGAACATACAGACAGCAACCAGAATTTCTAAAGTGACAAGCACTGCTCCCCATTCCCCACCAGAAGAGTCAACAAGATTTCAGCTGGCACTCTGTGCCCTCTGTGGCAACAGCTGTGCCCTCCAGCACTGGAGAACTGGGTTTGAACCCAGACTTCCTATGCCTTTTACTATGTGTCTCTAGGAAAGTTACTTAACCTCTTGTAGCCTCCATTTCCACATCTGCAAAATGGGCATAATATCTACATCAACAGAACTGATGAGAGATTAAATAAGGTAACAAATATTGGGCTGGCAAAAAAGTTAGTTTGGGTTTTTCCATAACATCTTGTGGAAAAACCTGAACAAACTTTTTGGCCAACACAATATTAAGGACTGGTACATAGCAGATGATCAATAACCATGACAGTAGAGGGAGGAGCAATATGAGATAGCAGGAAGGTCACTGGATGTAGAGTCAGAAGACCTGTCATCAAGCCCCAGCTACACCCCTTAAGTTACAGGCCGTGTAACCTCCTATGTCCCCTCAGCTGAAATGGAAAATGATATACCTGCCTTAGAGAATGACTGTGGGGGTCAAACTAGGAAACGCATATGAAAAGAAACAGGGAAAACACTGTGAAACCTGTAAAGGGCTAAGCAAACCAACTGCCACTTACAAGTCTCAAGGGCAGACTTGTAAGAGTATAAACGGTTACCCACCATCATTTTAGCAAATTCTCAGAATGATTCCATTTAATGCTTCCAAAGGCTGCCTCTGCGCCACTCCGTCAGTCTACTGGTGGGTTGGACAACCAATACTAACTGGTCACCTACTGTGTGCCAAGCGTGTGTTGGGAGCAGAGGATGCTGATGGACCCTGCCTCCTGAAGCTTACAACCTAGGAGGGGATAGCTAACCAACTGTCAATAACTGTGTGCAAAGTGCTACAAGGCAGAAGTGCCAACTGCTAGGGAAGTATAAAGTGGGGGTGGGAGACTAACCGAGCCTGGAGGATTCATAGGAAAAATGATATTAATCAAGGGCGAATTGGCTTTTGGTGACTGTGACAGGGGAGAAAGAAGAGAAAAAGCTCAGCCACGCAAGGTATGTACTAAGGCTGGTATACAAAGCAGCTCGGCAGAGCTTACTAAAATTAAGAACACCAGTAACAAAGGCCCTTTCTCTTGTATTGGCCCCAGTAAAAACTAGAGAAGCTTCCCTCCGTCTTAACACAATCTAAGTAGAAAAGCGGCTGACCAAGCCTGCACGCCAGAGGCAGAGTTTTGTTTCCCTCCATCTGTCAGCAAACCTCCGCCTACCTCCTGCCTCTCCAGAGGCCACACATGGTTCAAAAGGCCTCATGTGTCGATCCACCCAGCCTTTCCTTCTACTGATTCAAAATCCACTCTCTGGCCACGCACCTCTGGAGCATCGTAATGCAGGGGGAGCCCAGACAACTCGCGCTGAACAAAGGAGCAGGCGGTCCTCTCCACGGCACCCTGCTCTCCCTGTGACACCCTCCCCCGAAAACACCACACTGTGCTGCCATTTAGGAAGGTGTGAAAATAGACCAGTGCAGACAAAACTGGAAGGCTGGCCAGCAAATAAACTGGCCTAAGATCATATCAGAAAGAGGAATGGAAAGGAACCGGGGAGTTCCTCTGTGGGTTTCGACAGCTTTCTTGGCACCTGGATGAACCAGCTTTGGAAAGCTAGTGAGATGCTCTCCTCCCCAAGCCTGTTAACTCCCCTCTTCATCCCACTGCCCCAGCCAAGCTCAGTAAAGTGCATTTCATCCCATTCCCTGAAGAACCTGGGTCCTCTCTTCCTTTCTATTTGGGTAAAGATGGTTGCATCCTCCCTCACCCTGAGGACACTTCACTGACTGACTGAAGTTAACACACGTGGCGTAAAATGTTTTAATATCTAACACGACAGATCTGCCAATATAAATTACTAAGGAGATTCATTACTAGTTATATTAGGCTCCTGGTGTGTAAAACAGAAGCATTATTAACCAAATTATGATGAAAATGGACTGAGCACTTCTCTTCAAGGGACATACATTAGGTGTCTTTCCTCCCATGACCCCTAGTTAACACTGACCACCACTCAGGGGTAATTAAATCTAAGCTGAGAGTACAAACCTCCACAAAATTGGGATTTGGGAATAAATTACAAATGTTCCAACTGCATTAGGGCCAGAGACACCACTGTTAAGCCAGGCCAGAGGTACAAGGTGGCTGCCAACCACCTGGATGTGGGCACCAAGGCCTGGGCCAGCGAGCAGGTGATAGTGGAGGAGCACATGGAAGGACCTGTGCTAACACTTTCCATACAGTCTTGGAGATCATCAGAAAATTACCATTGGTATAAGGACATCGCTTTACACTGCAACACCCCATCCCCATGACTCCAAGGAAAACAGTGAAATAAAAAGCAATTGCATTTTTTTAAGTAACTAAATTTCCTCCAAACTTGGCACAAACCAAACCACCTTAAATAAGCTGCATTGTGACAGCTTCTCCTGGATTTTCTCCCAAATACCTTCACAGTTTTTGGAATACCTATCATTGGTTCCTCTCCCTACCAGTCCCCACCTCGTACCATCAACTTCAAAGGAACTCAGAGAAACAATGTAATCATTAGTGAACAGACTGTAAAGCAAGGGACAGCAAACAAGTCCAAGTAAATATATGGCACAATTCCTAAGCCACCTCTAAACTTAAAAATGACTTGGGAGAACTTCATTAGCTAATCATGGAATGAAGAGGTGAATGAGAAAAACCGTAATGCTTAGGAAAAGGAACTCATTTAAATGTTCATTCCTATAATGGCTGCCTGGTTGAAGTCTGGGA
Organism: Phocoena sinus; assembly: GCF_008692025.1. Taxonomy (NCBI): domain Eukaryota; kingdom Metazoa; phylum Chordata; class Mammalia; order Artiodactyla; family Phocoenidae; genus Phocoena; species Phocoena sinus. Next base: position 137,998,548 of record NC_045764.1, on the reverse strand, counting down.
CAGAATGGTTCACAAAACACAGGCAGAAAGATGTGAAATGTTTGCTCATGCTTGCTTTCCTCATGAAGTTTTATTCCTTTAGAATTCTGCATTAAGGTCATGTTAGACACAAAATAAAATCTGTGGTCCCTAGAAGTATTTAGGTGTCTGTTTCCCCTATGAGGTAAGCTCCCTGAGGGCAGAGAATCTATCCTTTTATTTCTGCATGATCCATGTCTAACAGAACCCCAGACACATAATAATTGCTTGAAGAAAGTGTTGAACCTATTGGCAAAGTAAGAGTTAATCTTAAAATATTTCAAAAGAGGGAAAAAAAGGCCATTGGCATAGGCTACAGCCATAAGCACTGGGAAATTCCCCTGACTACCTCCAGTGACTGCTTGTAGACTGCAGCCAACACTGTCTGCACCATGCTTGTGCTGGTAAGTTCCATCATGTCTTTACCTAGTAATTCACTGTTCTATTAAGAGAGCATAAAATTAAAGGTAGAAGAAATGTATAGTGCAGCAAGCACAGGGTTTGAGGGGAGGTAAATTCCAGAGAAAGTCCATCAAATTTGTGCTATGTGATCATCTGATACTTCACTCACCCCACTGCTGAGACAGGCACCAAGCGGAGGACCTGTCATCTGCTACAGAAGCACATGCAGTGCATGGAGCATGTTCTCCCCATCCAGGCCCTATGAACTCTTAAGCCCTTGATAATGCCACAATATCAGAATTAAGAGACATATACCTTTAAAAGGTAAATACACAGGAGTTCGTCTACAGGTTTTACATCTTGCTTCTAATCGTCACCTGAAGCAGGTGAAATGCCACCTAGTGACTCTATACAGGGGTTCACACTCTAGTTCCATCACTTACCTGGGCAAGTATCTTAACGTCTCTGGGCCTCAGTGGCTTCATAAGGAATGGCTCATAAGAAAATCTATGTATCTCAGCGGTATTCTGAGGATTGGATAAGTCAATGTGTGTGAAGCACTCAGCCTGACACCTAATTAACCTTTATTGAGTACCTACTATTACTATGCATGACCCCACCCTCACCCGACTCCATTTTTCACTTCTCTGCTCCCTCTGGACGCTGCACAGCAGAACTCTAAGATAGAGGAAACAAGCTGAGACTCATGGTAGAGGATCATTTATCCTCTTCAGTATGCACAGTTCACATTTCATTCGCACCTCCATCAAATTACTATTTGAGGCTCTGTCAATCTGGTCTCCAGATACAAATACTAAAAGTTTTGGTCTACGGATGGGGAAAGGATACAAATGACCTACTACTCCTATGTAGTGGTCATTGTTAACTAGAGGCCGTGGGAGGTAAGACACCTAACGTAGGCCCCTCTCTTTTAATGAGAGGTCTTAGTCTGGAATAATTAACTATTAAATGGAGACTCTTAGAAAAGACCTGGTAGCACCCTACTCATGGTAGCCTCAAAGGGACTACAGATGACAGAAGACTCTAGAGAGAGACTGTCCTCCATAGATGTGCTCACTAGAGAAGGGTTTGAGAAAGGAGGGTATCTATATGTGAGTATCTTAGGATCTGCCACCCTAAAAATAGGGGAAAGAGGACAACGATTTGTGAGGAAATATACTAGAAAAGGGAACTGCGGGAGGGTGAGTGTGCAGCCTAGTATTGTGACAGGAACAGAAAGAGCCCTTTGCAGGCCTGCAAAGGTCATTCTCTCAAAGTGGAAACCAAAAAACTATCACGTGAAGTAGGAGACTTGGTAAGCAATTCGAGCCTGGCCTCACTCACTCAACTGGGAGTTCAAGGTGGTCACTGGAACTTAAAAAAAAAAAAGAGAAAAGAAAACTTTGGTCCTAGATGAACTCTAAGATCCCTTTCGCTTGAAGGAGCTAGCAGTCTGAACCTGGTGAAAACAGAAGGTCACATAGCCCAACCATGGGAGGAGCTTTTAGAGTCACACCCAAGCAAAGACCAGCAGGGCCAGTACTTTCATCAGAGCAGACCAGCAGGTGTCCACTCCACCTAGCTCATCCACAAGCAAACCTGCTGATTATAGGCCCTGATGCTGCTCCGGCTGTACCTACAGCTGTTTGACTGCCCCCGAGCTGGCTCTGCCGGCCTGAAAAGAACAGGTCTGGTCCCACGGCAGCCATCCAGCACTCTCCATGGGCTCTTCTTCTCTCAAGTGAGTTACTTCCAAACATTAAGCACTTCATTTAACAAATCACCAAAAAAAAAAAAAAAAAAAAAAAGATTAAATCGATCACTCATTCCAGTTGGCAGTGTGCCACACCTGTCACACAGCAGCTTATTTTCCTGAGAACCCCGGGCACACAATGGACCCGCCTGCCTCTGCGTGCATCACAAGACACTTCTGCTCTGATGTGGCTGGGAAATGCCAGGCACCGTCTCACTCAACTCCTGACCCACTTCCCACTGGCCCAGCAGAGCTAAGTCTCTCATAGTTATTTCCTTTTCTTCTTACACCTCCAGTGTCATGAAGCTGCAACCCTGGCAGTGGATGTGGATAACATCAGAATTCTCAGAGCCGGGGGAGCTTTCAGAGGTCACCCGGTTCCATCAAGAGCGTGAACCAACGCTACAGCTCTTCTTTCTCAAGCCCACAAGAAGCCATG